>NC_041393.1:498744485-498783885 GCF_002162155.2 Triticum dicoccoides | reverse complement strand
GCTCCGGGCTCAAGGCGACTGACGTATTGGCCTCCGGCTTCGGCAGATCCGGACTCCTCCATGACGACACCTCAGTGTCGCCCGCTTCATGAGGCGGATAGGTGGGTAGGGTCTCGCTCTCCATCATCTCCGGAGGAAGATCCCCCAAAGACGAACTCTGTTGAGGAGAGCTGCTAGCCGGACTGCAAAAGACGAATCCTGGTTATTGATCTCGGAGAAACGCAGTACCCTCGGAATAGTGATTAACTTACAGCTCGGTCGAGGGCTGGCCCGTTGGCGGGCGTGACGTGGTGAGAATGCCCGTCGAGATAGAGTCCCCCGGGGACACTTTCTTACCCTGTTTGGGCATCTCCGTCTCCAAGTCTTCGGAGGCGACCCTTTTCTTCCCGCGCGGGGAGGTGGCCTTAGATTCCCCTCCCTGACTATCCTCCTTTGGGGAGAAATCAATTCCCCCGGTCTGGATGCATAGTGTGTGAAGTCCGGCTTCACTGCCCTTTCCTTCGCCTTTCCCTAAGGGCATTTTGCTAAGCACCCGGCCAAGCATCTTGGCAACGGTTGGATCCAGCGAGCCTTCAGGAAGTGGCGCCGGACACCTGATTCTCTCCGCCTTGTTGAGCCATTCCTGGCCACGGAGTTTTTTTTAGAACAATGGTTATGGCAAATATAAACAGAGTGTCCGGCTTTAAGGTTACCTACTTGGGTATCTAGGCGATTGCAGCTTAGGCCTGCATCCTCGGTGGTGTCCGGACACTTTACTTGTGGTCCGAAGAATAATTTACACATCCCTTCGAGCTTCAGGCCGAAGAAGTGCTTAATAGTTCATGGACCCTCCGGATTGAACTCCCACATCCGGAGAGGTCGACGTTTGCACGGCAACATCCGTCGGATTAGCATTACTTGAATTATGTTGACAAGATTTATGTCCCTCTCGATAAGCTCCCGGATACGGCTCTACAGTATTGGAACATCACTGGCGCGCCCCCAATTCCATCCTACGTCGGTCCATGACGTCAACTGTGACGGAGGGCCCGAACGGAACTCGGGGGCGGCTACCCACTTTGTGCCTCTGGGAGCTGTAACATAAAACCACCTCCGTTGCCACACATCGGATACTTTCGGGAAAGAACCCTCTGGCCATGGGGCATCGACGTTCCTGCTTATTATGGCACATCCGCACTCCGCATGTCACCCCTCGATCATCTTCGGCTTCACATTGAAGGTCTTGAGCCATAAGCCGAAGTGTGGGGTGACGTGGGGAAAAGCCTTGCACACAATAATGAACGACGAGATATGGAGGATAGCGTCCGGAGCCAGATCATGAAAATCCAACCCATAGTAGAACATGAGCCCCCTCACAAAGGGGTTGAGGGTGAGGCCCAGGCCGTGAAGGAAGTGAGGGGCAAACACAACGCTCTCATTGGGCTCCGGTGTAGGGATAACTTGCCCTGGAGCAGGAAGCCTGTGCTGGATATCGGCGGTCAGGTATCCGACCTCCCTAAGCCTCGTAATGTCCTCCTCTTGGATCGAGGAGGCCACCCACTGGCCTTTAGGGTTGGATCCGGACATATTGGAGGATCTGGGGTGTTGGAGCTTAGGTCTTGGGTGTTGGAGCTCGAGGTGCGAGAAGGTGCAGGGGAGGTGGAAAAGAGGCATAGGACTCGATCCCTTTATAAAGGGGGTGAATATCAAGAGTCCTCAGCGTGACCGCTTCAGACTTATCCAAAAATACACGGAGTCAGACCAACGGTCGTCGTGGGGTCACACACGCCCATATTGATGGAAAATCCCGTAATAAGAGGAACACGATCTCTGCTTTGGCAGGACGTGCCAATAAAACTGCCTTGCAGCGCGAGTCGAGGTGGGGAGAGAAATGCCGGTTCGTGTTGGACCAGGCCGCGATGCAAGGGCATGGCGTATGAAGATTGCCAGCAGATCAGATTTACGCTATGTTCCCTATAATGAAATGTGAAAATTATCTTGTGGATTCGGACACGGTTTACGTATTCGATAATTACTTTGGAGTATTCGAAGAAGGAACCCGCCTTGCAATGCCGAAGACAAGACTGCACGCTGGACTCATCGTCATTGAAGCCTGGTTCAGGGGCTACTGAGGGAGTCCTGGATTAGGGGGTATCCGGACAGCCGGATTGTATACATCGTCCGGACTATTGAAGCGTGAAGATACAAGACTCAAGACTCCGACCCATGTCCGGATGGGACTCTCCTTTGCGTGGAAGGCAAGCTTGGCGATCCGGATATTGTGTTTCCTTCCTTGTGACCGACTCCATGTAAACCCTAGCCCTCTCCGTTGTCTATATAAACCGGAGAGGTTGGTCCTCAGAAGGCCGATCATGATTACAATCATACCATCATAGGCTAGCTCTTAGGGTTTAGCCTCTGCGATCTCGTGGTAGATCTACTCTTATACTACTCATATCTTCAATATTAATCAAGCAGGAAGTAGGGCTTTACCTCCATCGAGAGAGCCCGAACCTGGGTAAACATTGTGTCCCTCGCTTTCTGTTACCATCAGCCTAAGACGCACAGATCGGGACCCCCTACCCGAGATCCGCCGGTTTTGACACCAACAGACGCCTTTCCCTTCTTCGGCATCTCGGCCTCCCCCGACGGGGCGGCCTTCCTTTTCTTCTCCTCCCCAGTACGGGGAGGGGGCATTTCTTCATGTTTCCCCCTGTCTTCAGGGGGGGGGGGAATATTCCTCGTCATCCTCGGATGATGACTCTATCACGGCCCTGCGCCGGAGACCTTTTCTGGTCCCCGCGGCCACCTTCTTGGACCCTTCGGCCCCCTCAGTTGAGGCGGCCTTCCTCTTTCTCTCCTCCCCTTTGTGGGAGGAGTGCGCCTTGTCATCTTCTGGCGAGGCATCTGGTGAGGCCTCGCGCCGGAGACCCTTCCGGGTCCCCGTGGCCTACTTTTCGGCCTTTTTCTCCGGCACCTTGTAAGGTGCCGGAACCAGCATCTCCGTTAGGAGTGCGTCTGCTGGATCCTCAGGCAGCAGAGCTGGACAATCAATCCGCTCCGCCATCTCCACCCAATCCTGTTTGGTCAGCATGGTGACTTAAAAATCCTCCCATGAATGTACTGGGAAAGGAACATCTTGTGATAGTCAGAGGACTTACCAGATTGGCGAGGCGCTTTGCGCTGAGTCCACGGTCCTCGAAAAGGGGGGAGGAGCTTCGCTGGCCTTGAACAGTACCTTACAGACGTCTTTGTGCATCATGTCGAAGAGTTCCAACAACATCTGGTGTTCGGCCGGATCGAACTCCCACATATCGAATGCCCATCTTTGACACGGGAGAATTGTGACACTCCAAAATTTTTATTTGGTTTTTATCAAAAACTTTGTGGTTTTGAGGAGAGATTTTTTTTAAGTGAAGCTCTATGAAAATTTGGGTTTTTCTTATCTTTGAAGCCACCCTTGGCTTTGTATTTTTGCCCATGAGATAAAACCCCTCCAAAACCTCCCCTCCCCCTTGTGATCAACCTAAATTCTCTGTCCCAACTAATCCAAACTGGTTTTGGATTTTTATTCTAATTATTTTTCCCCTCAATTCAATTCTAAAAATTATTTGGAGCCTGAGGGATTTTCAAAGCAAGTACACTTTTTCATTTGAGTTTTGAACTCAAACCAATTCTCCTGGATTGTCCTTTGAACCCACAACCCAGAACCATCTTGATCCACTCCTCCTCTTCTCAAATTTTTCAAAATACAGTCTCTGCAAGTTTGGACCAGATTTGCCAAATTTGGTGAAATTCATATCCACACTGCTCCAAAAATTCCAACAAAAATCATGCAGCCTACTTGAGCAAGGAGAAGCCACTCCACCAAAAATCAGCTCAAGGAAAAATCACCAGAGGCCAATTTCATTCGGTCGAACACCTGGTGGGAACTGTTACTGTTCAAAGTTCAGAAAATTCAGTTTCAGTGTCATCTTCCGTCCGTCAGTTTCAATCACGCGGCCACAGTGCCCTTGGCACGTTCCTCGCCGCCTATTCCTCTTGTCCGAAGCTGCACACACGTGCGTGGAGCCTTCCTGGCGTCGGTAGCACGCTGGCTCGCCCTCGCCGGCGTCTTCTACGGCGTCGGGACCTCCCGTGGCGGCCGATAGGAGGCACACCACGGCAGAACGCCGTTCCGCGCCGCCCATCGCTCCCTGGCTCACCGCGTGGCCTCATGCACGCCAGCGCACGACCGTAGCACAGCCACCGTGGCCGGCAAGCACGGAACGCGCTCTCCGCCGCCGACGGGCCCGCGCCATCACCGTTCCGTCGAGCTCACCCTTAACACCCAAACCCCGGCCAGTTTAACACCAAAACGGACCCATTGAACCTCCGTGATGACGCTCGACCCCCTAACCACCCCGACCGAGCACTGCGCCACCGTAATCGCTCGCCAGTGATCCTCGTTCACGGCAACCGCCTCGGACCGCCTATATAAAGGGGTCCCGAGCTCACTCTCGTGCACGCAGCACCCCCACTACTCACCAAGACCCCGCCAGGCCACTAGGGGGACCTCGAGGAGGTCTCCTCCCCCAGCTCCGGCCGCCTCGCCCCGCCTCGGCCTCCAGCCCGATTCGTTCTGGTGAGGCCATCTCCGGCGCTCAAACCCCATTCGTTACCCTCTCTAGCTGCCAGGAGCATGACCCCCTCTTCAATTTAACCTTTGCAGCCCTCTCCGACGAGCCCCTCGACCACCCGAGCCGCCGTCCGCCGGAGCAAAGCTCGCCGTCGACGTGGTGCTCGCCGACCGACTCCACCACCATCAACTGACGCGGAAGGGTGCCCTGAGCACGGAGGTACTCCCTGATCTCTCTGCCTCGCCGTGGATCGCCGCCGGCGACCACCGCGGCTCTCGGGCGCCGGCGAACTCTGCCGCCCCGTTTGAACATCTGAACCTGACGGGTGGGACCCCACCGTCAGCCTCTCTGCTCTCTCTTTCGAATCGTTTTCTGGAAGCGCCTTCGGGCAGAATGCGTTTTCTCTTCGGGCTGGCGTAGTCGCTACCGAAGCGTTTTCTGTTTTTATAAACTAGCCCCTGGAAATCTTCTGTTTCATTACAGATAAGTCCCTGGACAAAAACCCTTATAACTTTTAATCAGGAAAGTATTTTTGATTGATTCTTTTTCTGTTCTCTTTAAAATTTTGTCTAGTTTTTTATCAGATTTATTTGAAAAATATTTGGTTTACCTTCTGTGCACTCCTTGGTATTTACGTTAGCGCATATATTTTCTTTAAACCGTAGATACCGAAGGAGGTGACGGAGCCGCGAACTTCACCGAGCTAGGCTCCGACTACTCTGAACCAGGCAAGCATGTTTGAACTTTTGATATGATGAGTGTCTTGGCATGTTTTGCATTTAGTTAGTTTCATGGCATGTTGGTGAGCATACCGATGAACGTTATTTTATGTGATAATAAGGTGAGTGAGTTCGATGATCCATACGTGGATGAATGTGAATATGAATGGCCATGTGTTGGCATGAGGATGGGTACGATGGCAGTGTTGTAGCATGCCAGTCTTATGCCAGACTATGTGACTTCAGTGTCAAACCATATCGGTCCAGTACCTATCATTTCCTTCCTTGTACTACCACATGTTTTCCGCAAGGAATATGGTTTAGTAAGTTGCAAACCGCTTTCATGGTACACACCAAAGAGGAGAGGCCGTGATGATGGTTCCATGGCCCTGGATTAAAGCCAGTCATCCGGTCAGGGGGCATGGGTGTTTCCGGTTGGGACCGAGAGGGGGGCACCCCTTAGAGCGCGCGTATATAAATTTGATCCCATGCTATTCGAGATTGTGATCTCCCCGTCTCAAAAGTTTTTCTTGGACGATGACTAGGGTGATTCCTAGCATCGAGAGATAGGATGGGTGTGTACCGGTTAGCTGTGTTTTCTTCCGAAATACCATAAACGGAACTAGTCCTTCGTGACTACGGAAATCCGTTGGCTGTGGGAAAAATTTTGTACAAACTCTGCAGAGTCATATATTCCTCCAAATCATCTCTTCCATGTCAAGTTTCGTTCCATCTTATCCTAATCAATTGTCATCTTTGATGACAGAGACTCCGGTGAATCACATGAGTGCTAAGTCCGATTGAATGATTATCCCTGTGGATGGACTAACCCGTTTATTCTCATGGATTGAATGATTATTATGAGTATTGTTTACTGGTGAATTTAAAGCCCTTTCTGCGATGTCGCTCAGACGTCCGACTGTGGCATTTCATTTAAAGCCCTTTCTGCGATGTCGCTCAGACGTCCGACTGTGGCATTTCTTTTAAAGCCCTTTCTGCGATGTCGCTCAGACATCCGACTGTGGCATTTCTTTTAAAGCCCTTTCTGCGATGTCGCTCAGACGTCCGACTGTGGCATTTCTTTTAAAGCCCTTTCTGCGATGTCGCTCAGACGTCCGACCGTGGCATTTCTTTTAAAGCCCTTTATGTGGTGTCGCTAAGATGCCCGACTGTGGCATCATTTCCTCATTTTTATTTGTTCACCTTTCGAGGCGTCGCTTCAGACACCCGATCGGTCCTTATTTATGCTCTGTGGAATTTCAGGCGGACTACCGCCGTTTCCCTTTTTACTTACCCGTTATGCCAATTTTATTTATTGTGCATTAAGGAATTAATCATGTTGCATCCATGCACGCATTTGTTATATCTTACGTCTGAACTGTCTTGCGAGTACTTTCAAAGTACTCACTGGCTTGTTGATTTGGCCAGATGCTGACGAAGGCGATCTCATGGATGAAGAGTTCGATAGCGAGTCCGACACTTAGAGGAGTCCCAGTCAGTCTCGTGCGACCCTGGATTTGGTCACTATTTTATATCCGCTTCCGCTACCAAATAAATTTATCGAGCCTCACCTCGACGTTCGATGAAAGGATATTCTTAGAGTCTTGTATTTCCCTTCCCGCTGTGCTTTTCCACCACCAACCTATCCATGAGTCAGTAGTATGTCTCCACACCACTGTGTCCTGTCCGCCATTATGTATGATTATTGGCGTGCTTGTAATAATTTGGTTGAGCGACCACAGTTCAACCCTGTAATATATTTTATGCTACTGGCTTAGTGTATCAAGAAATTGTCTACCAGTGAGGAGGATTTCTCTCATACTGGACTCAAAAGACTGGTTTATCAATAAATATTTTTATTGGAAAACCGGCCGTGACAAGAATCCGGCGAATGAGCATTACCTGGACCACATTGACAAGCCTGATCTTCTTGTCCCTCATACTTTTGATGCAGGTCTCGAGTCCGGTCAGCTCCGTGGGTTCGCCCCAGGCCAGGCCCTTCTTTTCCCAAGAAGTGAGCCACATGGGGATTCCGGATCTGAATTTGGGGGTCGCTGCCCAGGTAGCATCGCGTGGCTCGGTGATGTAGAACCACCCTGATCGCCACCCTTTCATGGTCTCCACGAAGGAGCCGTCAAGCCATGTAACGTTGGGTATTCTGCCCACCAGGCGCCTCCGCACTCTGCCTGTTGGCCGCTCACGATCTTCGGCTTCATGCAGAAGATTTGTAACCACGGGCCAAAATGGGGCTTGATGTGGAGGAAGGCCTCGCACACGACAATGAACACCGAGATGTTGAGGACGAAATTTGGGGCTAGATCGTGAAAATCTAGCCCGTAGTAATACATGAGCCCGCTGACAAACGGGTGGAGTGGAAATCCTAGTCCACGGACGAAATGAGGGAGAAATACTACTCTCTCCCGAGACTTTGGGGTGGGGGTGATCTGTCCCTCTGTTGGAAGCCTGTGCGCGATGCTCTCGGCCAGGTATCCGGCCGCCCGAAGCTTGGTAATGTCCTCCTCTGTGACAGAGGAGGCCATCCACTTTCCTCCTGCTCCGGACATGTTGCGGTCCTACGGAGAAGGTGAGAACTTGGGCGCTGGGGCTCGAGAGTGCGAGAACGGATGAGCAAAGGAGGAAGAAGGCGTGGGTGAAAACGGGAGATCCTTGTCCCTTTATAAAGGCGGTACAGAATGTGCGCCTCCCCACTTGCCTCTCGAAATCATTTATTTTCCAAGCGCCTCGATTGATGGCGCTGGTTGGGTTACCCATACCCATATTGATGGAGATCCCGTGATAAGGGGACACGATCTCTGGTTTGACAAGACGTGCCAAAGAAACTGCCTCGCGATGTGTGCGGGAGCTGGTTGTGAAAAGCGGTTCGAATAATGAACGGGCCGTGGCGTGATGTCACACTACGAAGAGTTGTCAGCAGTTTAGATTTGTGGTTTATTATTCTCTCTATGGTGGTATATGAAATATGTCTTGCAGAGCCAGACACGGTCCTTGTGTTAGGAATTTATCTTGGAGTATTCGGACATGGAACCCGCCTCGCAATGCGAAGACAATCTACGCACCGGACTCATCATCATTGAAGCCTGTTTCAGGGGCTACTGAGGGAGTCCTGGATAAGGGGGTATCCGGATAGCCGGACTATGTACTTTGGCCGGACTGTTGGACTATGAAGATACAAGATTGAAGACTTTGTCCCATGTCCGGATGGGACTCTCCTTGGCGTGGAAGGCAAGCTTGGTGATTCGGATGTTGATCTCCTTCTCTGTAACCAACTCTGTGTAACCCTAGCCCCCTTCGGTGTCTATATAAACCGGAGGGTTTAGTCCATAGGACACAACAACAATCATACCATAGGCTAGCTTCTAGGCTTTGACCTCTCTGATCTCGTGGTAGATCAATTCTTGTAATACTCATATCATCAAGATCAATCAAGCAGGAAGTAGGGTATTACCTCCATCGAGAGGGCCCGAACCTGGGTAAACATCGTGTCCCCAGTCTCCTGTTACCATTAGCCTTAGACGCACAGTTCAGGACCCCCTACCCGAGATCCGTCGGTTTTGACACCGACACCCCTCCCCTGGTTCCTCTGTTTCGCTCGGGGACAATGGGAGGATGAAGATGACCAGGGGCCAGGCGGGCCCGATCCTCTCCCCGACCCCATGCGTCAGTGGCTCAAGCCTTGCCATGTCACGTAAGTGGATACAACTTTGTGTAAATACGTTTTCTATGTTTGAAAGTGTATTTCTTTCCTCCTTTGGCTAAAATACGCTTTCACTTCTCCAAAAGCGCATTCCTTTCTACTGCAGCTCAAAATATGCTTTCTCTATTCTGACAGTGTATTCCGTTAAAAGGCGCCTTCTGTTTTCAGCCGCCAAGGACCTGTTTGTGGAGAAATCTTTATAGATTAGTCCCTGGACTTCCACCTCTCATATCCTCGCGACCGTAACTCCGATTCAGGTGAATCCAAAGCCCACTTCTTAATCTCGTCGAGATCTATCTGTTAGTATCATTTTCACTAGGTGGTCCCACTATGAAAATGACCTTTATGCCCTTGACCATAAGCAGCCCCCTCTGAGAGAGAACTATTTCCGGCAATCGTTCCGCAGCTTCACCACACTTCTCCCCGGAGTATCCTTCACCCCCAGGCAAGCTACGATAGCCACTTGCATGATAGATTGCAATAGCAATGGTTTTCAACTTGAAGCTTTAATTTGGTTGTGCATGCTATTATTCCGTGAATGATTTATCCATGCTCGTGTTTGCATGCTTATGCTTGTGCTATGATCGTTTGCATCTAGTTGAGTAGATGTTTACTTGCTTATGCTCTTGCTATACTCCAGTCAAATAATAATTTTGATGCTAATGATCATGCTATGCTCTTATGTGACCTGGTTATACTATTTTGTTCATGTCCATCATCATGTAATGCTCATCGGTATTAATGCTTTACTACTGTTGATATGTTGAGTGATTATGATTTCCCATCCATGTTCATGTTATTATCATGGTCAGTTCATCATGTTATATTGTGTGACCCAACATCATTTGCATTCAAGTTTAACCAGACTTTAATCGAACATGAACATCTGTTGGCTGAGTCATAGTGCCATCGAGACGAGCTGACTAGTGCAACCACATTTGCCTTTATGGGAAGGCCCTAATGCAGTCTATTGTCATGCCTCTCGCCGATGCCTCCAACTAGGGAAGCTTAGGTGCATGCGCTACCTTGGCCAGGTAGGCGACAGTAACCTTGTGTGCATGCTGTTGTTGTACCCGGGCTGTCCTTGTTTGGGACTGTTTTGTGTTGCCACGATGGTGGCTGTCGGATGTCACGAGGTGACATCGGGGCCACCCATGACTTAGCCCAAAGGGGAGTTTGTCGAAGTGGCTGGGAGAGTGCCATGGCGATAGATCCGTTTTGTTGGAACGCCGTTGGTCCACCTGAATGGGAGCACGAGGCCTTGGGTTCTGTGGTGTGGGTTGATACGTCCATTTTGCATCATGTTTTCGTACTATTCTTTATATTGTTTTATTGTATAATAATGCTTTTTGGAGTAATTCTAATGCCTTTTCTCTCATAATATGCAAGGTATGCACAAAGGGGGAGAATTCTGGCAGCTGGAAATCTGGACCTGAAAAAGATATGGCAAGCTACCTATTCTGCACAACTCCAAATGAGCTAAAACCTCATGAGGATTTTTTAGGGAAATTAAGAATTATTGGAGCAAATAAGTACCATAGGGGGGCCACCAGGTGGGCACAACCCACCTGGGCGCGCCAAGAGGCCCAGGCGCGCCCTGGTGGGTGCTGCCCCCCTCGCCCCCCCTCGGGTGCCCATCTTCTGGTATATAAGTCATTTTGACCTAAAAGAATTAAGGGAAGGAATTTCGGGATGAAGCGCCGCTGTCTCAAGGCGAAACTTGGACAGGAGCACTTTTGCCCTCCGGTAGAGCATTCCGCCGGGTGAACTTCCCTCCCGGAGGGGGAAATCATCGTCATCATCATCACCAACAACTCTCCAATCTTGGGGAGGGCTATCTTCATCAACATCTTCAACGACACCAACTCGTCTCAAACCCTAGTTCATCTCTTGTGTTCAATCTTTGTACTGGACCTATAGGTTGGTGCTTGTGGGTGACTAGTAGTGTTGATTACGTCTTGTAGTTGATTACTATATGGTTTATTTGGTGGAAGATTATATGTTCAGATCCATTATGCTATTTAATACCCCTCTGATCTTGAGCATGATTATTATTTATGAGTAGTTACTTTCATTCTTGAGGTCACGGGAGAAATCATGTTGCAAGTAATCATGTGAACTTGATATGTGTTTGATATTTTGATGATATGTATGTTGTGATTTCCTTAGTGGTGTCATGTGAACGTCGACTACATGACACTTCACCATATTTGGGCCTAAGGGAATGCATTATGTAGTAGTTATTAGATGATGGGTTGCGAGAGTGACAGAAGCTTAAACCCCGGTTTATGCGCTATTCCGTAAGGGACCGATTGGATCCAAAAGTTTAATGCTATGTTTAGAATTTATTATTAATACTTTTCTCGTAGTTGCGGATGCTTGTGAGAGGGTTAATCATAAGTAGGAGGTTTGTTCAAGTAAGAACATCACCTAAGCATCGGTCCACCCACATATCAAATTATCAAAGTAGTGAACACGAATTTAGCCAACATGATGAAAGTGACTATATGAAATTCCCGTGTACCCTCAAGAACACTTTGCTTATCATAAGAGACCGTTTTGGCCTGTCCTTTGCCTCAAAAGGATTGGGATACCTTGCTGCACTTTTGTTACTACTATCGTTACTTGCTCGTTACAAATTATCTTGCTATCAAACTACTCCGCCACTTACAATTTTAGCACTTGCAGACATTACCTTGCTGAAAACCACTCATCATTTCCTTCTGCTCCTCATTGTGTTCGATACTCTTACTTATCGAAAAGGCTACAATTGAACCCATATACTTGTGGGTCATCAAGGCTATTTTCTGGCACAATTGCCGGGGAGTGAAGCGCTCTTGGTAAGTGGAAATTGGTAAGGAAACATTATTACTATGTGCTGAAATTTATTGTCACTTGCTACTATGGAAAACAATCCTTTGAGGGGTTTGTTCGGGGTATTTTCACCTCGACCGGAACCACAATTATTTGCCCCTCGACCTACTGCACCTGCTGAAAATATTGAATAAGAAATTCCTTCAGGTATGGTAGAACAAAACATCTTGATATGCACTTGATATATGTGGATGAGATTTGTGGATTATTTAAGCTTGCAGGTTTGCCCGGAGATAAAGCTAAGAAGAAGGTTTTCCCTTTATCTTTGAAGGGAAAAATAGTGACACGGTATAGGCTATGCGATGATATTGGATCTTGGAACTGGAATCGGTTGAAATAGGAATTTCATTAAAAAAATTATCCTATGCATCTAGTTCATCGTGATCGGAATTATATATATAATTTTTGTCCTCGTGAAGGAGAAAGTATCACTCTAGCTTGGGGGAGGCTTAAGTCAATGTTATATTCGTGCCCCAATCATGAGCTCTCAAGAGAAATTATTATTCAGAATTTTTATGCTCGGCTTTCTCGTAATGATCAATCCATGCTCGATACTTCTTGTACTGGTTCTTTCATGAAGAAGACTATTGAATTACAATGGGATCTTTTAGAAAGAATTAAACGCAACTCTGAAGATTGGGAACTCGACGAAGGTAAAAAGTCAGGTATTGAACCTAAGTTTGATTGTTTTAAATCTTTTATGAATACTGATGCTTTTCAAATGTTTAGCACTAAATATGGACTTGACTATGAGATAGTAGCTTCCTTTTGTGAATCCTTTGCTACTCATGTTGATCTCCCTAAGGAGAAGTGGTTTAAATATCACCCACCTATTAAAGAAGAAGTTAAAGAACCGGTAAAAGCTAAAGAAGAAACTATCATTTACAATATTGATCTAGTTGTTCCCACTACTTATATTGAAAAACCACCTTTCCCTGTTAGGATGAAGGAACATGCTAAAGCTTCAACTGTGGTTAACAAAAGTTATGTTAGAACACCCAAACCAGCTGAACAAATCAGAGTTGCACCTAGTGTTGCTATGATTAAAGATCTCTTGGTCGATAATATTGATGGGCATGTTATTTACTTCTGTGATGAAGCTTCTAGAATTGCCAAACCTGATAAAAAGGATAAACATAGACCAGTTGTTGGCATGCTTGTTGTCTCAGTTAAGATAGGAGATCACTATTATCATGGGTTATGTGACCTAGGTGCTAGTGTGAGTGCTATTCCTTTTTTCTTATATGAAGAAATTAAGAATGAAATAACACCTGCTGAAATGCAAGACATATATATTACTATTAAACTTGCCAATAGAGATACTATATCACCAATTGGGATTCTTAGAGATGTTGAAGTCTTGTGTGGGAAAATAAAATACCCTACTGATTTTCTTGTTCTTGGTTCCCCACAGGATGACTTTTGTCCCATTATCTTTGGTAGACCATTCTTGAACATCGTCAATGCCAGAATAGATTGCGAGAAACAAACTGTCAGTGTTAGCTTTGGTGATGAATCTCATGAATTTAATTTTTCCAAGTTTAGTAGACAACCTCATAAGAAAGATTTGCCTAGTAAGGATGAAATTATTGGTCTTGCTTCTATTGTTGTACCTCCTACTAATCCTTTGGAACAATATTTGCTAGACCATGAAAATGATTTGCACATGCGTGAAAGAAATGAAATAGATAGAATCTTTTTCGAACAACAACCTTTGCTTAAACACAATCTGCCTATTGAAACTCTAGGAGGTTCTCCTCCACCTAAAGGTGATCCTGTGTTTGAATTAAAACAATTGCCAGACACTTTGAAATATGCTTATCTTGATGAGAAAAAGATATATCCTGTTATTATTACTGCTAACCTTTCAAAACATGAAGAAGAAAGATTATTAGAAGTTCTAAGGAAGCACCGAGCTACTATCGGATATACTCTTGATGATCTTATGGGCATTAATCCCACTCTATGTCAGCACAAGATTAATATGGAACCTGATGCTAAACCCGTTGTTGATCACCAATGTCGGTTAAATACAAACATGAAAGAAGTGGTAAGAATGGAAATATTGAAACTTCTGGAAGCAGGTATAATCTATCCTATAGCTGATAGTAGTGGGTAAGTCCTGATCATTGTGTCCCTAAGAAGGGAGGTATTAATATTACTGTTGTTCCTAATGATAAGAATTAGCTTATTCCACAAAGAACTATCACAGGCTATAGGATGGTAATCGATTATAGAAAATTAAACAAAGCAACTAGAAAATATCATTACCCTCTGCCTTTTATTGATCAAATGCTAGAAAGATTATCTAAGCACACACATTTTTGCTTCCTTGATGGGTATTCTGTTTTTTCACAAATACCTGTTTCACAACCTGATCAAGAAAAGACCACTTTCACTTGTCCCTTTGGAAGTTATGCTTATAGACGTATGCCTTTTGGTTTATGTAATGCACCTGCTACCTTTCAAAGATGTATGACTGCTATATTCTCTGTTTTTTGTGAAAAGATTGTTGAGGTTTACATGGATGACTTTTCTGTTTATGGGAAGTCTTTTGATGATTGTTTAAGCAATCTTGATCGAGTTTTGCAGAGATGTGAACAAACAAATCTTGTCTTGAACAGGGAGAAGTGCCACTTTATGGTTAACGAAGGTATTGTTTTGGACCATAAAATTTCTGAAAGAGGCATTGAAGTGGACCGGGCCAAGGTTGATGCTATTGAGAAAATGCCATGTCCTAAAGATATCAAAGGTACTTGTAGTTTCCTTGGTCATGCTGGTTTCTATAGGAGGTTCATCAAAGACTTTTCTAAAATTTATAGGCCTCTTACAAATCTTTTGCAGAAGGATATTCCCTTTGTGGTTGATGATGATTGTTTGGAAGCCTTTGATACACTAAAGAAAGCCTTAATTACTGCACCTGTTGTTCAACCACCTGATTGGAACTTGCCTTTTGAGATTATGTGTGATGCTAGTGATTATGCTGTTGGTGCTGTTCTAGGACAAAGAGTTGATAAGGAACTGAATGTTATTCATTATGCTAGTAAAACTCTAGACAATGCTCAACGAAATTATGCTACTACTAAAAAAGAATTCTTAGCAGTGGTGTTTGCTTGTGATAAATTCAGATCTTACATTGTTGATTCTAAAGTGATTGTTCACACCGATCATGGTGCTATAAAGTATCTTATGGAAAAGAAAGATACTAAACCTAGACTCATTAGGTGGGTTCTGCTGCTACAAGAATTTGATTTGCATATTACTGATAGGAAAGGAGCCGAGAACCCCGTAGCTAATAACTTGTCTAGGCTTGAAAATATTCTTGGTGACCCACAACCTATTAATGATACCTTTCCTGATGAACAATTAGTTGCAATAAATGTTTCTAATAGTACACCTTGGTATGCTAACTATGCTAATTATATTGTTGCTAAATACATACCACCTAGTTTCACATACCAGCAAAAGAAAAAAATTCTTTTATGATTTAAGACATTACTTTTGGGATGACCCACATCTTTATAAATAAGGAGCAGATGGTATTATTAGACGTTGTGTACCTGAGCATGAATAGGAATAAATCCTATGGAAATGTCACTCTGAAGCTTATGGAGGATATCATGCGGGAGACAGAACCGCTCATAAGGTATTGCAATCTGGTTTTTATTGGCCTACTCTCTTCAAGGATGCCCGTAGTCTCGTCTTGCGATGAATGTCAAAGAATAGGTAATATCGGTAAGCGTCAAGAAATGCCTATGAATTATTCACTTACTGTTGAACCATTTGATGTTTGGGGATTTGATTTCATGAGACCTTTTCCTTCCTCTAATGGGTATACACATATTTTGGTTGCTGTTGATTATGTTACTAAGTGGGTAGAAGCTATTCCAACCAGTAGTGCTGATCGAAACACCTCTATTAAAATGCTTAAGGAAGTTATTTTCCCAAGGTTTGGAGTCCCTAGATATTTAATGACTAATGGTGGTTCACACTTTATTCATGGTTTGGATTTGAATTTGAATTTGAATGTATGCTATAGCTTTATTCATGTCCACCAGGTTCAAACAACTAATACATTATTCGATTCATAGGTACATATGTTCAAGAATTACATAACCAAATAAAGAATGATGAACCACAGTTGTATACTTGTACTATTAAAGACGGTAAAGAAAGAGGCAAAATACATTCTGGTTGTTGAACAAGGTGAAGCGGAATGCCCATATTGTTCCCTCCTCCATGCAAAAGGCACGCACGACTCCAGTCCAACCCCTTGTGATGGCCGATTGCCCATCCTTCACGGTCTTCATGAAACTAGTCATCGTGTTCTGGTAGAAATACTTTAACCTTTGCATGCCCACCAATCATGTAGTTTGAGAGGTAATCTTGAGTAAATTGCTTTGGCAACCACTGCAAAGGAAAAAGATTCAGACATTGTCATCTAACACAACTCATTATGGGCAGTAAAAAGAAGGCTGCAGAGTTCTTACTTACCATCATGCAATTCGCTGTTGTCTTGGATAAAGTGTAAACAAATAGTTTAATTTCCATCTTTTGACCCATTTTATTAACAATCTTTATCAGCTTCCTCACTTGATGCTGGTTCATCAATATCTCATTGCCCCATACACATAAAGGGTCGAAGCGCGGATCTTTACCAATGACATATGTACCTAAAAGCACCAAGTTAATATTAGAAGCTAAACAACAATTGCACAATGATGTAGTACAACACTCTTTTATAATATCTTATAACATCCAATATACTCACATATTAGATGAATTAACATCTTATATTATGGGCTGAAAGGAGTTTATTGCATTCTTACAAATTGGCTGATTAACTGCTGTTGTATCCATGGGTTAGATTAGTTTGAGCTAGTTCGGGCTCAAATAGCCCTAAAGTATATCCAAACATGAGGGCTAGTTTGAGCTAGTTGCATCTAACCCACCAAAAAATATATCCAATCCAAGAGGTGCTAATTGGAGCTAGTTCTCCTGGTGCATTTATTGTCAATCTGACCCTGTCATGCAAACACCTCTTTTGTTGGAGTTAGTTGAGGGTTAGTCATGAGCTAGAAACTAACTCTAACCTCTAGCTAAGTTGAGTATCCAAACAAGGTTGTGTTGCTGCTGCTGCTCTTCTACGTATATCTAGACATCATCAGAACATTATGGTGACACTCTTCCTTGTTGCTATGTATCCTAGGATTGCATATTTAGTCATTAAGTACAGTGCATGTTGCTATGTAACCTCAGATATATTACATATGGCCCTAGTTAACCTAAGGATAAATGGGTTGCAATATATTTAGTTGAAAATCTGATTCACCGCTTAGTCCCTTATCAGCCCCCGGCCTATATGGTATCAGCTACCGATATCCTGAACAATGAGTATATATAAGCCATGGGATGAAACTAACCTCGATGTAAACAGTAGTCGTTCACAAAATTGTACTGTGTAGGTACATCGAGAGGTAGGTTAAGCACAACAGGCTAAACATCAACCAGAATTATCCATGACAGACAAAATAATCTCCAAAAGATAGCTTCAGTGTGCAGGTTTAAGCATGCTAGTAAAGGAAAACAAGTGGAAAGGTGTGTTAATTGCAACAGGCCTAACATTTAACAACAAGCAAACATAGTCATTCAAACCGGTATTGTGCCGGTCTAAGTGCACTAGTTATTGTTAAATAAAAATGGAAAGACGTGTTAACTACAAGATGCAGCAACCAAATCTAGACATTCATAGTGGTATTGTTGAAACTGGTACTGATGAAATTGAACTGCACAGTTCATACTTGCACATATAGAACATCACGTTGTGAATAATTGGAATAAACAAGGCATACTGCAAACAACCAAAGATAACATTTGAAACTGGACATATGCTAACTACAAACAACCGAACAATCAAAAATCATTAAAAGAGGCATAAGCTAGCTATAACAGGCTTAACAACAAGCAAATATATGCATTCCTATCGGTATGTTTAAAACTGGATTAATGAAATGTAGTACATAGTAAATAATTGCACATATAGAGCATCACATAGTGAACATTTGAAATAAACAAGGCATACTTTACCACACTTGTGTTTCAGAGTAGCACCATGTTTTTCATATAGAGAGTCTCCTATGGTGTCACTTTCATACACTAGTGGGAATTTTTCATTATAGAACTTGGCTTGTATATTCCGATGACGGGCTTCCTCAAATGCCCGAGGTCTTCATGAGCAAGCAAGTTGGATGCACACCCACTTAGTTTTCAGTTTGAGATTTCATACACTTATTGCTCTTAGTGCATCCATTGCATGGCAATCCCTACTCCTCACATTGATATCGATTGATGGGCATCTCCATAGCCCATTGATCCGCTTAGTTGATGCGAGACTTTCTTCCTTCTCCTATTGATCCCTACCACCGCATTCTATTCCACCCATAGTGCTATATCCATGGCTCAAGCTCATGTATTGAGTAAAGTTGAAAATGCTGAAGTGCGTTAGAAGTACGATCCAATTGCCTGGTTTGACACCAAGGTGCTCATGATTTATACTTTATGTTGGGAAGACTGGGTGTGTCATGCTTACCACAATTAAGTGTATAGGGGTTGTTTCATTTAGCTCCATTATTATGAACGACAATGATGAATTACATGCATCTCTTGTATTATTCTTTCAATGTCAAATTGATAAACTATTGCCTTGAATCACTCGTGTCTTAATATTCATGCCATGATTAGATTGCATTATCAAGATTATGCTAGGTAGCATTCAACATGAAAAATAGCCTTTTTTATCATTTACCTACTCGAGGACGAGCAGGAATTAATCTTGGGGATGCTGATACGTCTCCGTCGTATCTATAATTTTTGATTGTTTCATGTCAATATTCTACAACTTACATATACTTTTGGCAACATGTTATATCATTTTTTGGGACTAACATATTTATCCAGTATCCAGTGCTAGTTCCTTTTTGTTGCATGTTTTTTGTTTCATAGAATATCCATATCAAACAAAGTCCAAATGCGATAAAATTTATGGAGATTTATTTTGGAATATATGTGATTTTTGGGAAGTGGAATCAACGCGAGACGGTGCCCGAGGGGCCCACAAGCTGAAGGGGCGTGCCCCCTACCTAGGGTGCGCCTGGCAAACTTGTGGCCACCTGTAGGTCGGTTGGAGGTGTCCTTCGGCCGCAAGGAAGCTCATATCCGGATAAAAATCATGTTAAAATTTTAGCCCAATCAGAGTTACGGATCACCGGATATTTTAAGAAACGGTGAAAGGCCAGAAAACAGGGCCTCAAAACAGAAGATGAAGAGAGAGATAGATCCAATCTCAAAGGGGCTCCCGCCCCTCCACTGCATGGAGGCCATGGACCAGTGGGGAAATCCTCCTCCCATCTAGTGGGGAGGTCAAGGAAGAAGAAGAAGGAGGGGGGCTCTCCCCCTCTCCCCCGGTTGCGCCGGAACGCCGCCGTGGCCATCATCGTGACAACGTTCCACACCAACAACTTCGCCGCCATCAACACCAACTCTCCCCCTCTATGTAGTGGTGTAATACCTATTTTCCCCTCTGTAATCTCTACTTAAACATGGTGCTCAACACTATATATTATTATCCAATGATATGTGGCTATCCTATGATGTTTGAGTAGATCCGTTTTGTCCTGTGGGATGATTGATGATCGTGATTGGTTTGAGTTGCATGTTTTATTTTGGTGTTGTCCTATGGTTCCCTCTGTGTCACATAAGCTTGAGGGATCCCTGCTATAGGGTGTTGCAATATGTTCATGATTCACTTATGGTGGCTGACTTGAGTGACAGAAGCACAAACCCGAGTAAGTGGGTTGTTACGTATGGGGGTAAAGAGGACTTGATACTTAATGCTATGGTTGGGTTTTAACTTAATGATCTTTGGTAGTTGCAGATGGTTGCTAGAGTTCCAACCATAAGTGCATATGATCCAAGTAGAGAAAGTATGTTAGCTCATGCCTCTCCCTCATATAAAATTGCAGTAATGATTACCGGTCTAGTTATCAATTGTCTAGGGACAAATAACTTTCTTGTGACAAAAAGCTCTCTACTAAAACTAACTTAATTGTTTCTTTATATAAATAGCCCCTAGATTTTATTTACGTGTTCTTTATTATCTTGCAAACCTATCCCTTTACACCTACAAAGTACTTCTAGTTTCATACTTGTTCTAGGTAAAGCAAACATAAAGTGTACGTAGAGTTGTATCGGTGGTCGATAGAACTCGAAGGGAATATAAATTCTACCTTTAGCTCCTCGTTGGGTTCGACACTCTTACTTATTGAGAAAGGCTACAATTGATCCCATATACTTGTGGGTTATCCAGAGCATGCAGAAATCTAGAGTGATGGTAACAACCAGTGGATAGATCCAAAAAAATGATAGCAGGCTGATGATAGCTTTAATTTAATAAAAAGACAGATGATGATTGCTTTACTATTTGTTTCCCACCCAAGATGAACAACATAGACATACCCTAGGCGAACTAGATAATAGACATAAATACTATTCATTGCTGCCTCAATATGTGTGCCACAAGCATTTTTAAACTCAAGTTTGAACATTAATTTGACCTGACTTGGAGTCTAAGAGGTGAACATGATGATAAAGTAGCAGGTAGTATTAAGCAATGCATAACATAAGCAGAACCAAAAGAGTGCGACCTCTCTTGCGGACCCGTGTACTCCTCAGGTTCATCTGCTGAGTCGATGATGGTGATGAAGTTGCAGCGGGTGCCGGCGGCAGGGAAGGAGATCGGAGGCGGCAAAAGATGGTTAGGAGTCATGATGTCTGGTATGGGGGATGCTTCTATCGATGGAGCAACTCATGTGAGGTGGACGACATCGCCACAGGAGTAGGACAAACAACACAAAGTTTTCTTCGACACCTATCTATAACTGAAGTAATTCTATAAGGGCTCCTTTCGCTTGCAGGATTGTAAAAATGCAGAGATAGGAAAAACACCGGAATAGGATAAGAATGCACGTGGGGAAATGAGCATTTGTAAACACAGGATTTCTATCAACTTGGGTGTTTGGTTCACAGTAATTGGAAGAGCAGAGGAATGCAAAGAAACATGGCCAAATTAAAGTGAAACCATATGAAAATGTGTACAGTTAGAATGTTATTCTGCCAATAATGCATTTAGTCCCATTTTCATGCATAGGACTTTGAAAAGTAGGTCCAGGTGGATGTTTTGCTCCATTCCTTTCAACCAAATGCATGAATAACTGAATAGTAGAGTACCATAGGAAAAATTCCTATTGCTATGTTTTCCTTCACTTTTTCCTTTGAACCAAACTAGCCCTAATGGATCAACATGAATGTAGATTAATAAGTGATGCGACAAGTGCACAACCTCTTTGGCGTAGTTTTGGTGCAATAACTGCCCTCCTGTGTTTTGGTGATTGTTGACAGAAACAGGCATGGACTTATTTGTTTGCTAATGCATACAGACAGAAATAGTCCATGCAGAACCGAAAAGAATACTGTCTCAGGTGTCAAGTTCGAGGAACTTCACCATAGAATATCTGTGTTGCAGAGAAGAATGAGCTACATCTATTGAAGACATGTAGGCGAGAAGATTGATGTGAAGGAGTTAGCCCCTTGAAAATTTGTTGTTGATGTGAAGCAATTGGTTCGGAGATTCTGTCCGAAGGAAAATGACGACAGCGAACGGAATTCGAAGACAAAGGGAAGACATAGTATTCATTTCGTTCTTCTTCTTTCATTTATTAGAGTCATAGGACCTCCATACTATTAAGAGGGGTATGGGTTCTCGAATCTTAGATCCCCTGTGATGGTTATCCCCAAACCTATGAAATATGTGAGAGAAATCTCTTTATGCTTCGAATAATTACTTGGCAGCAGTAGACGTTGTTCTTCATGCTGCAGGAGATATCTTCTGAACTGAGGAGTTAGCTTTACTTGCTCCGCAAGTAATGTTACCGTTTTGCTCAATTTCTGAACGTTGGACTTGTGTCGTTCGGCCATTGGCTGCTCCACATGTCCAATTTGGTCATTTCCCTTCAGGGAAGGTTGCCGCTATAAATAGTCACCCTACTCCAACATTGTTCATTGGCTGCTCCGCTTAAGATTTCTCAGAAGATTGATTGAGCATCCCCTCTTGGAGTGATTTGAGTTTAAGATCCACCAATAGAAAAATCAAGAGCCCAAACGTAGACAGTGGTTGAGCATCATAGTGAAGGAAATATGCCCTAGAGGCAATAATAAAGTTGTTATTTATATTTCCTTATATCATGATAAGTGTTTATTATTCATGCTAGAATTGTATTAACCGGAAACTTAGTACATGTGTGAATACATAGACAAAACATAGTGTCCCTAGTATGCCTCTACTTGACTAGCTCGTTAATCAAAGATGATTATGTTTCCTAACCATAAACATGTGTTGTTATTTGATGAATGGGCTCACACCATTAGGAGAATGATGTTATGGACATGACCCATCCGTTCGCTTCGCATTATGATCGTTTCAGTTTCATTGCTACTGCTATCTTCATGACTTATACATGTTCCTCATACTATGAGATTATGCAACTCTCGAATACCGAAGGAACACTTTGTGTGCTACCAAACATCACAACGTAATTGGTGATTATAAAGGTGCTCTACAAGTGTCTCCGAAGGTGTTTGTTAGGTTGGCATAGACCGAGATTAGGATTTGTCACTCCGTGTTTCGGAGAGGTATCTCTGGGCCCTCTTGGTAATACTCATCACTATAAGCCTTGGAAGCATTGTGACTAATGAGTTAGTTATGAGATGAAGTATTATGGAACAAGTAAAGAGACTTGCCGGTAACGAGATTGAACTAGGTATGATGATACCGACGATCGAATCTCGGGCAAGTAACATACCGATGACAAAGGGAACAACGTATGTTGTTATGCGGTTTGACCGATAAAGATCTTCGTAGAATATGTGGGAGCCAATATGAGCATTGAGGTTCCGCTATTGGTTATTGACAGGAGATATGTCTCGGTCATGTCTACATAGTTCTCGAACCCGTAGGGTCCGCACGCTTAACGTTCGATGACCATTTATATTATGAGTTATGTGATTTGATTACCGAAGTTTGTTCGGAGTCCCGGATGAGATTCCGGACGTGACGAGGAGTCTCGAAATGGTCGAGACGTAAAGATCGATATATTGGAAGGCTATATTCGGACATCAGAAAGGTTCCTAGTGATTCGGGTATTTTTTGGAGTACCACAGAGTTACGAGAATTCGCCGCGGGAGGTAGTGGGCCTTAATGGGCTATATGGGAAATGAGAGAAGGGCCTCAAGGGGTGGCCGCACGCCCCCCCATGGGTTGGTCTGAATAGGACTAGGAGGGGGTAGCGCCCCCTCCTTCCTTCTCCCCTCTTCCTCCTTCCCTTCCTTCTCCTAGTTGGAATAGGAAAGGAGGGGGGGATCCTACTTGGATCGGGAGTCCAAGTAGGACCCCCCCCTTTGGCGTGCCCCCTCTAGGCCGGCCTCCTCTTCCTCCCTCCTTTATATACGTGGGCAGGGGCACCCCAAAGGCACTCCAAGATTTGTCTTAGCCGTTTGCCCCCTCCACAGTTACACACATCAGTCATATCGTCGTACTGATATGCTCCAAAGCCCTCAACTACTTTCTCACATCCACATATGACCTAAACCAAAAGTTAAACTCGGCCCCACCGATTCTTTCCATCCGGCGCCACCGAGTTCAGATGTCATAGCCATTGCCACAAACCCTAGGTAAATCGGTCTCATCGATAGTGATCTCGGTCTCACCGAGATGGGATTGTAATCTCTCTGTTTCCATTTGTAATGATTCGGTCCTACCGAGATGAGCGATCGGTCCCACTGAGATTGCAATGTAAACTCTCTGTTTCCCTTTCGTCACATTTTGGTCCAACTGAGATGAGCGAATCGGTCCCACCGAGTTTACCTGACCAACTCTCTGGTTAGCTTATTACCAAAATCGGTCTCACCGAGTTTGTGTAACCGGTCTCACCGAGATTACGTTATGCCCTAACCCTAACCATATCGGTCCTAGCGAGTTGCATGTCGGTCCCACCAAAAATCCTAACGGTCACTAGATTTGCTGAATTGGTCCGACCGAGTTTTTCAATTCGGTCCCACCGAGATTGGCAAGTTGTGTGTAACGGTTAGATTTTGTGTGGAGGCTATATATACCCCTCCACCGCCTCTTCATTCGTTGAGAGAGCCATCAAAACGAACCTACACTTCCAACTTACATTTTCTGAGAGAGAACCACCTACACTTGTGTTGAGGCCAAGATATTCCATTCCTACCATATGAATCTTGATCTCTAGCCTTCCCCAAGTTGCTTTCCACTCAAATCTTCTTTCCACCAAATCCAAATCCTGTGAGAGAGAGTTGAGTGTTGGGAATACTATCATTTGAAGCACAAGAGCAAGGAGTTCATCATCAACACACCATTTGTTACTTCTTGGTGAGTGGTGTCTCCTAGATTGTCTAGGTGTCACTTGGGAGCCCCCGACAAGATTGTGGAGTTGAACCAAGGAGTTTGTACGGGCAAGGAGATCGCCTAGTTCATGAAGACCTACCGCTAGTGAGGCAAGTCCTTCGTGGGCGATGGCCATGGTGGGATAGACAAGGTTGCTTATTCGTGGACCCTTATTGGGTGGAGCCCTCCGTGGAATCGCGCAGCCGTTACCCTTCGTGGGTTGAAGTCTCCATCAACGTGGATGTACGATAGCACCACCTATCGGAACCACGACAAAAACATCCGTGTCTCCTATTGCGTTTGCACTCTCTAAACCCTTCCCTTTACATTCTTGCAAGTTGCATGCTTTACTTTCCACTGCTCATATACTCTTTGCATGCTTGCTTGAATTGTGTTAAGATTGCTTGACTTGTCCATCATTGTTAAAATCTGCCAAGAACTAAAATTGGGAAAAGGATAAGTTCTTATTTGATCAAGTAGTCTAATCACCCCCCTCTAGACATACTTTCGATCCTACAAGTGGTATCAGAGCTTTGTCTCCATTTGCTTTGATTTCCATAGCTTTTGGTTATCATAGCCTTGGTTTCACAACCTAGGAGAGTATGGCGTCTAGTAAGGGAAACTATCGCCGTAGAGGTCCTTACTTTGATGGTACTAATTTTGCTAGTTGGAAGCATAAGATGAAAATGCATATTCTTCGACATAA
Organism: Triticum dicoccoides; assembly: GCF_002162155.2. NCBI lineage: Eukaryota > Viridiplantae > Streptophyta > Magnoliopsida > Poales > Poaceae > Triticum > Triticum dicoccoides. The sequence goes on along the minus strand of NC_041393.1, from coordinate 498,758,753 downwards.
CCCTGCCGTTTGGGATATTGTGTGTATTGGCTTGCAAGGTGAATTCTTTGATGGGAGAGAACCGAACCGTGAAGCTAGCATAGAAGAGTTGAAGATGCTGCAATACAACGCTCAAGCTTGTGATATCCTCTTCAACGGATTGTGCCCCGAAGAATTCAACAAAATCAGCCGTCTTGAGAATGCAAAGGAAATTTGGGACACTTTGATTGACATGCACGAAGGTATCGACTCCGTCAAGGAATCCAAATTGGATGTGCTTCAAAGTCAACTTGACAAGTTCAAGATGAAGGATGGTGAAGGCGTCGCTGAAATGTACTCTAGGCTTGCTCTCATTACAAATGAGATTGACGGCTTGGGAAGTGAAGAGATGACCGACAAATTCATCATCAAGAAGATCTTAAGAGCCTTGGATGGAAAATATGATGCCGTGTGCACATTGATCCAAATGATGCCCAATTACAAGGATCTCAAGCCAACGGAGGTCATTGGAAGAATTGTTGCTCATGAGATGTCACTCAAGGATAAGGAGGAGCTCCACAACAAGTCAAGTGGTGCTTACAAAGCCTCATGTGAAGCTCCCACATCATCAAGTGAGAAACAAACCTTTAATGAAGAATTGAGCTTAATGGTGAAGAACTTCAACAAGTTCTACAAGAGTAGAAGCAAGGAAAGAAGCTCCAAGTCAAGGTCCTACAATGACAAAAGATCTTCTAGTCGAGAGCGAAATTGCTACAATTGTGGAAGACCCTGACACTATTCCAATGTGTGTACGGCTTCCTACAAGAGAAGAGAAGAATCACCTAAGAGAAGAAGTAGAAGAGAAGAATCACCACCAAGAGAGAGGAGGAGTAGAGATGATCGTTATGAACAAAGAACATCCCGGAGAAGCAAGGATTCGGAAAGGAAGGACAAGTCATCAAGGAGCTACACAAAACGAAGACATCAAGCTCATGTTGGTGAATGGGTATCTAGCTCCGAATCTGACAATTACTCCGAGAGAAGTTATCACTCCGACTCCAAACATACTCAAGATGAAGGTGTTGCCGGTCTAGCAGTTGTGTCAACCAACTCCTACGACATAGTTGATTCACCAAATGAAGTACTTGGAAGATGCTTCATGGAAAAAGGCCCAAATGTATCACACCCCGAGTATGTTGATTTCAATAGTGATGAAGATGACTTGTTAGGTGATGATGATTTACTTGTTGACAACTCTAGTGATGAATACTATGGTGAAACGTCAATTAATCAGGTTAATCAAGATAAAACGAATGACAATGATAAGGAGAAGATTGAGCTTCTAACTAAAGAACTAAACACTCTTAAGTTAGCTCATGAATCTATCTTAGGAGATCATCGAGAACTTTTAAGGACTCATGAGAAATTACATTTTGAAAAGCTCAACCTTGAGCAAGAACATGAGTTTTTAAAAGCTATCAATGATGATCTTCGCAAGAACAGTTCTTCTTACATTGCCAAGCGTATATTCTTATCTACTTACATGCCTCAAGTCAAGTCTAGTAACAAGAACAAGAAGGATTCTTCCTCTAGTAGTAACAACAATCATCATGCTAAATTCAATGTTGTTGCTTCTAGTAGTTCTCTTGATTCCACTAATGATTCTCTTAGCCAAGTTACACTTGAGCAAGAAAACAGCTTATTGAAGGGAATTATATAGAAAGGTGTTTACAAGAGCCTTGCCGGGAGTAAGCAATTCGAGGAAATTGTACGCAAGCAAGGAAGGCACCGGAAGAACCAAGGTGTTGGTTTTGAATGAAAGTTCAATGCCAATGGAGTTGAGTGGGCAGAAGATCAATACCCCAAGACGAAGTTTGTTCCTCAACAAGAGAAGTATGATCATACTTCTTTCAAAGGGACACAAGCACAAGATGATCTTCCACCACAAGACCACAAGCAAAAAGGCAAGGATAAGCTTCAAGAGGAGATTGATGCATTTGAAGAAGCTCCTAAGGCCTTGGTGAAGTGGGTTCCCAAGACTACATCAAGTTCTACTTCATCAAGTACGACTACAACTCCAAGGATTCCCATCAAGATGGTGTGGATCCCGAAGAAGAAGAACTAGAGAGTTCTTGAGGGTGACTCCGTCAACATACTTCACTCTTATCATTTTGGCGAGGACAAGTGCAACCCACTTCCACATCTTGCACTAGTTCATGGAGTCATAAACCCTCTTGTTGGTAAGGCAAGGGACAAGGTAACCTAATGCTTTCATGGACATCATCTTGTGTGTGCATCACTCTATGTCTATGGATATCCTTGTTTGTTCCTTGTGGGACTTACCCGTGTAGGTATTCAAAGTGCAACTCACTCCAAAGGATTGCTCCAAAAGATCTACATCAACATAAAGCATCCACATCATCAATACCTACATGAAGTCAACATCGACAAAACCCAAGGTTAGTTCATCCCTCTTTGGGGGGATCTCACATTTAGGGAGAGCTTTACTCTAAGAATTGAGCTAAAGCAACTCTAATGATGTGAACACATCAATGCTTCATGTAAAAGTGGTAACCCACTTGTGCTTAAACGATGAGTATGACCTATGATCAATTGTTCTCATTTGACTCCTAAGTCAAAATACTCATATATAGATGACCTAGTCATCACCAATTGCTTGATAGATGCTAGAATTGGTTGTGCATGCTTTGTCACATATTTTATCTACAATTTTATTGTGTGAGCATGTCGTTTGCATATTTTACTCATTCGAGGACATTCACTTGTAGTTTTGCTTGTTTGGCTTCTTTTCTTTTTGCCAAGTGGATGGACAAGAATGCCTAAGAACCCTCTCTAGCTATTTATGCTATTCTTGTCTCAAACTCTATTCATGCTACATCACAAAGTTTGATCAAGTCAGATTCGAACCATTCTGTGTGAGGAGCGCTCAGAGTCCCCGATTCGTCATAGACTTAAACTTCCAAAGATTCTTTGTGCGTTTCGGTCTGACTGATTCATCCTTTTCGGTCATACCGAGATCACTAAGTCGATCTAGGTTTTCAATCTCGGTGCAACTGATTTGAACTTTTCGGTCACACCGAGTTGCAGCACCGGCTTGCAGTTATGCATCTCGGTGCCACCGAGTCGTTCCACTCGGTCACACCGACAGGGTCAGGCTATTTATACCCCGGGCCAAAATTTGAAAATTTCTCCGAATCCCTTCGCCCGCGCTTAGCCTGCTCTGCCTCCCTGGATCTACGGATCGTCCTCCTCGTCACCAGCCGCCTCCCACCGCTGGTCTCCGCCATCGTCAACAGAAATCGTCTCCGCCGTTGCCGTCGTAGCAAGTCCACCACCGAACTTAGGGTATGGACTTGATCCTTGTGCTAATCTCATTCCGATTCCTAGCACATTGTTTTGCCATGTATCTTGCCACAGCTGAGATCATCCTATCCAGCGAAATCACTCCGTAGTTTAGATGTGAATTAAAAATTTAGGGTTAGGTTTCTGCCGAAATCATCTCGGACCAACCGAGTTGAAGAAATCGGTTCCACCGATTTGGCTAAGGCCATTACACATGTGGTTCTCGGTCTGGCCGAGAATTGCAAATCAGTGTGACCGAGATCAGGACTTTGTGAAACCCTAGCAGTCTCGGTGCACTGAACTATGACTCGGTCTGACCGAGTTCACTAGTTTAGGTTCCAAAAGCTGCTTCGGTATCACCGAGTTTTCAAATCGGTAGATCCGAATTACTTTCTGTGGAAAACTAAAACTAAGTTTTTGACTCATTCTTTTGCAAAAACCTCTGTACTTTGTGATGCTCATCTACTCTACCTCATCTATATCCATTCACAGGATCTGCTGTCAGTGTTTGCATCATGTCAGATCAGAGTGACAGTCAGAACAAATCTGAGGAGCAAGTTCACTTGAGTGAGGGCACTAGTCCCTCTAGCAGCTATGATGGCAGCAGGAGCACACCCAGCAACTTACCTAAGGCAGCCACCAGGGCCAGAATGAAGAGAACCTCAGATTCTGAGGATGAAGACTATGTGGATATTGAGGATGAGGCCACCTCCAAAAACAAGGTGCTGAAGAAGGAATATGGCACAACTGCTGCCACTAAGCCTAGTATGAAGACCAAAGCACCTGCAAGAAGAATTCCCATGTCTAAAGCCGGAGCCTCTACTCGAGTACCTTTGGAATCTGAACCCAAAGAGGCTGCTGTAGAAGGGAAGAAAAGGAAGGAAAGGGTCAAGAAGACCATGGCCAGGGTTGTTGGAAAGCCTTCCATGATGGAAGAAGAAGAGGAAGAGGTTGCTGCACCAGCACCTAAAGCTCAAAAGCTTATGGGAGATGCTATAATATCAGGGGCTGCTCCATCAAAGCCCAAAGAAGCTCCCAAGGCAGCTGCACCAAAGCCCAAAGTTGCACCCAAGAGGAATACAAGGAATATTCCTACTAGAGAGAAGAACAAGGCCCCAGTGCTTGAAGCAGCACTAGAAGAAGAAGAAGATGATGATGAGTCACATGTCTTGAGGAAGTTGAAGCCCAAAATTCCAGATCACAATGATGCTCATGCAGTAGCTAAGGACATGAAGCTCAGGAAGGATGCATGACTCAGACAATGGAGATTGACAGATCCGTATGCTATCAGGAGAAGGACTGCTATGGACTACAGGTTCCATACAAAGGAACAATAGGACTTCTATGAGACAGTGCTGCTTGATAAGAAACCAATCGTCTGTGATATGAGATGGGTGGACTGGGAGTACATCAGGAAGAATGAAAAGCACTATCCTGGAGTCTATGATAGTTTCAAGTCTTGTGGAATAGATGACTTTGTTGGGCAGAAGCTCACAAAGTGGTATGATGAGCTTATTATGCAGTTCTACTCCACAGCTCACTTCTACCCAGATGGAAGGATTGTCTGGATGTCTGAAGGTACTAGGTACCAATCATCAGTTGAATAATGGGCCAAAATGATCAATGCTCCTAAGGAGAATGAGGATGACTTGGATGTCTATGCCAAGAAGAAGAAGGATCACAACTCCATGGCACATATGTACAGAGAGATCCCAGATGCTGCTATTGAGACACACAAATTTGGAACAGTACATTACCTTCTGTCAGGTTTGCCAACAATCAACTGGATCCTCAGGCACACTCTATTGCCAAAGTTAGGTGATCACAAGATGATCAGAGGCCATACAATTAACCTGCTTCACATATTTTATGTGCCTTAAAAGTTCAAAGTCACGAGCCTAATTGTGGAAACTATCAAGAGGACAGCTGCTGATCAAAAGAGAAGTTGTGGGTATGCCTCACAGATTCAGGAACTAATCAACACCAAGATGGGCACTGGCACTTACCTCTTGGACAAGGAACACCTGCCCATCTACCCATACTTTGAGGACAACACTATGGTAATGGATGAAAATGAACCATCTTTTGTGCAATCACAAGAGAAGAAGGAGAAGGCAAGGACTGAAAAGGCTGCAAAGATGCCAACCATTGATGAGGCATCTCAGTATTTCTTGAAGAGCAAGCAAAATCAGCTTGGCTACTTGATTGCCTCCACTCTGAGGATTGAGAAGGGATTAGCCACCCTGACTCAAAATCAGGTGAGCTTGGAGAGGATCATGGAGCAGAAGTTCTATGATTTAGATGTGAAGGTCACTGAGATACAGTCAGTTGTTGAGCAACTTCAGGATGATGCAGGAGAAGAAGGGCAAGACTACCACTGATGCATTTGCTAGAGTGCCCAGAAGTCAGAGATCTGCTGCAGTGCCAGTTACGGACACCAGAGCAACTTCATCTGCACCATCAACAACTTCAGTACCACCAGCTCCAGTAACCACTCCATCAGCTCCATCAACCTCAACTGATGCCTTCGTCCTTGGAGTTTTATCTACACCACCACCTGAAGACTAAGCCTGAGAGATGATCTAGCACTATGCAGTTTTATGAACTTTTTGGTAACTTGTTGCCAAAGGGGGAGAAAATGTATAGATCATAGGCTTTGAGAGAGAGTGTTGCTTTTCTCTCTCTCTTGTTTTGGTGGTTGAACTTTGTTATTTGCTTGTTTGAGATACTCTATACTTTTGTGTGATACTTGGTTGATCATGTGGTTGATCATATACGATGCTACCTTAATGCTTGTTGGATGACATTATCCCTTTATCTCTATACGATCATTCACTTTGCTTGGTGATGAGTGCATGTATTTAATTATTATCATTTTGAGTGCTCCACCAAGATGTATGTGACATGGAAGAGTAACATATGATCCTAACTCATTGTGCATTTGCAGTCCAAAGCAAATCCTAAACTTTGCACAAATTTAGGGGGAGCTCTTACTTTTCACATACTTCTCAAAGCGACAATGTTCTTCAATCTTATTATTATTTGTCGAAGGTTTGATCTATATGTTGTCATCAATTACCAAAAAGGGGGAGATTGAAAGTGCAACTATCCCTAGGTGGTTTTGGTAATTCCTAACAACATATAGCTCATTAAGCTAATGCTATTTCAAGATAAATATTTCAGGTAAGCTCAATGATTGGCATGGCATGGATGAGATAAGTGGACTCCTCAAAATGCTAAGGACAAAAGGATTGGCTCAAGCTCAAAGCTCAAGACTCTACATTTTATATTTTAGTGATCCAATATCATATTGAGTCTATAGGAAAAGCCAATACTATCAAGGAGGGATGAGGTGTTGCTTAATGAGGTTCTTGCTCAAAATGCTTAGTGATATGCTCCAAAGCCCTCAACTAGTTTCTCACATCCACATATGACCTAAACCAAAAGTCAAACTCGGCCCCACCGATTATTTCCATCCGGCGCCACCGAGTTCAGATGTCATAGCCACTTCCACAAACCCTAGGCAAATCGGTCTCATCGATAGGGATCTCGGTCTCAGCGAGATGGGATTGTAATCTCTTTGTTTCCCTTCGTAACGTTTCGGTCCCACCGAGGTGAGCGATCGGTCCCACCGAGATTGCAATGTAAACTCTTTGTTTCCCTTTCGTAACGTTTCGGTCCAACCGAGATGAGCGAATCGGTCCCACCGAGTTTACCTGACCAACTCTCTGGTTAGCTTATTACCAAAATCGGTCTCACCGAGTTTGTGTAATCGGTCTCACCGAGATTAGGTTATGCCCTAACCCTAACCATATCGGTCCTACCGAGTGGCTTGTCGGTCCCACTGAAAACCCTAACGGTCACTAGATTTGCTGAATCGGTCCGACTGAGTTTTTCAATTCGGTCCCACCGAGATTGGCAAGTTGTGTGTAACAGTTAGATTTTGTGTGGAGGCTATATATACCCCTCCACCTCCTCTTCATTCATGGAGAGAGCCATCAAAACGAACCTACACTTCCAACTTACATTTTCTGAGAGAGAACCACCTACACTTGTGTTGAGGCCAAGATATTCCATTCCTACCATATGAATCTTGATCTCTAGCCTTCCCCAAGTTGCTTTCCACTCAAATCTTCTTTCCACCAAATCCAAATCCTGTGAGAGAGAGTTGAGTGTTGGGGAGACTATCATTTGAAGCACAAGAACAAGGAGTTCATCATCAACACACCATTTGTTACTTCTTGGAGAGTGGTGTCTCCTAGATTGGCTAGGTGTCACTTGGGAGCCTCCGAAAAGATTGTGGAGTTGAACCAAGGAGTTTGTACGGGCAAGGAGATCGCCTACTTCGTGAAGATCTACCGCTAGTGAGGCAAGTCCTTCATGGGCGACGACCATGGTGGGATAGACAAGGTTGCTTTTTCGTGGACCCTTCTTGGGTGGAGCCCTCCGTGGAATCGCGCAGCCGTTACCCTTCATGGGTTGAAGTCTCCATCAACGTGGATGTACAATAGCACCACCTATCGGAACCACGACAAAAACATCCATGTCTCCTATTGCGTTTGCACTCTCCAAACCCTTCCCTTTACATTCTTGCAAGTTGCATGCTTTACTTTCCGCTGCTCATATACTCTTTGCATGCTTGCTTGAATTGTGTTAAGATTGCTTGACTTGTCCATCACTGTTAAAATCTGCCAAGAACAAAAATTGGGAAAAGGATAAGTTCTTATTTGATCAAGTAGTCTAAACACCCCCCTCTAGACATACTTTCGACCCTATAGCCGAGGACTTGGAGCAGTGCTTATGCAGGAGGGAAGAGTTGTTTCATATGTCTCACGACAACTTAAGCCCCATGAGTTGAATTATGCCACACATGATTTGGAGTTAGCAGCTGTTGTGCATGTATTGAAGACTTGGAGACATTTTCTCATCGAAAACCATTGTGAGGTGTACATGGATCACAAGAGTTTGAAGTACATCTTCACACAGAAGGAGTTGAATCTCTGGCAAAGGAGATGGTTGGAGCTCATTAATGATTATGATATGAGATTGCGTTATCACCCCGGAAAGGCCAACGTAGTAGCCGATGCGTTGAGCCGCAAGAGCCATGTCAACACACTCTTGATCGGAGAGTTACCCAAGGAGTTAGCCGAGGATCTTCACGAGCTATCTTTGGAGATAGTTCCGAGAGGCTACGTAGCATCATTGGAGATTCAGTCTACTTTGATGGATAAAATCAGAGAAGCTCAGAAGACAGACAAGGAGATTGCCGAGATAAAGGAGAAGATGAGCAAAGGAAAAGCTAAGGGATTTCGTGAGGATGAGCACGATACCTTATGATTTGAGGACCGCGTTTATGTGCCTAATGATCCGGAGATCAGGAAGTTGATTCTATAGGAGGCCCATGATTCACCGTATTCGATTCACCCAGGGAATACCAAGATGTATCTGGATTTGAAGGACACTTTCTGGTGGATCGGAATGAAGAAGGATATTGCGGAGTATGTAGCAGTTTGTGATGTATGTCAGAGAGTGAAGGCAGAGCATCAGGAGCCAACAGGATTGCTACAGCCATTGCCGATACCCGAATGGAAGTGGAATAAGCTAGGCATGGATTTTATTACAGGATTGCCCAGGACTTGTTCAGGCTATGACTTGATATGGGTTGTAGTCGATCGTTTGATGAAGGTAGCTCATTTCATCCCCGTGAAGACCACCTACACAAGTGCTAAGTTGGCAAAGATATACATGGCCAGGATCGTATGTCTGCATGGAGTTCCGAGGACCATTGTATCAGATAGAGGAACCCAGTTTACCCCAAAGTTCTGGAATCAATTGCATGAAATTTTGGGTACCAGGCTAGAGTTCGGTACAACTTTTCATCCAATGACAGATGGACAGACCGAGAGAGTCAATCAGATTCTGGAGGACATGTTGAGAGCTTGTGCGCTAGATTATTGGATCTAGTAGGGACATCAATTTGTCATATGCAGTGTTCTCTTACAACAACAGTTATCAATCCAGTTTGAAGATAGCCCCTGTCGAAGCTTTGTACGGAAGGATAGGACACCGCTGTTGTGGGATGAAGTTGGAGACCGTCAGTTGTTTGGACCAGATTTGATTAAAGAGTCTGAAAAGAAGGTTAAGCTGATTCGCGATAGGCTCAAGGTAGCCCAGTCCAGGCAGAAGAGCTATGCAGATTCTAAACGCAAGGAGACAGTTTATGAAGTCGGAGACAGAGTTTATCTTCGAGTGTCCCCACTTCGAGGAGTTAAGCGTTTTGGAGTTAAGGGAGAGTTAGCACCACGTTTTGTGGGACCATACAAAGTTTTGGAACGTATGGAAGAAGTTGCTTACAAGTTGGAATTGCCTGAAGGATTGTCAGGAGTTCATGATGTGTTCCATGTTTCATAGTTGAAGAAGTGCCATGCAGAGATGGCTGATATATTGCTGAGAGATACAGTGCCACTGGAAGCGATTCAGTTGGATAGCAATTTGACCTATGAGGAGAAACCAGTCAAGATTCTCGAGTTTGCCAGCCGAGTCACGTGCAGCAAGGTTATCAAGTTCTGCAAAGTCCAGTGGAGCCACCATACCGAAGATGAAGCCACCTGGGAGCGAGAGGAAGACCTACTGAAGGACCACCCTCACCTATTTTCTAGCCAACCCAAATCTCGAGGGCGAGATTCATCTTAAGGGGGGTAGGTTTGTAACATCCCAAATTTTCAATTTGGAATGTTATACATTAGATCATCATTGCATATCATATTTTTATTGCATTTTGGCTTGATCCTAGAAATTCTACGCAACTCAAGGAACCACGGAGAGAGTTGGGGATTTCGTTATTTTCATATTTGAGTTTCTCAAATTTTGAAAATAGGATCATTTGATTTTAACTATTTTATCCTTGTATATTTCTTTTATAAAAATAAAAGAGAGGGAATAAAATGACTTTCCCAAAATAAAGAAATATTGGAGATTTAATAATAAAATCAAATAAGATTTTATTTCGGAGTTTTATCGCTATTTTATTTGAATTAGGAAAAATACGTGTTTTCCAAAATTGCATTTTAGGCCCAAATAAATGTTCATCTTGTCCGGCTTATTTTTAGAGGACGGGAAAAATTTATTTCAGGATTTTTGGAGTCTGTTTAGTATTTCTTTTCTTTCTTTTTCTGCATGTCAGATTTATTTAAAAAAAAAGAGGAACCGACTTTGGGCCGTACCCGAGCGGGACTCCTTGCGCCGGCCCTGATAAGCCGCCACCCCGACGCCCCGAGCCCACCCAGCCGCCCCACCCTGAAACCCTAACCCTAGCGCGCCACCGCGGCCGCCGCCGCCCCGCGTTGCCGCCGTCGCCGCCCCGAGCCGCCGGAGCCGCCGCCGCCCCGCGCCGCCCATCCCGACGCCGCCTGAGCCGCCGGAGTCCGCCACCGTCTCACCGCCTCGCTGGAGTTCTCGCCGGACCCGGGGTAGCCGCCCCCGTTTTTTCATAAAAACCGTTCATTTAAAAAAAACCTAGATCCGTTTTTTTAGATCGGTTCGTCGATTTTTTCGGTTTAGTTATTTAGCCGACGTTCGTCCGTATGTTTGTTTTAACAAACAGTTTTCGTCGTTTAGCCGCAGACAGCGAACGTTCGTTCGTTAGCCTGTTCGTCTGTTTTTCATTTTCTCGGGTTTTTCGCGATTATTTTTGATCGCGATTTCTGATCTGATTTTCGTTTTAGTATATCTTTTCGCTCATTTATCGGAAGTAGGTGATGGAAGCGCCTTGATTTTTGTCTCGAAACCCTCTTTCTGTTTAACCAACTTAAATAAGTTTTTGCTACTGTAAAATTTGACTTAGGACCAGATTCGTAAACGAAGCTTGTTTCTTTCGCCGTTTGAGTTTCGTTGCTTCGTTTGATTTGATTCTTTTTGCAAACCGGAGTTCTTAAGTTGAACTTTATGGTTAGATCTCTTACTTGAGTTTTACCTGTGCTTTAGATGAGTGCTTATTGTATGCTTGTTTGTTTGCGATAGAGTACCCGGAGTGCGTAGCGTGCTACTACGAGTCTCTAGGTTTCATGGATCATCAACAAGGCAAGTAACACTTTGATCATACCTCTTTACTAACCAGTTTTATTGTATTAGATCAATCCTCAAACAATTGCATGGTTAGGATCTGTTTTAATATGTGGGTTTTGGGAAGTAGATGAGGTAGTACCTATTGTCCTGTTTATTTTCAAACCTTTGGGAGTTACTTCTACATTTGCTTATATTGCCATGCTATGCTTGTTGACGTGGATTGGGTGAGTGTATCCATGACATATGTGAGTTTGTTAATTAATGGTTCAACTTAAGGTGGCAACTTTAATACACATCTGGGTGGATTGAGGCACCTGGGGAACCCAATGTTGCCTGTATTTTTGGAAATCCCAGGGTACCGTGTGATTCTCCTATGGACCGCCACCCAGGCTCAAAGGGATCATGAGCTTATTCATGCTAGAAACTTCCGTGTGCAGCCGCAAGTTAGTATGGGCTCTAGCATAGTTGAGTATGTTGTGTGACCTCTTTCAGTGGTAGACTAGCAGATGTAGGGGATGTAGGTTGGTACTGTCTACCCAGAGTAAAGAGTTAATGCTTCTAAAAGACTGTGTCTCGGTCATGCGTTTCTCAAATATCATGTAGTGCGAGAAATCCAACGGAGGAGATCGAGTCTTGCGGGGAAAAGTGTGCAAACCTCCGCAGAGTGTACAAACTAATCATGGTTAGCCGTGTCCCCGGTTAGAATTATGAGCCTGAAAAAGCTACAATAGAGATAGCTATTCTCCGGAGCTCCAAATGACCAAAAAATTTACGGAGGTACCAGGGAGTAGCCATAGTGGGGCCACAAGTTAAGGGGGCGGACCCTACCCTTGGGTGCCTAGTGAGCTTGTGGGGCCCAAGGAGGTACCCCAGCATCCATCTTCTGCTATATGAAGCCATTTACCCTAGAAAAAAACCCAGGAGAAGACTTTTGGGACCACCCACCACTGTTTGGAGGCGAAACCAGAGCCGAAACACTTTTGCTCTTCGACGGAGCGATTCCGCCAGGGATACTTCCCTTTGGGAGGGGGAAATCGAAGCCATCATCCTCATGAATGCTCCATCATGGGAGGACTCATCTCCATCAACATCTTCACCAGCACCATCTCATCGCCACACCCTAGTTCTTCCCTTGCTTTCAATTTTTTTATCAAACCTCAGATTGGTACTTGGGGTGCTAGTAGTGTTGATTACATCTTGTAGTTGATGCTAGTTGGTTTACTTGGTGGAAGATTATATGTTTAGATTGTTAATCACTTACTTATCTCCTATGATCATGAACATGAATAGGATTTGTGAGTAGTTCCGTTTGTTCTTGAGGACAAGGGAGAAGTCTTGTTACAAGTAATCATATGAAGTTGGTTTCTGTTTAATGTTTTGATAACGTGTCGTGTTGTTCTTCCTCTAGCTGTGTTGTGTGAACATCAACTACATGACACTTCACCATGTTTGAGCCTAGGGGAAGGCATTGTGGAATTAGTTTGTAGATGATGGGTTGTGGGAGTGACAGAAACCTAAACTCCAGTTTATGAGTTGTTCCGTAAGGGGCTGTTTTGGATCCATATGTTTCATGCTATGGTTAGATTTATCTTAATTCTTCTCTTGTAGTTGTGGATGCTTGAGAGATGAGGTAATCATAAGTGGGTTGTTTTTTCAAGTAAAAAACAACACCTTAGCTCCGGTCCACCAACATGACAACTTATCAAAGCAGTGAATGCGAGTCAAAGAATCGTGGTGAAAGTAACTAGATGAAATTCCCGTGTGTCCTCCAGAACACTTTAGTCACTGTAAGAAGTACTTTCGGCTTGTCTTTAGCAATAATAAGGACTGTGCCAAGTTGTTGCTCCTTGCTACTTTGCTTACTTGTTACTTCTTATGAATTATCTTGCTATCAAACTATCTGTCACAACTACTCTACGACATTTGCAGAGCATACCTTGCTGAAAGCGCTTATTGATTCCTTCTGCTCCTCGTTGGGTTCGAGAGTCTTACTTATCGAAAGGACTATGATTGATTACATATACTTGTGGATCATCAACCGACGAGTGTGTCCGAGGCGTTACAAGTTGGTGTTAGAGCCGACCCTTGGGGTTACATGGATGTTTGCGGGTCAGTTGCGCAGTCATCTTGTGCATGACTTTCGCGGCCCGTCGTGGCACACGATATGACACATGTACCAGACTAGACGCACATACATGTGCCACGAGGAAACGTTCCTATGGGCCATTGAGGACGTTGGTTCTTTTGAGTGGGGGTGTATGTGAGAGCCTAGCTTAATAGGGATGATAGACTACTCATATCAATATAGAATTCCTTCTTTTTTGGGAGCCCATTCGAAAAGAACTCCAAAGTTAAACATGCTCAGCCGGAGCAATTTTAGGATCCGTGACCTATTGGGAAGTTGGTCCCAGGTGCGCACGAGTGAGGACAAAGTTTATAGGAAAGGCTAGTGTTGATCTATGGGGTCTGTCTAGTACCTGTGGGTGTGTCTATCTTGTTACACTCCTAGCGTGTCCGTGGGCTCCCAGGGAAATATGTTCCAGTTAGCCCGTAGGAATGCAAGGAGGTCGGCCTCGTGTTCCTCCGACAGGTCTCTTCGAATTTTTACGGTTTTCTTCATGTCCTCCGGGCGCGCCTGGAAATTTTTGGTGTCTTTGTCCGTCTGAAACACATGGCCCGACCTTGGTTTGGCCGGAAGAGTTGTTGTCAAGGTGTCCACGAAGCGATTGATTTGTTCGAGCTCTAAGAGGCCAGTGTATAGCCTCAGTGTGCTCTGCAGTGGTGACCTCGACCTTGAGTGCCCTCTCTGGGCTGCCACGAGCTATGATCGTGCCGTTTGGGCCAACTATCTTTAGTTGTAAATATACATGTGACATTTACATT
>NC_041393.1:498742155-498744346 GCF_002162155.2 Triticum dicoccoides | reverse complement strand
TTTCCGCCCGACCTCATCTTTACCCCTAGAAAAACAAGTGCTCAATTTTGCCTTCTTCCGTCTGGATCGCTTAGGGAAATACCCCTCCGTACCCTTTCCGTTCGGTCAAAGTGGTTTGACCGTCATTGAGATATTTTCTGGACAAGTATGCCCTTTCGTTCTATTTGGAAAAAAGTTTTGCCCTTCCTTCTTACATGTGGGGCTGCCTTCGAACCAGATCGAGAGGAGCTCGCTCCCGAGCGGCGACCTCCATCCTCCTCGGTCTCTGTCGCCGGAGCCACTGCCTTTGCCCGTCCCCTCCCTGCTTCGTCTCTCCCTCACCTTCTTCCCCTCCTCTGATCTCTCTTTCTTGCTACAGGGAATGAACCGCGGCAGACCATGGAGGGGTTCCCTCCGCATCTACACGCCTTGACCTGCTCGATCTCCCACGATCGCCGGCGGCTACCCGCAGCTTCGGCGCCACCGCAGTGACTGGATCCGACGGGATCTGGCCGCTCCCGACCCGATTTGGCAGCCCCACGCCCGTCCCCAACCTCTGCCGCGTTCACTCGTCGCCGTCGTGCACAGACAGCCCGCGGCGTCGTGCGTGTCTTCTGCGTCAGCCACGCACGACAGGCAACTGCCGCCTGATCTGCCATCTGGGCCGCATGGGCGGCACCCCAGCCCAGCGTCCACGCCCTACCAGGCCTGCCCCGCCTCTGCCCCTAGTCGCCGCCGTCCACCGTTCTCCGGTAGCCGCCAAGGTCGTCGCCGGCGACGTTATAGCCCACCCCCGGGAGCCCTATGACCACCTTTAGACGCGCGCCACTCCCAGCTCTCGAATGGAACCAGCGCCACGTCAAACCACCGTCTGGAGCGTCGATCAGGTGCGTCACCGGCGACTAGCCGCCGACCAAAGCTCCATTAGCACCTAATTAACCACTAACCCCCTACTGTGAGGATGACAAGTGGGCCCCTATTTAATTAACCATGTGATTTATTTATTTGCTAAGGGTTAACTTAATCCAAGTGGCCTCGCTGGTCAATTTTGACCAGTCATAGTCAGCTTTGATAGACCCCGCCGTCAGTGAGTGAGGCTAGCCACCCCTGAGTAACAAAAGAATTTCTTCGAAGAGGGGTAAAAATGTCCAGGAAACGTCTCGGTAACGGTTAAACCCCTTTGACCAGACGGAAACGGCACGAAGGGGTATTTCCATAAGGGCACAAGACGGAACAGGGGCAAAGTTGAGCACAGTTTTTTAGGGGTAAAGATGAGACTGGGGGCAACTAAGGCGGAAAAATGGAATTGGACCAATATACATAGGATGGTACTGACATGAACCGAGCATACATCAGCCTGCTGAGGATTGCACTGTAGCCAGTGCTGAATTGGGCAACATCGAATTTGATTTGCTCAGCTCGGTAGTTCTCCTCATCCCCTCAAATAAAATCAAGCTCAATCCGCCATAAGGGTCGGACAGATCGTCCCAAAACGAAACCCTAGAAGCTGGTATCGGAGGACTAGAGGCCGGATGGGGAGATCCCCATTTTTTGCAGGGTATCGAGGAAGATGATATTAATGCTGTTGTTGAGAAACGTAGCATGCAATTTCTAAAAAAAAAAATTTACGCTCACGCAATATCTATCTAGGAGATGCATAGCAACGATGGGGGAGAGTGTGTCCACGTACCCTCGTAGACCGAAAGCGGAAGCGTTTGACAACTCGGTTGTTGTAGTCAAACTTCTTCTCGTTCCGACCGATCAAGCACACCGAACGTGTGGCACATCCGAGTTCTACACACGTTCAGCTCGATGACGTCCCACGAACTGTTGATCCAGCAGAGTGTCGTGGAAGTAGATAAGTTCCGTCAGCACGACGGTGTAGTGACGGTGATGGTGAAGTGATCCATGCAGAGCTTCACCTAAGCACTACGAAGATATGACTGGATGTGTAATCCGTGGAGGGAGGCGCCCTACACGGCTAACAGATGTTATTGTGTGTTCTAGACGCCCCCTCCCCATGTATATATAGGTGGGAGAGGGAGGGGAGCAGCAAGGGGGGGCCCAAGTAGGAAGAATCCAACTTGGGCGCCTCCCCAATTCGGCCTCCCCCTTTCATAAGTTCCGGAGGGGGAAGGAAGGAGGAGGGAGGAGGGAAGGAAGGGGGAGGCCAAATCGCTCCCCTTCCTTTCTCTCTTCTCCTCTTTCCTTT
>NC_041393.1:498722836-498741848 GCF_002162155.2 Triticum dicoccoides | reverse complement strand
AGCCATGCTGGCTGCTGCGTTTCCCCCCTTGGCCCATTAGGCCCATATCTTTGCCGGGGGTGCCCGGAACCCGTTTCCGGTGACCCGATACGTACCCGGTACCCCCGGAACACTTTCGGTGTCCGAATACTATCCTCATATATATCAATATTTACCTCTCAACCATTTTGAGACTCCTCGTCATGACCGTGAGCTCATCCGGGACTCCGAACAACATTCGGTCACCAAATCACATAACTCATATAATACAATATCGTCATCGAACGTTAAGCGTGCGGACCCTAGGGGTTCGAGAACTATGTAGACATGACCGAGACACCTCTCTGGTCAATAACCAACAGCGGAACCTGGATGCTCATATTGGCTCCTACATATTCTACGAAAATCTTTATTGGTCGAACATTAATGACAACATACGTTATTCCCTTTGTCATCGATATGTTACTTGCCCGAGATTCGATCGTCGGTATCTTCATACCTAGTTCAATAATCCCGCAACTAACTCATTAGTCGCATTTCTTGCAAGGCTTCTTATGATGTGCATTACCGAGAGGGCCCAGAGATACCTCTCCGATACTCAGAGTGACAAATCCTAATCTCGATCTATGACAAACCAACAAACACCTTCGCAGATACCTGTAGAGCATCTTTATAATCATCCAGTTATGTTGTGACGTTTGATAACACATAAGGCATTCCTTCGGTATCCAGGAGTTGCATAATCTCATAGTCGAAGGATATGTATTTGACATGAAGAAAGCAATAGCAATAAAACTGAACGATCAATATGCTATGCTAACGGATGGGTCTTGTCCATCACATCATTCTACTAATGATGTGATCCCGTTCATCAAATGACAACACATGTATATGGTTAGGAAACTTAACCATCTTTGATTAACGAGCTAGTCTAGTAGAGGCTTACTAGGGACACGGTGTTTTGTCTATGTATCCACACATGTATTAAGTTTCCGGTTAATACAATTCTATCATGAATAATAAACATTTATCATGATATAAGGAAATATAAAATAACAACTTTATTGCCTCTAGGGCACATTTCCTTCAGCTATGGCCTCCGTCCACCAGGATGCATGGGAGGCGACAGGCACCAACGATTGGATGCACCACCAGAGCATACTTTCTGGGGTGGGGGTTATGGTTTGGGTGGTCGTGTTTATCGAAGGTGACCATGGCGTCGAACCATACGAGGAGCTCTCTAGGGTTCGGTTGTATTGCATAGATCCTGCGTCATGCGAGCTTTTGGTTTCCGTGCGTCTCCACCATTGGGAAGATCATGTTTATTGTATATGATTGGGAGGGCCGGTGGGTTGAAGTAGATCTAGGTTTTTTCTTGCGAGTAACAACTTACGCGTATTTCCTTACGATACAAGCCGAGTAGGCGTAACACGTTGTGGTCCTGCCATGGTCGTAGAAGAGGAATTCGATTGTCGTGAAGCGCATGTAGTGAATGTAAGTCGGGGGCGTGACGTCAAAGAGCCACCCCAACCATCGGCCACCAACTCAAAAGAGCTGAAGGTGAAGGTCAGGCCTAGCATGAACTTGCCGGACTCATCTGGATCTCTACCCCTGATTAGGTCTCTGACCAGCGTGTCCCCTACCTAGCGCGCCAACTGACGATGCAGAAAACCGTCAGATCCCTTGGTAGTGTGCCTAACATGGTCTGAAGTATCGGGACAGAGCCCCCATGCACAAGTTACCCAAGTTCAGGCCTCCGGAGAGAAATACCCTACATCCTTCTTGTTATTCATGGTGGAGGGATACCTTGTGCGAGGCAATACATTGATGTGGTTGAGTTTGCTAGCGAGAGTTGGTTTATCTGAGAACAAATGGGATGAGAGCTCCATAGTCTCCCCATATGTACAGTTGGAGGCTAGGGTTTTACAGAGGGAGATGCGATCTAGGTGGCCACTGCCACCAACTTGGAGGTGAAGATGATTGATATGTGCTTATCCTCTCCTTTGTGCTTCACCCCATCACTGGGCCTTGTGGGCCCTCAGGCAGACCTTCTATCGGGTTCCTGCAAATCCCTCCTATATATACACGTGTAGCACAACCCTAAGGACAAGGAGGGTTTCTTCTTTGCACGGCCCCTTTAGGACAAGGGTCTTTAACTTCCTTACATTCCATATTACCCACGTAATAAGATATATTTCACAATGATAGTTTATCACAAATTTTAGTTTTATCCATCCCATAAACGTGTGTGTAGAATTCTTCCCTGCAGTAATGAAATGTCATACCAACAATGTTACGTATATCCACAAAATCATCATAGAAGCATCTCTAACATCAAAACTTGCAGCCCCTTTTGGACCCGTATAGGCACTCCAAAAACACTTGTTAGATCAGCCTGCACGTGTCGCACCATCCTAAAGAGGGCATTTCGGCACGAAACCTTCTCGATTAAGGTCCCGCCCATCCACATGGTTCATAATCACTCGTCTATCATACGTGTTCCACGATGACAATCTGACATGGATTTCAGTTTCAGCAATTAATACAATGCCAAGCTGTATACACGATTGACACTTATCGATTCATAAGACTCTCATCGATGTATCTCTTACATTAAAACCGGCGCCCCTTTTTCGCGTCCGGCCAAGCGCCGAAAGCACACTTACTGGATCAGCATCCACGTGTGGCCTCGTCCGACAAACTATGCATCCTTGCATCTGTATTTTTTGCACCACTCACCAAGGAGCAAATATGCAATGAAGCCAATGAACAAAGCTGTACACAGCCATGGAGATGGAAAACTGGCTTATCATAAAACCCTCCTTTTCATTTCAGCAAAAAGAAATAAATAGAAGGAAAAACATTCTGGCCTTACACTGTCCGCTTCTCCTCCCACCTTTAAATGGCCAACGCCCGCACTAGGCCCCCACCATCTCCCCTTCCCCACCTCTGCCTCTCTCCCCCAAAACGCCAAAAACCCAAACCCCACTCGCCGAAGAAGAAAAAGAAGCGGCGCAATGCAGGAGGCGGGAATGTCTGCGCTGTGGAACACCGTTCACGGGTGGTTCACCCCATGGGTGCTGTTCCTCGTGCTACACCTCATCGTCGCCACCATATTCGTCACCTCCAGGGCCACGTCCTCGGCGGGGAGCGGAGAAGGCGCTCCGGCCGGGGCTGTCGGCGAGAGGAGGAGCCTATCCCTCGGGGATTCAATGGCAATCGACCGGCCCCACTTCACCGCTCCCGCCCCTGAGGCCCCGGTGACCGGAGTACTGGATCTGGGACAGCCCGACGAGCAACCGCCGCCGCTCCAGATGGAGCCGGAGGATCAGGGTAAGCACGACGCGTTTACAAAAGAGGGTGAGCACGACGAGCACACGCACATGGAGAGGAGCATGTCGGAGGCGGCGGTCGAGGCCGAGTTGCCACGGCTGCCGACGCGGCTGCGCATGTCCGCGAGCGACAAGCCGGCGCTCGCGCACTTCGTGGCCGAGTTGGACACCAAGGAGGTGGAGGAGCGCAGGCGGGCGACGAGGAGGGACGCGGAGTGCCGCCGCCCCCTGGTGGCGGAACCGGAGGAGCCGGCGTCGGAGGTGGAGATCGAGGAGGCCGGCTGCGAGGTGGACGCTCGCGCTGACGAGTTCATCAACAAGTTCCACCACCAGCTGAAGATGCAGCACATGGACTCATTCATGCGCTCCCGGAAGAGGCTCCAGCGCCGCCGGGCGACCGTGGTGCCAGAGGCGCGCTAGGCTGGCGTCTTCCGCGGCCGCAGGTGCTCCGTGATGCTGCACGGTGCCTCCCGCGCTAGCCTAGTGGATGGATGGATAGCTCAGTAGTCCTACTAATAAATCAAACAAAACCTGGCTTCGGAATCTTTGTCAAGAAATAGCAATGGCGGCGAGCCAGCTCTCAAGGGTTAAAATAAAATAACGGATGTGGTGTGCATTCTGTATCTCACCGGGCTTTCGGATCCGTGTCCTTTGGCCGTGTGATGCGCTGTGGAATCTGATTTGCGATGTTTCTTCTGCACCTGCCTGTCACCACATATCTCACCGTTCGGCTATTTTGTTTAGACAGACAACGAGCACATTCCTCTCGTGCGAGTTTGTATGTAAGTTTGGCTTCTGCTCAGGTTCAATTTGTTGATCACGTCCACATCCGTATAGGCGGCCAATTATCCGTTGACTGCCGGGGTTGGATATGCTGCAGCAGACAATGGGCTCTGTATGCACAGTGCGAAAAGCATACGCAGAGCATGGTTATAAGGGTAGTAGTATATGTTAGGAAATTAGGCAGTTTTTTTAACCGTAATTTAAATTAGCATCACTATAAGATTACTGGCAAATCACTTCCAACAGATTAGGAACACGTAGCACATACGCATATGGATCAAAGACACATGTCAAGCGAGAAAGGTTCAGGACATACTAGGGCATCGGACACTGACGCAACACCATCTTCGGCAAGGATGGTGAAACAACATGGTCGTCCCTCGTAGAGGAAGTAGTCAAAGCAGACATACGGTCGTCTAGGATGTAGTCGAACTTGAGGGGACAATCGCACTGAAACACTCCCCAAGAACCTCGTCGCTCCTCGTCTGGTGTGGGTTCTCAAGGGACGCGGCTTCAGAGGTCTGCACCCCCGAATGGCTGTGCATGCAGTCGCCCGGATGTGGTCACCGGGGAAACAACTCAACACAGAGGAACTCAGCAGATGTGTGTGTTCTGTTGCATTAGCAAGTTTTCCCGGGTGGCCCACTTCTGCCCCCTCCCCCCCAAGTTTTGCCACTTCTGGCCGAATTTGGCCCCAGATGGGCTATGCACCTTAACTAGCAAGGGTTGCAACCTACTAGGGACCCTCCAGAATATTTTTGAAAGATTCCATAACCTTTTGGACCCTTTCGGAAGTTTCATAACCTTGCCAAAAATTCTAGGACCTTTCAAGACACTCCACGACATCACAGGAACACTTCGGGAGTCCATTCTCTCATTCTTCATCATCTCCAAGTTCTATTATCACAAGAACACTAGTCATTAAGCGTGTGACCCGACACGTTCGATAATATTCGGACATGTCCAAAACAACTTCCGGTCAATAATTATTAACAGGATCTGGACACCCATAATAATTCTCACATAATAACAACGATCTTTATCGAGTGAACAATCTATTATTGTAGATAAATCCTAATTTGTGATACTTTCCAAAAAGGCGAGACTTTTTGGTATCCCTATGATCAATACCTAGTTATTCTTGTTACTGGTTCAAACTCTTTTCCTTGTTATTGTATTCTGATGTCCCCGTAACTAACAACTTAGACACTATGCTTGATCAAGCAATGATGGATATCGTAATATCGAGTGGGGCCAAAGTGTATCTCTCAATCATCGGAAGAGGAAATCCTGGTCTTGATATATCGAACACTGAGGGAGTCCTGGATTAGGGGGTCCTCGGATAACCGGACTGTTGGACTATGAAGATACAAGATTGAAGACTTCGTTCCGTGTTCGGGTGGGACTCTCCTTTGCGTGGAAGGCAAGCTTGGCAATTCGGATATGTAGATTTCCTTCTCTGTAACCGGCTCTGTGTAACCCTAGCCCCCTCCGGTGTCTATATAAACCGGAGGGTTTAGTCCGTAGGACCAACAACAATCATAATCATAGGCTAGCTTCTAGGGTTTAGCCTCTACGATCTCGTGGTAGATCAACTCTTGTAATACTCATATCATCAAGATCAATCAAGCAGGAAGTAGGGTATTACCTCCATCAAGAGGGCCCGAACATAGATAACCATTCTGTCCCCTGAGGGAGTCCTCGATAAGGGGGTATCCGGACTGCCGGAGTATATACTTCGGCCGGACTGTTGGACTATGGAGATACAAGATTGAAGACTTCATCCCATGTCCGGATGGGACTCTCCTTGGTGTGGAAGGCAAGCTTAGCGATTCAGATGTAGATCTCCTTCTCTGTAAACCGACTCTGTGTAACCCTAGCCCCCTCCGGTGTCTATATAAACCGGAGGGTTTAGTCCGTAGGACACAACAACATCAACAACAATCATACCATAGGCTAGCTTCTAGGGTTCAGCCTCTCTGATCTCGTGGTAGATCAACTCTTGTAATACTCATATCATCAAGATCAATCAAGCAGGAAGTAGGGTATTACCTCCATCGAGAGGGCCCGAACCTGGGTAAACATCGTGTCCCCAGCCTCGTGTTACCATTAGCCTTAGATGCACAGTTCGGGACCCCCTACCCGAGATCCGCTAGTTTTGACACCGACATTGGTGCTTTCATTGAGAGTTCCTCTGTGTCGTCACCGTAAGGCTTGATGGCCCGCCTCGTTGTCAGGGACAACATCACCTCTGAAGGAGCACTGGCCCAAGGCCAAACTCTCCATTTGGGCGGCTTCGTCATGACCGCCCGATCGGCTGTCGCGCCGACAATGACTTCTCAGGTCATCAAAAACTGCCTCCACATCAGTTCGGAACTCGCCGAACAGATGGATCCAATGGAGCTCTCTTCCCTTAACGAGCTCTTGGATCGCATCGCCGCCCTGGGCGTTGCTACGGACTATGATCGGATTGGGCTTAAACCCGACCAAAGGGAGATTTATTCTCCGCCGGTCACCCATGAGATTGCGGTAGTGGAGGAGCACCATGCAAATTCTCCCTCTATTTTGAGGACGAACTGTGTCCGGATTGCCGAGCTCTCTGAGCCGAACACCCGCTCGCGGGAGGACACGACCCAAACCCCGAACTTAGGATCTGGAGACGGGTCAAACAAATTGGGCAGCATCCCAGAGCCCGAGCCGTTAAGCTCGGGAACTTCCTCGCCCCTGGGTCTCAGATTGGGTCAGGATTCGGATTCAAAACCACCCACCCACCCATATTTATTCAATCTTTCACATATCAGACAAGAGCCCCAAGAAATAGTACATCATGGCTGGGCCAGATTCCTCCTTGTGACAAACAGGGTCAAAGGATTGTCGCGAGGTAGACGCAATCTCCCTCTTTTGCAAAAATTGCACAGACAAAGGGATTCTCAACGCTATAAGTCGCCGTGACATAGCACACTTCACTGACTTAGCGGCCATAGTGCAAAAATATTGCGCGATGGAAAGCGCCTGGAAAACCCAACAAGCTTTTGGGACAATCCGGCTCTCACCAAATCCTCTGTCCGAACTAAAAGGGTAAACTCTCGTAAGTCACCCGATTCAAGTACCAAAAAATCAAAGCCCGCCGTAAGGCGTGAAACCGTATTGGAAGAATGGCTAAACGGGCCGTGCAAAATTCACAGCACACCGGATACCGCGCCAATGCATAGCCTTAGAGCATGTTGGATACTCCAGCAGGTAGCAAAAAGCGGCGAGGATCTCCACATAAACCATACTGCAGAGCCCGCCGGAAACAACAATACGATATTGACAGTCTTCGAGACTTTCGCCTCAAATAATAGGCGCAAGCGAGCTCAGCGCAGCCCCGCCGAAGTTTGCCACGTGGCAACAATAAACCCATGGAACGACACGACTATAACTTACAATGCCAGTGACGAACCTAAATTCCGAACAGTCCGAGAACCATCCTCTTTGGTCCTTAGTCCAATTATGAATGGCTTCAGGCTCACTAAAGTGCTCATGGACGGCGAAAGCGGGCTAAACCTCATCTACGAGGAAACCCTTAAAAAGATGGAAATTGACAGGAGCCGCATTGAGCAAAGCAGCACGACCTTCAGGGGAATCATCCCTAGTCGGGAGGCGCAATGCGCGGGAAAAATCACACTGGATGTGGTATTCGGCACACCGGAGAACTACAGGTCCGAAGAAATTACATTCCAAGTGGCCCCGTTCAGCAGCGGATACCACGCCCTTTCGGGGCAGGACGCATTCATGAGTTTCCAGGCTATACCACATTACGGGTACATGAAGCTCAAAATGCCTGGGCCCAACGGAAACATCACTCTAGCCAGTGATCCGGACATCACACTCCGCGCCGAAAACAAAACCGCCGCCCTCGCCCTGGAAACATTATCAAAAGCCCTCGCGGCCGAAGAGCTGACAACGCTGCAAGCAACAGTGGACAGAGACGATGTGATACTCGACAAGCGACCTAAATCCACCTCCTTCAAACCCGCAGACGAGATAGTCAAATTCCAGGTCCACCCAACGGACCCTACAAAGACAGCTTCCATTGGGACACAGTTGAACCCCATAATAGACGTCGCACTGCGAGACTTCCTGCGAAAGAATTGGGATATCTTTGCCTGGCACCCTTCAAACATGCCAGGCATCCCACGCAGGCTGGCCGAACACAGCCTCAATATACTAAAAGGATACAAGCCAGTCAAGCAGACTATTAGGCGCTTCTCAGAGCCTAAGCGGAAAGCCATGGGAGGAGCTAACCAAGCTACTCGAGGCCGGATTCATCAGAGACATCAAACATCCGGATTGGCTAGCAAACTTGGTAATGGTACCAAAGAAGGACAAATCTTGGCGCTTATGTGTCGACTTCAAGGACCTCAACAAAGCCTGCCCTAAGGATCCCTTCCCCCTCCCCCGCATTGACCAAATCATCGACGCCACCGCAGGACACGAATCATTGTGCTTCCTCGACGCATACTCCGGATACAATCAGATCAAGATGGCGGAGTCCGACCTGGCCGCAACGGCCTTCATTACACCATATGGCCCCATCTATTTTAACACCATGCCTTTCGGGCTCAAAAACGCCGGTGCAACCTATCAACGCATGATTCAGACATGCCTGGAAAAACAAATCAGCGAGATAGTAGAGGCCTACGTAGACGACGTGGTCATCAAAACAAGACACATCGAAACTTTAATAGGCAACTTGAGGCTTACGTTCGACAACCTCCGAACATACGACATCAAGCTCAACCCGGAGAAATGTGTCTTCGGGGTACCCTCCGGGAAATTTCTCGGCTTCATCGTTTCCAGTAGAGGAATTGAAGCGAATCCGGCAAAAATCCAAGCTCTGTCACAGTTGGCTATCCCAACAGACCTCAAGCAGATCCAGAAACTAACTGGATGTGTGGCTGCCTTAAGCCGCTTTATCTCCCGCTTAGAGGAAAAGGCACTACCTGTGTATCGCCTTCTTTGACGCACCGAACACTTCGAGTGGACGGACGCGGCCACGACCGGACTGGAGGAAATAAAGGCACTCTTGGCCACAAACCCAGTCCTGACCGCGCCAAATATTGGCGAACCCATGCTATTATACATAGCAACAACACACTAAGTTGTGAGCGCAGTGCTCGCCGTCGAACGAGAGACGGACGGACACAAGCTCCAGCTTCAAAAGCCGTTTTATTATGTGTCCACTGTCCTCACTCCATGCAAATCTCGGTACCCACACTATCAAAAGATAGCGTATGCAGTCTTCATGGCATCCCAGAAACTACGACATTACTTTCAAGAGTGTTCGATCACAGTGGCCTCCGAAGTACCACTCAATGACATAATAAATAACCGGGACACAACAGGCCGGATTGCCAAATGGGCTATTGAGCTCCTTCCATTCGACATAACATACAAACCACAGTGGGCCATTAAGTTGCAAGTACTGGCTGACTTCATCGCCGAATGGACCGAAGCCGAACTCACTAAAGAGTACGACGCGTACTCCAATTGGATCATGCATTTTGACAACTCTAAAATGCTGGCCGGATTGGGAGCGGGTGTCGTCCTGACATCCCCCACCGGAGACACGGTCCAATACGTACTCCAAATATTATACACAGACTCCAACAATGCAGCCAAATATGAGGCTCTATTGCATGGTCTTCAGATGGCAGTCTCATGGGCATCCAACGCCTCGAAGTGCGCGGGGACTCAAACCTCGCAATATCTCAGATAAATGGAGACTTTGATGCCAAGGACCCGAAAATGGCGGCCTATCGCAATGCCGTCCTCAATATGTCAGCTCGGTTCGAGGGGCACGAATTCCACCATGTGGTCAGAGAAAATAATCAAGGGGCCGATATACTCGCCCGCATCAGCGCCAAATGCGACCCCGTCCCACCTAATATATTCTTAGAAAGGTTGTTCAAGCCATCCGTGGCATGGGAGGGGGAGTCCGGTAAAATTAGTCTGGCTCCGAACACATCCCCAGATTCTGAACCATCTGACATAATCGGAGGCTCTGCCACCAAAATAACACCTTCAGCCCACGAAATAATGGTTGTTATCGCCCCGTGGACCGAGCCCTTCTTGGCCTACCTAAATAGGCAAGAGGTCCCCAAGGACCAAAATGAGGCACGTTGCATTGTGCGACGCTCTAAGGCCTACAAAGTTCATGAAGGAGAGCTCTACAAGAAGAGCACCACCGAAGTGCTCCAACGATGCATCTCCGAAGAGAAAGGGCGGCAGCTCTTAGCCGAAATCCATTCCGGACTCGGTGGGCACCACGCCGCAGCTCGGGTACTCGTGAGCAAGGCTTTTCGTACTGGTTTTTACTGGCCGACAGCCCGGGCAGATGCACAGGACCTTGTTCAACATTGCGTTGGTTGCCAACTCTTCGCCAATCAGAGCCATATGCCACCCACCGCCCTACAAACAATCCCCATAACTTGGCCCTTCACGGTCTGGAGGCTGGATATGGTCGGACCCCTTAAAGGGGGAACTCAAAGAAAAAATAGTTATTGGTCATGGTGGACAAGTTCACCAAATGTATAGAAGCCAAACCAGTTAAAACTGCCGAATCCGGACTAGTGATAGACTTCATTTCAGGGGTTGTACACCGTTACGGCGTCCCCCACAGCATCATCACTGACAATGGCTCAAATTTTACAGCCGATGAGGTGAAAAACTGGTGCGGCAAAATGGGCATCAAGCTCGACTATGTCTCTGTCTATCACCCCCAGACAAACGGTCAAGTAGAACATGAAAATGGTCTCATCATCAGTGGCATCAAACCCAGACTAGTGCGATCCTTGACGGAATTAGACACACATTGGGTCGAGGAGCTTGACTCCGTACTCTAGGGGCTGCGGACCACACCCAATCGTACAACCGGATACACACCATTTTTATGTGTACGGCGTAGAAGCAGTGTTACCCTGCGACATAATCCATGACTCACCTCTCGTGCGCATGTACGAAGAGAAAGAGGCCGAGCTAGATCTGCAGGACAACTTAGATGCTTTGGAGGAGGAGCATGATGTCGCTAAAGCCAGTTCCACATTCTATCAGCAACATGCTCGAAGGTATCAAAGCAGAGAAGTACGGGCCAAAACTTATAACATTGGCGAACTCATTCTACGCCTCCCCGAGAAGAAGAAGGACAAGCTCAAACCCAAGTGGGAGGGTCCCTTCATCATTGATAAAGTTCTCACCGGAGGAGCATACCGTCTGCGCAGTGCATCTGATAACAGACTCGAGCCGAACCCATGGAACGCGGCCAAACTCCGGAGATTCTACGCCTAGCACCGAACTCAGTGTTCGTCTCCTTAACTCCGCCTCTTCAATTATGTTCTCTTTCTTCCTCTCTCGCCCCCTTTTTCCTTTTTACAATACAACCTTAAAACTGTACGGATGCCCTTAGCACTCCGGCCGCATTATGCGTGCACACTATACATGGGGGCTTCCTATTAGGAAGCTAAATACAACTACTTTAATGGCTCCTTGCCAGCCACATATGCATTTTTCTTCCATATGTGCCTTTTCTTCACCACTATATGCATCGATATGACTTAAGTTTTGGCCATGCTGGGTTGCCTGGCTCTTGTATTTATGCCCTACGTTCCCGTTAATTCGGCTAGGGCATAAGGGGAGCACCTCTGCGATTGTTACTACAGGTTGAGCCGGATGTGTACCTCAGACTGGGTGAAGCCAAAAGCTAGCGTTCTTAAGGGAATATTCGGTCAGTGAACAAAAGATGTCCTCGTTCATAACAACGAAAATACCCAGATGTTTTGTTTCCTGCGCTTCTGTTCGCAGTTCGGACATGCACATCGATGCATGCGCACCCAGCGAAAGGAACCCCTAACGGAAATATTCTCTCTGGAAGATGTTTCTTACTATCCATGTAATATAACATAACTAGTTGGGTACTTGTCTGTTCAAGCACTTATGACCCCTACGTCTAGTTTCCACACATACCCCGGTTTTTCATAACTGTGTGGGTATTCGGATACACCCTGGACTGTCTGATCCAGGGGCTGAAGCGAAAAGGTCCGCCATGACAAATGATTTTCAATCCGGCTAGGGAGTACATGAGCCCATTCAAATTACATAGTCATTTAGACTGGCTGTACTCTTCCTCTATACCATCCAACAGGCTATCTAGCTTACAATCCTGTTGTGACTACTTTGCAGCTAACGCTACTTGGTCATACACCAGACTAACGGCTATCTCTTGTCCATCTGACCCCACCGGTCCGACTTTGGCCATATGGTTCGGGTCAGCCTTGGCGTATCGCGTCTTCACCATGGCCCAAGCTTCTCTCGCACCTTGCTGGCAAGCTGATATCTTCCATAATCAGAAGCGCCGCCGTGCTCCTTTGAGCATCTCTACAGATTCGCTCATGCCTCCTGGCAGGGAAGCGGACGGCCACAAGGCCTGGGCAATACCCTGCATCACCTGCCGAGCTCGATCGTGCAGTTGTGAAAGCTCTTGCAGCATATCACCTGCGGAACTGGACATCTGCTCTTCAGGACGGCCCGTCAACATACCTGCAGACATAACTCTGTCAATATGCTTCCTCGCCGAACTATACTACAGTTCGTTCAAGCACTTACTATAAATGCCACGTCGAAGCCTCCGGTTCTCCTTCGGAGTCCGCAAGCTGAGCCTGAACATCTTTTAATTCGATGCTCAGTTGGATGTTAGCATCTTGCAGCTTATTCTTCTCCTGAATAGACTGCGTGAGCACGTGTTCGCCTGCTTTCAGCTGACTTCGCAGATGCAGCTCATTATCACCCACAGTCTTCGGATTCCCTCTGGGATTGTCTGCTGAATCTTTCGTTAGATCTATAAACCCTGCCGAACAAACAAACTGGTAGAAGGAAATTATTACCAGAAGAAGCCTTTTTGGATTTCTTTGGTTCGGCTACATTGGCCTTCAGTTGGGCCTTACATTCCTCCAGCTCTTGAGACAACTGGGCATTCTTCTCTACAAGAACCTATGTATTTAATGATCCTTAAATCAGTTGTGCCAACTGTTTCAAGTCTCAGGGGCTACTACTACACATACTTATTAAATTCTCTTACCCGTATATCCTTCACATACTGGTCCCTTGCTCTGGCAAGTCCATCTTGAGCAGCACGGATATACGCGTGTCCAGAATTGAAGGCATTGAACGCCTCTTCGAAAAAAATACCACCGCGGAGTACGACCCATCGGCGCCGGTGATTCATGGCACTCTCCACTTCAGAATTTGTGGCAGAAAGCATATCCGTATCCTCCGCAGGAGGACAGTTCGGCACTGTTCCCACATCAGCCTCCGTCCGTGAATCTGGTCCCGGAATCTGGCTGCTGGAGGCATGGCCAGCAGGGTCCCCGGATATAGTCCGGCGTTTCCTGTCGGGACATAATTAAAGCCGTCACGCCTCGACAAAAAGACCAAATAAACCACATGGCAAGTTTAATGAATACCTCTACGCCTGCGTCTCGGTCCTAACCGCCTTCCTTTTAAGCCTACCTTGCCTAGGTGCCTCTTGCTGAGAGGCCCCCGCGGGTTCCGCGCGGCGTCCTGATGGCCATTTCTGTAAAAATATGGCATGAGAGCATAAGGTACGACATAACGAAGGAATCGTTTCGGAAAGTTGGGACCCCGACACTACTTACATGCGACACGGGAAGTAGTCCGGGATAATCCACGATGATGGCCACTAAAGAGCCACCACTGCTTGCCTAGTAGAAAGTCCCGTTGGCAAATTCCACGGATATGTCCGGATCTTCTTCAAGTCCGGGATCGAGAGCCCGACCGGGATCCTCTGGCTGCGGAGAGGGGTTGTTGAACTCTTTCATGGCCTTCCTCAGTTCCTGTTTTGAAATGGTAAGGTAAATGATTGTGACAAGGAAGATAAGAATGGACAGAGTCGGGTAAAAGATGGCTTCTTACCCAGCTTCGGGGGTTATACATGGAAAATCCATCCTGCGGTTTAATGCGGAGGAACTCCTCTTATTCTCCTTTGTAGAAATCGGACGGTATCCTCGCCAAAGATGTGGCGGAGTCCGGACCTTTGCGACCGCAGCGGGAGGCATCGTCTTCTCCATTGAAGTACCACATGGGTTTCCCCTATATTGAAGTGGCTGCACCCCCCTTATTACGCATATTGACATAACTTTGATTATTGTCAATCCTGATTTGGCCAGGGTCTTTATCCGGCTCATCAGATAGAGGACTTCTCTGTTATCTTCCTCCTGGGGGCTCCGGGGGCGCCAGCTTTGGCGTTTCTTCAGAGGAGTATTAGTAAACTCAGGAAGGCCCGTCTGGACTGGGTCCGGAAGGGGAACATCATCGACATAAAACTACTCCGAGGGCCAGTCTCCGGACGCCTTCTTTGGAGTACCGGGCAGGTATCCGGTCTGGGCGATGCGCCATATTTCGGCTCCGCCCACTTGGTATATAGATCCCTCTTGGTTGCAGGGGATGAGGCAGAATAGCCTCTTCCATAACTCGAAATGAGCTTCATAGCCCAGGAACAGCTCGCATAGGGCAACATAACCCGCGATGTGCAGTATGGATGTGGGGGTAAGATTATGCAGCTGGAGACCGTAGAACTCCAGGAGCCCGCGGAGGAATGGGTGGATCGGAAACCCAACGCCTCTTAGCAGATATGGGACAAGGCATACCCGCTCCGCCCGAGAGGGGTTGGGGAATCTCTTCGCCTGCTCCCCGCCATTATAGGTGGCTAGTCCGGATCGGACGGGGACCATGTATGCGGGCGGGAGGAACCCTTTGGTCTGCAGCTCTATTAGGCGGCTGTGAGGGATGGAACACTTTTCCCAATCCACTAGTTTCGAGCTAGGGGAGCGACGAGCAGGGCTGCAGCGACCGGTCATGATAGGATGGCCTCTTTTGGACGCGCTCTGCGGAATGCTTGCTTGGGAGAGGATGGCGTGATTTGGATCTGTGGATCCCCCCTCTTCAAATAGATGGCCTGCCTACGGGATTAGGGTGGCGAATGTAAAAATACCCCGGCCTCTCGT
This sequence comes from Triticum dicoccoides, assembly GCF_002162155.2. Classification (NCBI taxonomy): domain Eukaryota; kingdom Viridiplantae; phylum Streptophyta; class Magnoliopsida; order Poales; family Poaceae; genus Triticum; species Triticum dicoccoides. The sequence goes on along the minus strand of NC_041393.1, from coordinate 498,726,694 downwards.
CTTCGCTCGACACATGGAGAGGGCCATTATTGAAGCACAGAAGCCGAGGAGTACGACATTACTGGGAGGCCGGACACTGTTCGCTATGACGGGTGTGCCGGATTTGGAGAAGAACCCGCCTTGCAATGCCGAAGACAATCTGCACGCCGGACTCATCGTCATTGAAGCCTGGTTTGGGGGCTACTGAGGGAGTCCTGGATAAGGGGGTATCCGGACTGCCGGACTATATACTTCGGCCGGACTATTGGACTAAGGAGATACAAGATTGAAGACTTCGTCCCGTGTCCGGATGGGACTCTCCTTGGCGTGGAAGGCAAGCTTGGCGATTCGGATGTAGATCTCCTTCTCTGTAAACTGACTCTGTGTAACCCTAGCCCCCTCCAGTGTCTATATAAACCGGAGGGTTTAGTCCGTAGGACACAACAACATCAACAACAATCATACCATAGGCTAGCTTCTAGGGTTCAGCCTCTCTGATTTCGTGGTAGATCAACTCTTGTAATACTCATATCATCAAGATCAATCAAGCAGGAAGTAGGGTATTACCTCCATCGAGAGGGCCCGAACCTGGGTAAACATCGTGTCCCCAGCCTCCTGTTACCATTAGCCTTAGACACACAGTTCGGGACCCCCCTACCCGAGATCCGCCGGTTTTGACACCGACATCCCCCGCCTCCTGTTACCATTAGCCTTAGACGCACAGTTCGGGACCCCCTACCCGAGATCCGCCGGTTTTGACACCGACATTGGTGCTTTCATTGAGAGTTCCACTGTGCCGTCACCATAAGGCTTGATGGCTCCTTCAATCATCCACAACGATGCAACCCAGGGTGAGGTTTTCCTCCCCGGACAGATCTTCGTATTCGGCAGCTTCGCACTGTGGGCCAACTCGCTTGGCCATCTAGAGCAGATCGATAGCTACGCCCCTGGTCATTAGGTCAGGTTTGAAAGTCTGAACTACACTGCCGACATCCGCGGAGACTTGATCTTCGACGGATTCGAACCCATGACAGGCGTACCGAACAGTCACGATGAGCATGACTTAGATCTGCCATCGGACGGTGTTCGAGAGATCACACCTGCAGATGCCCTGGCTCTAAATCCGGAGCAGATCGTGCCCTCTGAGGACGGGTGGATAGACCCTACCACGGAGGCCTCACACTCCTCGACCATAGAGCCGAACACAGACTTCGCCTCCAACGAGGTCTGTGTCATCGGACCCACGGACTTGTCTCCGGCCATAGGCTCCGAACTGCGCGCATCCGTGCCTATTGAATCTGAGTGGGCACCGATCATGGAGTTTACCTCCGCGGATATCTTTCAGCACTCGCCCTTGGGCGACGTGCTAAATTCACTGAAATCTCTCTCCTTGTCAGGGGACTCTTGGACGAACTATGTCCGGCTTGAGTGGGAAGCGGACGACGAAGAAATTCGTTCCCCACCCACCACCCACTTAATAGCCACTGTCGACGACTCAGCCGACATGCTTGATCTCGACTCCGAAGACATCGACGGTATGGAAGACGATGCCGGAGAAGAACAGGAACCACCGCCCAAAGGCCGCTGGACAACCACCTCATCATATGATATATACATGGTGGACACACCCAAATTAAACAACGACGAGGAACCGAAGGATGCAACCGAGGATAATCCTGTGGAGAAGCAACCAAAGCGACGATATCGGCGCTGCTCCAAATCCTGCCACAGCAAAAAACAGTGATAACAGCGCAAGAAAGAATATTACCCCGGTCGACTTGTGGCACCCTGGCACAGAGTAACCGGTTTACCATGCATTGCCAGCCCAGAGACCTTGTCTTCTGGCAATGCACAACAACTTGGTATAGAAAAACAACCGCTTTATTGATGCTAGCGGAGCAGAGTTTATATTACAATAGTTAGCAAGGCCAAGCGGCACGCACGGTGCGGCTGAACAATATGTACATTATTTAGTGAACATAAAGGGGCCTCGATCATGACAACTACACGGCAGCGGAACAACGTCGTAGCATAACTCCATAGCACAGGGACACCAACGTGGACACGATCTAGACTCGGACAGCTCTTCTTTCCAACGGGACTTTCCTGAAATCTGGCATGACACGCCATGTTAGTACATTGAATGTACTTGCAAGCTTACAACAAGCATAAACATAATGACAAACAATATCATGACGATTAACCAATTAATAACAATGCAACAATATATCCAACATGATGTGACCATGATCTTGTGATAATCGTCCCTCGGACTGGCTTACCGAACATGATCGTTTCCGGATCACAAATGTGTCAAACCCAGAGACAATCTCGTGATCCTTACGGCGATCACAATCCACGACCAATAAATGGCCCGTGATCCTTACGGTGATCACAACCACGACCAATAAATGTCCCGTGATCCTTACGACGATCACAACCACGACCAATAAATGGCTCGTGATCCTTACGGCGATCACAACCACGACCAATAAATGGCCCATGATCCTTACGACGATCACAACCACGACCATTAAATGGCCCGTGATCCTTACGACGATCACAACCACGACCACATCTGGTCCAACTCAACACGATGGCCTTTCCGCCACCACTACAATGCAAACTTCATACTTAGTGTGCAAAATTCATTATATGTTGACCCATGGTGTGACCTACTTTCGAGTGTGTCCTTAACCGTGGACTCGGCTATCGATAGATTAATACACTCTGCAGAGGTAGCGCACTGGACCCACACCACGGAACCCATGGCCTCGCACTCCCATTCGGGTGGACCAACGGCGTTCCAACGAAACCACTCCATTGCCATGATACTCTCCCGGCCACTCCGACTAAATCCCCATCGGGCTAGTCCTGGGTGGCCCCGTGTCTACCACAGACACAACGACCACCATCGTGGCCACGATCCACTCTGGGACCCGGTACCAAAAACTTAACAATGGGCTCACAAGGTTATGCCTGCGTACTGGGCCAGGGTACAACATGCCCATAACCTTCCCTAGATGGAGGCACCGACCAGAGGCATGCCAATGAAACGAATAAAGGCCGTCCCATACCGGCAAATGTGGTTGCACTGGGAAAGACTCGATTCAGCGGCACCATGACCCAGTCAACAACATATTCAAGTTGAGTTATTATCAGGTTCAACTTAAAGTGAAAGTAACCGGCGTCATAATGCCATGACATGCATCACCAACATATGCATCACATATTAACGAACATAACTGAGTCAACTACGCTCTCCCTGAGCAATCAACAACTCATGATGCTCTTCTGGTTAAGATCAAGCCTCACTTTAACTAGAATCTTTTCTAGCAAATTTATCATTTTTAATTATGCAAAATAATCTCACTAATTATTTATTTCCATAGCCATATTATCTTCTCATCATCCATAACTAAATCATTGTTAGCTTACCAACTAGGTTCACTACAAACTTTTTGTAAATCAAGCATATTTTCTGTAACAAGCATCTAACAGAATATAATTAACATATTAATAGTTTAAATGCATGAATAATCATTTGTTCAAGTAGGAAAATCACAAATATTGAAGTGGCACTATGAAAATGTTGTTGTGGCTTGCCTTAGTGCAGATGAGGTTCACAAACCTCCTGGTGATCCTCAAGACAAGACTGCTCTTCTGAAAATAAATAAAAACACACAAAGAAAACATCAAGAACCCTTATGAAATTCACCAGAAAATCTAGACAGCTGGGAAAAATCCCATCTTTGGTGAGCTGCTAGATTTTTGGACAAAGAACGCAATGCAAAAAGAATCATTGCATTTGGACTTATAGGTAAAAAGTTATGGCCATTTGAAGCTCTCTGGATTTAAATGAAATTTGAATTAAAATAA
>NC_041393.1:498700464-498722564 GCF_002162155.2 Triticum dicoccoides | reverse complement strand
CAGAGTGGGGGGGGGGGTGACGTCGAAGGCGTAAAAGCCCAGGGCGCCACCACTCGTACCGCTTCGCGCGCGTACAGAGTGGCTGACTAGCGGGCCCCGCTAGTCAGGTGAAGAGGAGGGGGAGAGGGAAACAGGGAGCGGCGGGGATTCGCCAGAGCGCACGCCAGCGGCGAGGCTCTTGGGCCAGTACGAGAGGGGGGAATCGAAAGAGGAGACGGAGGCGCACCTGCCCGTACCCGTAGAGTAGCTAGGGGTGGTTGGACGGCGTCGGAAACAGCCTCTCCAGCGGAGGCAGAGCGCAGCGGTCGCCGGAGACAAAGACGACGGCGGCTAGGGGCGGCTCCAGGGGCTCCAATAGGGCGGAACGGCACCACCGGAGAGTGGCGGAGGCCCTGGAAGGGTTTCCCTGGCCTAGGAAGGGCTGGAGCTGCAGGGACGACCCAAGGGGATCGCTGGTGAGCTCGAGCTCGGGGACGGCAGCCCGCGGCCTGCCCGGCCAGGCTACGGCTTTCTACTAGCTTGTGGGGTGTGTGAGAGTGGGTGCGGGTGCTCGAGGAGGCTGGGGGTGGCCGTATTTATAGGCGAGAAGAGAGGGGGTTTCGGGCTCCGCCGAAGGACACCTGTCCACGGCGCCCGGCGACGAACGGCGTCAGTTAGAGAGAGGGAAGAGGATGGAGCTCACGCGGGAACTGTTGGCAAGCGTGGACGATCACAGGGGTGAGAGGAAGACGACGAGCACAGTGCGCCGTGCACTATGGCGTTTGTCGGACCGTGCCTGTGCCCGCTGCGGCGAGCTCTGGCGTCCGCGAGTGCTAGGGCGGAGTTAAGTGAGTGGAGACGGAGATGGTGGCGCGGTTTGGCACGCTCTGGCAGGCTCGGCAGTGAGCACGCGCGCAACAGAGCGCTCGACGACACTCAGAGCGCATGTTTTGCATGCCAGCACGCCTGGACGAACGCGGTCACCGCATGAACTATGACATCAGGCCAACCTAAGCGCAAACTTCATGTCTGGCATGTAGTCCGTGGTTGTTTCGAGTGTTACCAGGCTTGGGTTGGGTTCCAGTGCAGTAGAAACGAGTTTACACTCCAGGTAAGTTTCTGGACAATAACTTTGGAGGTTTACTGTGGTCAAACCACTGGGAGTTGAGGGCTGGGCTTTGGAGGCTAGCCAACACTTACTAAGGTAAAGATGCACGAGAAAAACCAGCTACAATGGAGCCAGTAAAATGGTAGTTGCTGTAGAAACTACCATTTCTGTCCAGAAAAGAAAATATTTTCTGTAGCCAAAATATTCCAAAAAGTGATGAAATATTTTTTCTCAGAAAGGTGCCCTAGGGTTCAAAGAATAATTGGGATTTTTCTAAGGATTTTATGGGCAAGAAAAATTTGGGTTGCTTTGGAGCACAAAGGGCTAGCTAGGGTTTAGGAGGGGAAATTGAATATTTTGAATTAAAGAAAAATATTCCAAATGATATTATGAGATGAACCAGAGAGGGAGTGATGATTCGAGAAGGAGTTGAAGCACTTGGGTGAAAGTCAAGGGGTACCCAAGTGGTTAAGTCCAAATGAAAGATTCAAAAACTCCAAACTCAAATTCAAACCAAGTGAAAACCAGGCAAAGAAGAGAGGCAAAAACCAGGCTGTCACACGACTCCAAAGGCAACGACGACCCCATGGACCCAGCGATGGAGCAGGATGATCCAGGGGACGGCAAACATAGTCTGGAACCGCTGTCCGATCATAGAGATGGCGGAGACAAAACTCATAAACCTGTATCCGGAGAGGAGAACAGCCCGGACGACGATGCACTCATCATCCTGGAAAAACACTTGGAACAAGAGAACCTCCATAGAAGGCTTACTGCCACCGCGAGGAGCTTGAAGAAGCAGAAGCAAAGGCTTAAAGCCACGCAGGATACGCTCAATCGCAGATGGAACAAAGTGCTCGACACTGACGAAAAATATGGTGGCGATCGCCACACAAAGAGCTACCCAAAGTGCAACCTGCTACCCGAATTCAACAACGAGGCCATAGAGGCCATCCCGCCAAAAAATAATACGGCCGATCTGCCAGACCGATCACCCTGTGGCCGTGACAGGGCGACTAATGACGCCGCACACAAGTCAGCACACGATTTACGTGAGCACCTGGACAAAAAATCCGGTATGGCCAGGTCCATCTATGGATCTAGGAAGCGTGCTCCGGCACAGGATCACAACAACCAAAACGATTATACTGACCGAATGCCAGCTCAGAATCAACACCTAACACTACAACCGTTGGAAGAATACCATTACACATCCAAATACAGGGGTGCCGCACACCCCCTGTGCTTCACCGATGATGTGCTGGATCATGAATTTCCAGAGGGATTTAAACCCGTAAATATAGAGGCATACGACGAAACTACATACCTTGTAGTCTGGATCGAGGACCTTATCCTTCACATCTACATGGCTCGCGGAGATGATCTCCACGCCATCAAATACCTGCCCCTCAAGTTGAAAGGACCAGCTCGGCACTGGTTGAAAAGCCTCCCCGAAAACTCAATTGGAAGTTGGGAGGAACTTGAGGATGCTTCCAGAGCTAATTTTCAAGGGACCTATGTCCGACCTCCAGATGCAGATGATTTAAGTCACATAATTCAACAACCTGGAGAGTCAGCCCGTAAGCTTTGGAACAAATTTCTCACCAAGAAGAATCAAATCATCGATTGCCTGGATGCCGAAGCCCTAGCGGCTTTCAAGCATAGTGTCCGGGGCGAATGACTCGCCAAACACCTCGGCTAGGAAAAGCTGAGGACAATGGCAACCCTAACAAGCCTTACGACCCGCTTTTGCGCGGGCGAGGACAGTTGGTTGGCCCACAGTGGCACCAGCGACCCAGGCACATCCGAAATCAGGGACGGCAATGGGAAGCGGCGACACAATAAAAACAAGCGTCGAAACAATGAAGACAGCCCAGACAACACGGTGGTAAACGCCGGATTCAGGGGCTCTCGACCCGGTCAATGGAAAAAGCCATTTAAATGCAGCAGAGATGGACCGTCTAGCCTAAACAAAATTCTAGACAGATTATGTCAGATCCATGGCTCCCCAGAGAAACCTGCAAATCACACCAACAGAGAATGCTGGGTCTTCAAGCAGGCCGGCAAGCTAAATGTCGAACACAAAGGTAGGGACACACCAAGTGAAGACGAGGACGAGCCTCGCTAGCCGAACACCGGGGGACAGAAAAAATTTCCACCAGAGGTCAAAATAGTGAATATGATTTACGCAACCCACATACAAAAGAGGAGGCGCAAACGCGCACTTCGAGATGTATACGCTGTAGAACCAGTTGCCCCCAAATTCAACCCACGGTCAGCCTGCCTGATCATTTTCGATCGCAGGGATCATCCGACTAGTATCCAGCATGGAGGTTCGGCTGCCTTGGTGCTCGACCCAATAATTGACGGATACCATCTCACCCGAGTCCTCATGGACGGCGGCAGTAGTCTTAATCTGATATATCAGGACACTGTCCGCAAGATAGAGATAGACCCGTCAAGAATTAGCCAAAGCAATACTACCTTTACAGGAGTAATACCAAGCGTAGAAGCCCGCTGCACGGGCTCTCCGATACTAGAGGTTGTATTCGGTTCGCCCGACAACTTCCATAGCAAAGAACTAATCATCGACATCGCTCCATTCTGAAGTGGCTACCATGCACTACTCGGAAGAATGACCTTCGTTCGTTTCAATGCAGTTCTGCATTACGCTTATCTTAAACTCAAGATGCCCGGTCCACGCGGCGTCATCACAATTAGCGGAAATACAGAGCGTTCCTTGCGTGCGGAAGAACATGTGGAGGCTCTAGCAGCCGAACCACTGAATGGCCTCCCCAACCCGAATAAATGATCGGTCGTCAAGACCACGGACACGGCTAGATGAGTCCGGCGAACCACTAGTTGTAGCAGCCCAGATAAAACCGAGCTTGGTCGACGGATATGCCCCCATATGTGGTGCTAGGGCTGCCCGCTTGTAAAAGGGTCCATAGTTCGGCTCGACCCTACTAATATACAATACATTGAGTTCTCATGCTTCATTAAGAATAACCAACATTCGCACGATCATACTAGAGTCTTTCACCTGGGTTTTTCTTTGTTACAGATGATCATCGTGCTACACCCTTCCAGGATACGGCACAACGGAGACAAAGGCGCAGATGTGCAGTAGGGCCCCGCTCAAAGGTTTCTTTTTAGATTAAGACCCTGTGTAAACCTTTTTTATTGTATCTTGTTGCTTCACACCCTCCGGGAACCAAAAACAACCGAGAGGGATACTGGCGTTATTGGCATTTTGTCACACCATATTAATGCATGTACCTGGAAATTCAGGGCTCATTATCGAGGGCGGTACTCAGCCCAGTATATGTTGTAAAGTCCGAATACCTTCGGGAGTGTTCGGCGTCGCGAGTTTGGCCTTATATGCATCAGCTCCGAATGATGTCTTTGGTCAATAGTTGGGTTTTCCCGGCTCCTGTGTTTTGCTATCTTACGTTCCGCTCTATCGGCTAAGGTGGCACCAGGAGAACTACTGCGATTGTGCCCTGGTTCACCTGGATGAGCACCTCAGTAGACAAAGCCGAAAACGGACTGTCATGATAAAGCGAGAGACTGGTCAACCACTCGATGACTTAGCGAAATCTTCGCGATTCCTCCGCATTAATGAAGGACAGGTTTCCCGGTCACGTACGTACGTGCACCATATTCGAATGAACGCGGACGTACCAGGGGCTATATAGTAGCCCCACCATCAAACCCCTATGGCTAGGTGAAAGTGTTAAAGCTATATAGTCTGATTGCCTTGTTCGCCGCGCTATCACCTCCTTAATGGACCAAGACGTTGGATCAAGTGTGATTACACGCTTTACCGAACACCCCCGCATTATACGCGTGGGGGCTGAAGCCAACGACTGCAAACTTTCAGGTTATATACATATATACATAAACGGCCGCATAGGAGGTACCACAATACTTTACGGGCAAAAGTATAAATTTAGCCTCTATTATAAAAAAGCATTGGTTTTACAATCAAGATACATGTCACTGAAACATGGTACTCTTTGAGCACTGAGCCTCTATTAAACGGTAACCTTCTAGGACTTCTTCAAAATAGTGCTCGGGCGAGTCCTGGCCTCCGGGCGGACCCATGGTTGCAATAGCGGTAGCCTCCATCTCCGCCCAATATGTCTTAACATGGGCAAGAGTCATCCGCGCACCCTCTATGCATGCCGACCTCTTGGCAGCGTCGATATGCGACACAGCACGAAGAAATCATTGCACCAAACTAAAATAACTATCCGGACATGGTTCCTTCGGCCACAGACGATCCACGACAGACTTCATGGCAAGCCCAGACAACCTATGGAGCTTGGCCCACTCGGCCATTTGCTCATTCAACAGCAGCGGACGCCTTGGATTACTGAACCGCGACCAGAAATACTCCGTCGCATCAGTAGCACTCTTTTCTACATCCAAGTATGCGTCTGCTTAACTCCACAATTGATCAATAGGGGCATACTTCGGATCGCCGAACTTCGTCCGCAATAAGAAGGGATTCCCAGCCGCGATATCTCTGGCTTGGCAAAGCTCCTCCCGCGCCGCTCTGATTTCAGAGCGCGTTTCCTTGGCTACTTCCAAGGCCTTCTTCAGGTCAACCGTCTTCCCTTGGCTTTCCCTTTCGAGGAGCTCATATTGGCTGGCGGCATTTTGCAGCTCAAGAGCCATGTTGGCTAGCTTATCTTCGCTCTGGCGATGAGCAACCTGTTTGGCCTTTAACTCTTCGGCTGCCTTCAGGGCGGCCGCATCACTTCTCCTGGCTTGTTCCTTGGCTCGGGCAAGTTCTGCCCGAAGGGTCTCCACGGCGGCAACTCCATATGCAATCAATACTAGCATCATGCTCCTCTTAATATTTGCTGACCACCCAAATATACATACCATGTGCCTTGTCAAGCCGCTTGTTCACAAGCATGATGTCCGCATCCGCCACGTCAAGCTGTCACCTCAATTCGGCAAAATCAGCAGTCTAGTCAGCCGCCGGACTCTCAGCTGTCTGCGCATGAAAGCCATGCTATCATTACCTGAGACTATGATCCTCTGCTCACCCCTCTGGACGGCAACCAGAGTCTTAGGGGATACTATCTATATAGAGCACACCTAGCATGTGCGGTACAGTAAAAAACATATATATTACTTTGCGTACCTCAAAGTCTCTTAGTAGGATCGTAAAAGCTTCATTCAACCCACTTTTAGCGGAAGAGATCCTCTCAACCACCGTACCCATTAAGGTACGATGTGCCTCTGAGATAGCCGCTTGCTCCAAAAGATCCATCAATATGTCCGGTTGTACACCGAATAGTCCCGGCCTTTTTCTGTTGGTCTTCTTAGGAGTCGAGAACCCCGGATTTCGGGCGGCTGAAGAGTTACCTTTTGGCATTTGCGGATCAGGAGAAATCTTCTTCGATGACACCTCAGGGTGGTCCATCTCACGAGGCGGGCAAGCAGGGGGAGGCATTTCGCTCTCCATCATCTCCGAAGAAGATCCCCCGAAGACGAACTTTGTTTAGAAGGGCTCTGAGCCGGACTGCAAAACATATATCTCGGTTGTTATTCTCAGAGAAAAAGCAGGACATATTTACCAAAGTGCCTTCGTTCACTTACGGCTCGGTTGACGGCTGGCCCCCTTGTGGGTGTTGTGTGGTGAGGACGCCCTCTGGGGCAGGGCCCCCTGGTGAAGGTTTCTTCCCTCTTTTGGAAACTTTAGTTTCCAAGTCTTCAGGGACGACCCTTTTCCTCCCGTGGGGAGAGGGGATTCTAGATTCACCTCCCCGATCATCCTCCTTCGTGGAGGCACTAATTCCCCCGGTTTGGATGTGCAACGTATGAAGCCCGCTTTCCGCTTCCCTATTCCTCCCCTCGTCTTCTCCTGATGGCACTTGGTACAGTGCGCGGGCCAGCATCCTGGTTAGTACGGGATCCAGCGAGCCTTCAGGAAGAGGGGCTGAACACCTGATCCTCTCCGCCTTTCTTATCCAGTCCTGGCCGAGGGAAGTTTTTCTGAATAAAGTTGTGACAAATATCAAGACAACATGTTCAGTCGCGGAGTTACTTACTTGGGTATCTGGACGGTTGCAGTTGAGACCCGCATCCTCGGTGGTGTTCGGACACTTTATTCGTGATCCAAAGAATAATCCATACATCCCTTCGAGCGTCATGCCAAAGAAGTGCTGAATGGTTCGTGGTCCTTCCAAGTTGAACTCCCACATACGGAGAGATCGACGTTGGCATGGCAGGACCCGACGAACTAGCATTACTTGAATTACTTTGACGAGACTGCCATCCCTCTTGAGGAGATCTTAGATGCGACTTTGCAATATCAGCACGTCATTAACTGGCCCCCAGTGCAGCCCTTTGTTGACCCATGATGGCAGTTGAGGCGGAGGTCCCGAGCGGAAGGCTGGGGCGGCCGCCCGCTTTGTACCTCGGGGTGCTGTGATGTAAAACCACTCCCATTGCCATAAGTCGGACACCTCTGGGAAGGAACCCTTTGGCCATAGGGCGTCGGCACCTTTGCTTATTATAGCGCCTCCACACTCTGCATGTCGCCCGTCGATCATCTTCGGCTTCACATTGAAGGTCTTGAGCCATAAGCCAACATGTGGGGTAATGCGGAGGAAGGCCTCACACACGGCGATAAACAACGAGATGTGAAGGATGTAATTTGGAGCTAGATCATGGAAATCTAGCCTGTAATAGAACATGAGCCCTTTTACAAAGGGATCAAGACTAAGCCTAGCCCTCGGAGGAAGTGGGAAACAAATACAACACTCTTGTTGGGTTTGGGAGCGGGGATGACCTGCCCTTGAGCAGGCAGCCTGTGCGGGATTTCGGCGGTCAGATACCTAGCCTCCCTAAGCTTCTTGATGTCCTCCTCTGTGACAGGAGAGGCCATCCACCGACCTTGAAGGTTGGATCCGGACATGGTTGAAGTTCCGGAGCGCTTAGCTTGAACCTTGGGTGTTGGAACTCGAGGTAGGGGATGGGAAGGATCGAGCGTGGAAAGAAAAGGACATGTCTTCGCCCCTTTATAAAGAGGATGAATACCAAGCATCCTCCATGTGGCCGGAACTTGCCTAAAACCAAGGAGTCATACTAACGGCACGGTTGGGTTACCCACACTCGTATTGATGAGAATCCCGCGATAAGGGGGACACGATCTCTGCTTCGACAAGACGTGCCAATAAAACCGCCTCACAATACATCTAGTAGCAGGCTGGGAAAAATGGTTCATATAATGACCGGGCCACGGTGTGATGTCATGCTATAAAGTTGTCAGCAGATTAGATTTGTGAAATATTGTGCTCTCTATGGTGGTATGTGGAATTTATTTTGCAGAGCCAGACACGATTCATGTGTTCAAAATCTACCTTTGAGTATTCGGGGAAGGAACCCGCCTAGCAATGCCAAAGACAATCTGCGCGCCGGACTATCATAATTGAAGCCTGGTTCAGGGGCTACTGAGGGAGTCCTGGATTAGGGGGTCCTCGGACAGCCGGACTATGTACTTGTGCCGGACTGTTGGACTATGAAGATACAAGATTGAAGACTTTGTCCCGTGTCCGGGTGGGACTCTCCTTTGCGTGGAAGGCAAGCTTGGCAATTCGGATATGTAGATTTCCTTCTCTGTAACCGACTCCGTGTAAACCTAGCCCCCTCCGGTGTCTATATAAACCGGAGGATTTAGTCCGTAGGACCAACAACAATCATAATCATAGGCTAGCTTCTAGGGTTTAGCCTCTACGATCTCGTGGTAGATCAACTCTTGTAGTACTCATATCATCAAGATCAATCAAACAGGAAGTAGGGTATTACCTCCATCGAGAGGGCCCGAACCCGAGTAAACATTGTGTCCCCCGCCTCCTGTTACCACTAGTCTTAGACGCACAGTTCAGGACCCCCTACCCGAGATCCGCCAGTTTTGACACCGACAAACACCATGATGACCCATAAGTATAGGGGATCAATCGTAGTCCTTTCAATAAGTAAGAGTGTCGAACCCAATGAGGAGCAGAAGGAAATGACAAGCAATTTTCAGCAAGGTAATTTCTGCAAGCACTGAAATTGTCGGTAACAGGTAGTTTGATAGCAAGATAATTTGTAACAAGCAAGTAACGGTAACGGTAAATAAAGTGCAGCAAGGTTGCCCAATCCTTTTTGTAGCAAAGGACGGGCCAAAACAATCTCTTACAATAAGCAAAACGTTCTTGAGGGCACATGGGAATTTCATCTAATCACTTTCATCATGTTGGTTCGATTCGCATTCACTACTTTGATAATTTGATATGTGGGTGGACCAGTGCTTGGGTGCTGTTCTTACTTGAACAAACCTCCCACTTATGATTAACCCCCTCGCAAGCATCCGCAACTACGAAAGAAAAATTAAGATAACAATCTAATCATAGGATTAAACATATGGATCCAAATCAGCCCCTTACGGAATAGCCTACACTAGGGTTTAAGCGTCTATCACTCTAGCAACCCATCATCTAATAACTACTCCAAAATGCATTCCCTTAGGCCCAAAGATGGTGAAGTGTCATGTAGTCGACGTTCACATAACATCACTAAGGTAATCACACCGTACATATCATCAAAATATCGAATGAATATCAAATTCACATGATTACTTGCGACATGACTTCTCCCGTGGCCTCAAGAAAAGGACAACTACTCACAAATAATATTCATGCTCAAGATCAGAGGGATATTAGATAACATAATGGATCTGAACATATAATCTTCGACCAAATAAACCATACAACATCAACTACAAGAAGTAATCAACACTACTAGTCACCCACATGTACCTATCTGAGGTTCCGATACAAAGATTGAACATAAGAGATGAACTAGGGTTTGGAGATGAGATGGTGTTGTTGAAGATGTTGATGAAGATTGGCCTCCAAAAGATGAGAGGGTTGTTCGTGATGACGATGGCTTCGATTTCCCCCTCATGGAGGGAAGTTCCCCCTGTGGAATCGCTCCACTGGAGGGCAAAAGTGCTCCTGCCCAAATTCCGCCTCGAGACAGCGGCTCTCCATCCCGAAAGTCCTCTCCTTATTTTTTTCTAGGTCAAAAGACCTTATATACCAGAAGATGGGCATCGGAGGTGTGCTAGGGTGCCCACCACCCACTAGGGCGCGCCTGGAGGGGGTGGTGCGTCCTGGTGTCTTGTGCGCACATTGCAGCCCCCCTCTGGTAGTTCTTTTCTCCAATATTTTTTATTTATTCCAAAATAATTCTCCGTAAAGTTTTAGCTCATTTGGAGATGTGCAAAATTTGTATCTTTGACATAGCTTTTTCAGGTCCAGAATTCCAGCTGCCGGCATTCTACCTCTTTGTGTAAACCTTGCATATTATGAGAGAAAAGGCATTAGAATTACTCCATAGAGTGTTATAAAGCATAAAAACACTATAAACAATAGTAGGAAAACCTGATGCAAAATGGACGTACCAACTACCCAAAGCTTAGACCTCGCTTGTCGTCAAGCGGAAGCCTGTATCGAAAATCATGTCCACATGTTTTGAGAGAGAGAGAGAGGTGTCGATAAAAACAAAATACGGACACAGTAGCATCATGCTCATTATTATAACAACAACAAACTTTATCATAAGACTTTATCATATAACTGTATCATATCACTTCTTATGAACAAGGAACAATTCATCAGAGCATCGAAGTAAAAAGCAGAAACTTTACTGAAAACCAACAAACTATGTTCTTAGTCAACTTTGCAACTATAATTCATCATATATAATTTCAGGAAGGGTCTTGTATCAGAGCCATTTGACAAGTCCACATACTCAACCATCATTTAATCTTCTATGATTGCTAACAATCACAACATATATATGAGCAAAAAATTTCAACCAGACACATAGAAAGGAAGGGGCTTATAGTTTCGCCTCATAACTTATTCACCTCAAGGGTGATGTCGACAATAATTACTCATGCTCACTCATATTCAACTGGATATATGTGCCTAGATCCTTCCCCACTACATGATGCTTGCAAAGAGAAAAGTAAAAACGAATAGAGAAGAATACTTTGATTCTTGCATAAAAAGTAAATACATAAAAGTAAAAGATAGGCCCTTCGCAGAGGGAAGTAGAGGTTGTCATGTGCTTTTTGGTTTTGTATGCACAATCTCTTAATGCAAAAGAACGTCATGTTATATTGCGGCGTATGATAGCAACCTTTATTATGCAATTCGTTGCTTTTATTACTTTCCATCACAAGTTTGTACAACGCTTAGTTTCCCTTACACTAAATGATCAGACACATTTATAAGAAATTTTTATTGCCTTTTTGCACCGATGACAACTTACTTGAAGGATCTTACTCAATCCATAGGTAGGTATGGTGGACTCTCAAACATGATTTTGGGTTTAGGGGTTTTGAATGCACAAGAAGTATTTCTACTTAGTGCGGATTTTTAGCTAGAAAATATATTGAGCAAGCACCACATGTTGAAGGATCTATGACAATATAACTTCTATGTGAATATGAACAAACAAAAATCATTATGTTGTCTTCCTTGTCCAACGCCAACAGTTTGGCATAAGATATTTAGTGGGGGCGCACAATCATAAAAGATTTTCAAGATAGTGTATTAGCATGTGAATCTTATCTTCCCTTATTAATTCTTTCATGAATTGCATTATTGACCAATGCTATGTTTGTCAACCTTCAACAAATTTTACCACTTATACTTTTGCTTATGTGATGTCATTACTTACCATAAGATTAGCTTATGATCTTTTTCATTATTTTATTTTATTTGATTGAAATAGAAAAGTAAAAAAGCAAAAACTCACAAAAAACTTTATTATATAACTCTCACTCAATTACATAGATAGATAGATCAGGAAACTAGCACTCGAAAATAGATCATACTAAACTTTTATTCAACTAAATCATGAAATAGCTAAGGATTGAACTACAATAGGTAAAGGTAATAAAAATGATGGTGATACGATACCGGGGCATCTCCCCCAAGCTTGGCACAAGCCAATGGGAGTGCCCATACCTGTGTAATCAAGTCTCCTTCTCTGGTGATGAAGATGTAGGTGGTGGTGTAGATGAGGTAGAGGCAAACTTGTCCTTCGGCTTCCATTGCAACGACCCACCATCATAAGAGAAAGCATGAGTCTCCTGAGTCCTGCAACCGACAGGTAAACTCATACCTTTAAATCTTGCATCACACTCGAAAACTTGATTTTAAAGATCATAGATTTGGCTTTGTAGAAAATTGATTTGCTCGTTGAGGGTTAAGACGATGTCCTTCATATGTCGGCCATCCACCTTGTGATCACGGGTGAATTCCGTAATCATGAGGTGATTGGCACTGAGTCCATGCTCCACCATCCCCTGGCACTTGAAGATCTCCTACTCCACTGCCTCGAGCCTAGCCTCCATGCTCCCCGTGCTCTTGGGGCCTTGAACATCCCAGATGTGGAGCACCACCTCACATATCTCAATGGCTTGAGGGTGCTTCAACACCTCCGATAGGTAGGAGTTGATGACCATCTCGAAGAACTTGTCCTTGGAAGAGCTTGGGGTAGCCATGGCAATCTAGATCTGTTGGAAAGACCGCATGAAACAAGAACAGAGGATTTCTCCATGATACAGTGGTCAAATCGTCCGCGGGTATATATAAAGATTTTTTTATCTTGGGAAACAAGCAAACAGAAGGAAAACAGAGCCGGGAAGGTGCCCGAGGGGCCCACCACTCACCAGGGCGCGCCAGGTGGGGCAGGTGCACCCTGGTGTCTTGTGGGCACCTAGGTTCCCTTCCTAGTTATTTCTTATTTTTCCTGTTTTTTCTAATATTACAAAATTGACAGAAAATATTTTTGCGGATTTTTCGGAGTCCGTTTACTTATGTATCACACACATCTTCTTTTTCACGGTTCTGGAGTGTTCTAGAAGGTTTGTTTTATGTGTTCCTCTGGTGTCATGGTTTGGATAGTGTTAGTTTCAACATTAATAGGTGTACATGAAATATAGTGCTTAATTCTTTGTCCATTGGCCACCTTCAAGTTGGTACCTTCGGCATTATTGATCTTGATAGCTCCAGAGCTATACACTTCTTTGATGATATATGGTCCTTCCAATTTGGAAAGAAGTTTTACTGTAAAAAATCTAAAACGAGAATTATACAATAGAACATATTCACCAACTTTGATTTCCTGCTTTGAGATTCTTTTGTAATGCCATCTTTTCACTTTTTCTTTGAACAGTTTGGCATTTTCATCTACTATACCCCTATAAAAGCACGAAAGAGAAGATCCAAATCACAATATGAGCCGTCTGATCACACAATCAATGGTCTAAAATCTTCGTTGACGAAATCTTTGTTAACGCCCTAATCCTCGCACCTCGCACGTCCTCTTCGCCCCGCCAACGCTCAGCCCCACCTCCCCTTCACGCCGCTCGGCCCGCCCTACCGCACTGGTCACTCGGCCCAGAACCAATGCCCTCCACATCTGCGCATCCACTCTCCTCCATCGATAGGTTCACTAACCGCTCCTCCCATCCTCCCAGGCTTGCCTCGATGTCGCCCCATTGCTGCGCTCCCACACCATCCGCTGCAACACCTTGCCGTGCACCGGCGCCGCTGTTTCGCCCGCAACACCTTGCTGTGCCTTACACTGGAGCCGCCGTCCTGCCCGCAACTCCTCACCTTGTGGCGGTGCTCGGCACGCACGCTCTGCACCGACGCCTCTCCATCATCCAACCACGTAGTATACCCGTCTCGCGATGCCATGCAACTTGCATGCTCGAGGGAGGCGAGGCAAAGTGGTCTTGGGTCTTTGAAGCCACTACGTGTCTACAGTTTCAGTCATTGCACATGGTACTATTCATTTACCCTGCACGAGGTACAACCACGCCACTGATCTGCTTAGTTCTTCTATTTGATCTACTCTATTCCGCTAATCCCGCTCCTAACCCTCCTCCGTCCTCTTTTTCCTGCAGAGCAGCCGAGCCTTGACAAAACCTCGGCAAGAAAAGACTTCCACCAAAAGGTACAGACAGTTCTTTCTAAACATCCCTGTCATTTCCATTCTATCTTCAGAATCCATCGCAATTGATTTTATAGAGAGCAATTCATCTTTGGCTCACCACTGAAGAAATTTGTAGCACCTGATTTATGTAGCATGATTTTTTTCCAACGACTTTCAAGTGAGTTCCCCGTCCATCTTTCAGACATCTACTAGAATCTAATTAAGAGAATGAGTTATTTACCCAAAACCACCACATTATGGGCTAGGGTAACAGATCGATACCACATTTGAGGCAGTTCACAAAAAACCACTAACAATGGGCCTAATCTGTAACACAGAGCACTGATTCTTTGTTTTAGCCCAGAAAATAGCAAATCCGACAGGTGGGTCCCGCCTGTAGGGCTGACGTGGTGCGTGTTGACGGACGCCGTTAGACGGCGAGAGACGGCCGTTTCGGCGCGCCCGTCTACTAGGTCAAGTCGTTCCCCCCTCGATTCAGTCCACCCCTCGATTCAGTCCTTCCCTGCTCCGCTCTGATGGTGACCAGCTCCAGCGGCGATGGCGCACACGGAGTCGACAGAAGCGGCGACAACGCACTCAGCGGCGAGGGCGGTGGTACTACTTCAGGGCTGAAGCGGCTGCGCTCGCAATGCAGAGTCATCGAACCCGATCCAGAGTCTACCGCGATGGTGGGCCTGTCGCCGGAGCCTGGTACTGACGAAGCAGCTTCGCAGATTGGTACCGTGGATGTGCTCCCGTTCGCCCCATCTTCAGCTAGGTAATCTGAATCTTTCAAAAGCTGTTCTTTCAATCTTTCCTCCTTACTACTGGATCTGTTTTATACATTGAACACATATTCTAGGTGTGAATACTGATTTGTTAGTCATTTAGAAGTGATTGTAGTCTTGAATATTTGTCGAATATCACATCATTAGTTAGGGTTCAGTTATGTTAGTAGTACTGTAGGGTTCTGAATTTTTGGAGAAAATCACACTGTAGTGTTCATTTATGTTATTGTCATGTTACTATAATTGACTTTGTAATTTTGCTTACACTGCATTGTAATGGTGAGCTATATTAGGCCTGAAGATATTGTCTTGTTAATATTCATTGTATGTCTATTTTAGGCCTGAATTGCTTACACTTCATTGTCATGTTACTATAATTTAAAATTTGCTTACGCTCCTAGTAATGTTAGTACTAATTGATGGTTCTAAAATTTTTAAATAGTGCATTGTAATGGTCAGATATAATGGTCAGTTATGTTAATACAATTGACTTGTTAATATTCATTTGTATGTCTATTTTAGGCCTGAAGATTTATGGTCAATCTATTTCCAGTTTCCTGGGAAGAAGCATGCTCTTATTAAGATGTCTGAAAGAGAAATCACTTATGGTAGTTTGGTCAATGTAATGGTCAGCAATGGATACTGTAATGATGACAGTCTTTGCTACTTGAAATAGGAAGATATAGGGCTGCAAGGTGTTTGTGTCATTAAAGGCAACATTGAAGTAGTTCACATGCTGAGAGAATTTGAGAGCACCCAGACATTGTCACTGACAGTTATAAAGGGACAGGTAGTTATTGAACCACCAATTGGAGAAGATCAAGATGCACATCAAATAGATGCAGAGCCACCTGTTGTTTTTGCTATTGCTGAATCAGGTGTTGTGCACAAATCAGTTCCTCCTAACTGTGAGTTACATCTTGGGACACAGGAAAGTGTAAATTTTTTGCCACTCAAATCAGTTCCTCCTAACTGTCAATTACATCTTTGGACACAGCTTAACACTAAAGTAAGTGTCAACTATGCTGATTTTCATTTTGATTCAGATGAGGAGGACAATGCAGTTAGTGAGGAAGAAATTCCTGTAGGCATGGACACAGATGAGGAGGACAATGCAGTTAGTGAGGAAGGTCCAAGGAGTGATGAAGATTTTGTAGTCGATGTGGACCACTTAGATGCAAGAGAAGAAGAAGATGTCTCAGATTCAATGCAGTATGTAGAAGAACAAATTGCAAATAGGAGGAAAGAGGAACCTGAGCTAGATGGAACTATTTCTGAATAAAGAGGAAGAGATCTGAATACATGTCAAGCACACACTATGAGGGGGACACAGATCCTGAAGATATATATGACATGGACCAGGAAGAAGATGATGAGGATGCCCAAGAGATCCCAGTTCCTGAGCCTGTTAAGAAGAAGGCAAAGAGGCCAGGTCCTACAAGTAGGTCCCACTCTAGTGCTAGTCCAACCATTAATCCTGATTGGTTTCCATCTTCAGAAGAGGAATATACAGACTTTGAAGCAGATCATGATGGCAATGAACCAATGTCCTTTGTTATCAGCTTTGGCAGAAGGAGTAGGGCTAAGAAAAG
This sequence comes from Triticum dicoccoides, assembly GCF_002162155.2. NCBI lineage: Eukaryota > Viridiplantae > Streptophyta > Magnoliopsida > Poales > Poaceae > Triticum > Triticum dicoccoides. The sequence goes on along the minus strand of NC_041393.1, from coordinate 498,706,074 downwards.
ACCACCTAGGGTCTGGTATGATGAGGACAGGATGCATCCAGAACAGCAATTCCAGCTAAAGCTCTGTTTCAAAGATGTTTACCAATTCAGAGAGGCCCTTGTCAATTTGCATGTGAAACAACTTAGAAGATACAAATATCACAGAAACTGCAGTGATAGGATAATAGTTTGCTATGAGGGAGATGTTTGTTAGTTCTACATGGTAGCAGCACAGATAAGAAATGAGCCCACTTTCTGCATTAAGAAGATGAGGTTGGAGCTCACATGTCCCACCCAGTCTGAGAAAACTAGGATTAGTTCAAGGTGTCTTGGCAACAAAATGCTTGAAACTATCAGATCAGATCCCAACACTACTGTACCTGCTATTGTTGACAAGGCAAAGAGGCAATTTGGGCTTGAGATTCCTAGGATGATAGCATGGAGGGCTAAGAAGAAATCAAAGGAGATTGTGCTTGGTGATCACAAGAAGCAATATAAGAGGCTAAGAGACTATTTGGAGACTGTGAAGCTTACAAATCCTGGATCTAGGTGCATTGTCACTACTGTTAGTGCCAAAACCATAGAAAATCCTACTACTGGACCAAGGTTCCATGGTCTATTTTTCAGTTTGAATGCATGTTGTGAGGGCTTCTTGAATGGATGTAGGCCATTCATAGGTCTAGATGGCTGCTTCATCAAATTGAGAAGTGATGCACAGATACTAGCAGCTACTGGAAGGGATGCAAACAACAATATGTACCCCATTGCCTTTGGAGTGGTTGGAGTTGAAGATACAGTTAACTGGTCCTGGTTCTTGACACAACTCAAGTATGCTCTAGGAGGAAGTGAAGAGGGCAAGTTTGTAAAGTACACATTCATGTCTGATAGATAGAAGGTTAGTTCATTTAGTTCATTTACTTGTTTATTTAGTTGTTCATTTAGTTCATTTACTTGTTCATTTAGTTGTTAATTTAGTTGTTTTCATTTAGTTCATTTACTTGTTCATTTAGTTCATTTGCTTGTTTATTTAGTTGTTCATTTAGTTTATTTACTTGTTCATTTAGTTGTTTTCATTTAGATCATTTACTTCGTTAAGTTCAAAAATCATTTATAAAATCATTTAAAATCATCTAAAATCATCTAAAGTCATTTAAAATCATATTTAATCATTTACAATCATTTAAAATCATTTCAATTCACTTTCATGCAGGGTCTACTCAATGAAGTGACAACAGTATTCCCAAACTGCCATCATAGGTACTGTTTGAGGCACATCTATGCAAACTTCTAGAGAGCAGGATTTGGAGGAGAGGATTTGAAGAGATGCATGGATGCAGCTGCCTATGCTTACACTGAACATGACTTTAATTTGTCCATGGAAAGCATGAAGGCTGACTGCACTGCTGCTTGGGAGTGGATGTCAAGAATTCCTCCTAAAGCTTGGTCTAGGCATGCAATGGACACTAATTGCAAAACTGATTTGGTGGTGAATAACTTGAGTGAAGTTTTTAATAAGTACATTCTAGATGTAAGGAACAAGCCAATTCTCACAATGATCAATGGGATCAAGGACAAGTTCCTAGTGAGGTTCCACCAGAAGAGAGAGGGTGGAAAATGTTCTATATGGGAGATTGCACCAACCTATGTAGAGAAGTTGGAGATGAACAAGAAGTATGCAAGGGATTGCAAAGCACTCATAGCTGGCCAAGGACTTTTCCAAGTCACTAGTGGAGACAAGACCTATGGTGTTGACACAAACCTATAGATATGTGGGTGCAAGAAATGGGACATCACTGGAGTTCCTTGCAACCATGCTTGTTCTGCCATCTATAGGTCTAAACAGCTGCCAGAGGATCATATCAATGTGTTTTTCAAGAAATCTATGTACTTGGAGGCATATAGGCCAATAATTTACCCTGTTCCTGGTCCAGATAGCTGGGTGAAAACTCCAACACCTAACATTGAACAACCATAGTTCAAAGATGATAAGAAGGGGCCGGTAGAAGAGAAAGGGAAAAAAGGGAAGTTTGAGCCACCTCAAGCAAAACAAACATCTAGGATGGCTACTATAACATGTGGGAATTGCAAGCTGCAAGGACACAAGTACACAAGTTGTCCTAAGCCATTAAGGCCTGATCTGCAAATCAAGAGGAACAAGCACATGGTATTTTCATTTTGAAATTACTTGAGTGTTCATTTCTATTGACTGATTATTATAAAGTTGTTTAATTTTTTAATTACAGGAAAACAGGACTGTACCTGAATGGCACCATGGTGCAGCTTCATCAGCTACTAGAAGTGCTAGGGGTGCACCATCATCATCTACTACAAACTCCACTCCTGCTGCTGCAAGAGGTGCAAAGACTACTGCTGGAAGGGGTGCTGCTGGAAGGGGAGCAGCCTCATCTCCTGCTGCTGGAAGGGGTGCTACTTCATCTACTGCTGCTGGAAGAGGAGCAAGGCCTGCTACTACTCCTAGAAGGGGTGCTACTTCTTCTCCTACTGCTGGGAGAGGTGCAAGATCTTCCACTGCTGCTGGTAGGGGTGCAAAAAGGTTCAAGCCTCCAAGAAGTTCTGCAGAAGCTTCTACTAGCCAGCCTGCAGGCAGTAGGCCAAAGAGGACAAAGTACATGAGAAAGAGGATGGAGGGGTACTTCTATGCCAGTGGGAACTACTAAATGCTCAAATTTGAAGTCTATATGCAAGTGCATGTGTGCTAAATCAGGCATTACATCACTTTATTTATGACATTATGAACCTATGTATGGCATTATGGCACTATGGCGCTCAGAAACTATGTTTTTTAAACCTATGTATGGCATTATGAACCTATGTATGGCACTGTGAAGTTATCTATGTTTGTCTTCTGCTGTTAAAATTCTGTGCAAATATATATTCTATGCAAATATATGGCACTGTGCAAATATATGACACTTTGAAGTAATTTGTGTGCAATATATGTTCTGTGCAATATATGTTGTGTGCAAAATAAATTTTGAGAAAAAAAGATCTGTGCAAAATATTTTCTATGCAATGTAAATGGTAACAGATCATGGCAAAACAACCACAAACATTTAGAATATATGTTCTCTGCAAATATTATGGCAAAACAACCACAAACATTTCAGTTGATACAAACAAAATACATTAATAAGTAGGACATTGATCCAAAGATGCAATGATAATAAGTTGGACATTACTTCTTGGGAGTACACAACACAAGTCTTCAGAGTACAGAACACAAGTCTTGGACATAAAGATACATAAAGCATTACAGCTTATTAAGTGCATAAGAGCACATTCATATCAACTGCAGTGCTACCCTAAACCACAACACAATACATACTTAAAAATCATCACATATCTCCTTCAACTTCTTGATCTTGTCCTTGTACCCATGTTTCTGTTTGAGCAGATCTGCAATGATGTACTACAGTTTTTTCTTCTCTTGTTTCAGTTGGTCCCTCTCTGTCACAACTTGGTCTCTCTCTACCACTAGCTGGTCCCTCTCTTTCTCTACCTTTGCCCTAAGTACCTGATGAAGATTGGTACAATCATGGTCTGCCAGCTTCTTCTTCTCCATCTCCTCTTTGAGATCACTAAGAGCCAACCTAACATTGCCCAACTCTGTGATAGCATCCTCCTTGTCAGCAACCATTTTAGCATAGTCCAGTTTGAAAAACATCTGATCTTCATCCATCTTCCTCTTTTCTCCAACTAGTTTGAAATTTCTATCAGCAAGCTCAACATTTCTTCCATCCTATCCTTGATATCGTTATCATACATGCTCCACAATTCAGTGAGGGTGAGCTGCATAGCCACTGACCACTCTGGGTCTATCCACTCCAGATAGTTGCACTTTAGTTCTGCCTACAATTAAATAAATATGTTCTCAATAAGAAATTGTATGAAATGTGCACAAATTATATAATACTGTATGAAATTGTAGTTTAGTTCTTTCCACCCAAATGTGCACAATTTTTAGTTTTTGTTCTATCCACTAAATTTTAGTTTAGTTCTATCCACTGAATTGTAGTTCAGTTATATCCACTGAATTTTAGTTTACTTCTATCCACTGAATTGTAGTTCAGTTATATCAACTGAATTTTAGTTTAGTTCTATCCACTGAATTATATTATATGCATCAATTGGTGCCTAAGTCAAATATTACATCAATAATTAATAGATATATTCTCAAAATTGTATGCACAAATTCTGGGAAGAAACAATTATAACAACATTTTTTTCATCTATAAGATTGTATATGCATAGATTATGGGCAACAACTATTACATCAACTGAAGGAACAGAAGATTGGAGTACTGAAGCAACAACTATCCAGGAACAAATCTTTAACACACAAAATTGGAGTAATGAAGCAACAACTATCCAGGAGCATAAACTAACTAAGATAATCTACTTACACTACTAACCAACATACCTTCTGCTCAGCACACGCAAGAAAACGTCTGCATGTGTCCACAGACTCAAATGCAATAAGCCTGACGCAAGGTTCTTGATGCAGACAACGAGACGACAGACCGTGAGCAATGCCACTCCATTCATAGCAAGAGATTGTCCTAGGAAGCTAACCATCACACAAATTGCACAAATAAGTGACCTGGTAAACAATCCCCAAATGATGAACCCTAACCCTAGCGGGATGAACCCTAATCCGTGGGGGAGGCGAGAGGCGAACACGCATACCTGGCTAGTGACTTCTTCGCCGTCCGAGGAAGAGCTCGAGGACGGCTCGCTCCAAGAAACCATGGTGGAGCGGCGAAAGGTGGCCACTCGACAGTGGCAGCGCCGGCGGTGGTCGGGGTCGAGAGAGAGGAGAGCGAGAGTGATGAACTGGATGGTCTGGTTCGAACACCGACCTGTGCGGCCACTTAAACGGGCGCGCCTGTAACACCCCGGATGTAATTTTCCATATTTGTATCTCCAACTCTTGCCATTTTCGGCGATGTGATATGATATTCCCTCCGTGGTTGGGTTTTGTATTTTGTTTTGCATTTTATTCATGTCATGCATCTCATATCATGTCATCATGTGCATCTCATTTGCATACGTGTTCGTCTCATGCATCCGAGCATTTTCCCCGTTGTCCGTTTCGCAATCCGACACTCCCACATGCACCGGCGCACCCCTCTTGTCTCTTTTCGTGTGAGGATGTTGAACATTCTCGGAATGGACCGAGCCTTGCCAAGTGGCCCTGGTATAGCACCGGTAGACCACCTGTCAAGTTTTGGGTCATTTGGAGCTCGTTTGGTACTCCAACGGTTATCCGCATATCCGCAAAGGCCTATTTTAAGTTGCAGCCCAACACCCCTCCAAAACAGCCAAATAACCCATCTAAGTCACTTCCATGCTCTTCGTCGTCAGATCACGATCGTGTGGGCGAAAACTGCACCTCATTTGGACACTCTTAGCTCCCTCTACCTACAAATATGCATCTCCCCCTCCAAATCCGGGCAAACCCTAGCGAAATTCCCCCTCCGCGCCGCCGGACACGTCTGGATCGGACCGGACGCGTCCGTCCGCTGCCGCCCGTCCAATAGCACGCCGCCACGTGGCAGGCCCGCGCCCACTTCGCCGCCGGCCGCGCCAGGCCCGCGCGAGGCCCGTCCT
>NC_041393.1:498675788-498700101 GCF_002162155.2 Triticum dicoccoides | reverse complement strand
TCAGTCAATAATCTGCATTAAATATTGTTGCATCTTCATCGCATCACATCTTTGCATCCGTAGCTCTGTTTTGGGCGTGTAATATGTCAAATTGTTTGTCTCGAATAGTACATCATTTCATTCCATTGCATCATTTACATTTTAGCTCATATTGGTGCCCGAAATGCTGTTGGAAGAGAGCTTCATAATGTTAGTTTCAGATTCTTATCAGACGAGCTCTTTTGTCATTTTTGCCATGATTGATGTGTGCATCCTATGGACTTGGTCCCTAAATGTGTTTTGAACTAGGATATGTATTCTTTACAGAGGTGCTTACCATGTATTTTTGTGATCAATGAGGTGACTAGCACAAGCATGCAAACTAGGCTTCGTGATAATGCTGATTTTAGTTCCTGTTCTGCTGTAATTTTGATGCCATGTAAACATGTTGCTACAGAGAGATCCATGCATAATTTGAGATACTTCAGTAAGGGTGTTTTGAAAACATTGTTTTGATCTATCCATCTATGGTCCTGGTTGTAATTATGGAGTAGTCTAGAATGTCATTTTAGTGCTCTACTTTTGCTTCAAAATGTTTCCTGGCAGATTGTTTACATGTTAATCAATTTGGCCAAGGTTGTTGTAGTTGGTCCGGATATGCTATGATGTTGTTTCTTGACATGTATAGCTTCTATGACATGTCTTCTTGATTGATGTATGCTTAGTTTATCATGAGGTACTCTGTAGTGAGTGCATCGAGCTCACGAAGGTGCATTCGTAATTATGTCAATGCCATGCTTTGTTTGCTGAAATCTATTAACGAAACTTGCTATGTTCACGTGGGTGCCATCATATTTTCTGATCCTTTTTGGATTATGGTCAGTAAGGGACTTTTGATCTATGCTTTGAGTAGATTCATGCCATGCCTTACTTTGCTATTATAAGTTCCTGTAGCATGTTGATAACCTGCTCTGAACTTTGCTTCGTGATGTTGATTATGCCATGTCCAACCTGATAATTTTTTTGCACTTTCTCCATGCTTGTTTGAACCTGTTATGATGCGAATTAGCCGTAGCTCAATTTTCCTATTTTGTAAAGCTTCTTCTGTAGATGATTGCCATATACTTTGTTTTCATGTTGGGGTGCTGTAGCATAGTTTATTGTTGCATCCTAAGTAGCATCGTGCTGTTAATCGCAGCTTTGTGCCATGTCTTGCTTGCCATTTGCAAACCGTGCATCCGAATCCGGTGATCTTTATATCGATTTCAACCAAAATCATCTCATCTTTCCAGCGGCATACTTGGTTTGCCAAGTTGATGCCTTGTTCATCATCTTTCCTTCCGAAGCACGCATATGCATTGCATACCACATCTCGCATAGCATGACATGTATTGCATCATGTTGTTTGTGCATTGCACCGTGATTTATTGTGGTTCCTTGCTTGTGTTCTTGATTTGGGTAGAGCCGGGAGACGAGTACGTGCACGGGGAACCTGTTGAGTACGCTTACGAGGATCCAGCCTTCGACAACTCTGAGAACCATGCAGGCAAGATGATCATACCTTCGATATCACTTCTATCTTTGCTTGCTAGTACTCGCTCTTTCGCTATGTTAGCCCTGCCTGCCTTTGTTTACCATGCCTACCTATTGCCATGTCTACCCTCTAACCAACCTGTCCTAGCAACCGTTGTTTGGCTATGTCACCGCTTTTGGTCAGCCCCTCTTATAGCGTTGTTAGTTGCAGGTGAAGATGAAGTTTGTTCCAGGTCGGAACTTGGATATTTTGGGATATCACAATATCTCCTGTTTAAATTAATGCACCTTATATACTTGGTAAAGGGTGGAAGGCTCGGCCTTATGCCTGGTGACTTGTTCCACTCTTGCCGCCCTAGTTTTCGTCATACCGGTGTTATGTTCCTTGATTTTGCGTTCCTTACACGGTTGGGTGATTTATGGGACCCCCTTAACAGTTCGCTTTGAATAAAACTCCTCCAGCAAGGCCCAAACTTGGTTTTACCATTTGCCACCTAAGCCCTTTTCCCTTGGGTTTTCGCGAGCCCAAGGGTCATCTTTATTTACCCCCCCCCCTTCGGGCCAGTGCTCCTTCAAGTGTTGGTCCAACCTGAGCGATGTCCGGCGTCCCCTGGGCAACCAGGGGCTATACCAACCCGACGTCTTGCTCATCCGTTGTGCCCTGAGAACGAGATATGCGCAGCTCCTATAGGGATTTGTCGGCGCATCGGGTGGCTTTGCTGGTCTTGTTTTACCATTGTCAAAATGTTTTGCGAACCGGGATTCCGAGACTGATCGGGTCTTCCCGGGAGAAGGTCTATTCCTTCGTTGACCGTGAGAGCTTGTGATGGGCTGAGTTGGGACACCCCTGCAGGGTATATAATCTTTCGAAAGCCGTGCCCGCGGTTATGAGGCAGATGGGAATTTGTTAATGTCCGGTTGTAGATAACTTGACACTTGACCTCTTTAAAATGCATCAACCGTGTGTGTAGCCGTGATGGTCTCTTCTCGGTGGAGTCTGGGAAGTGAACACGGTTTGAGTTATGCTTGACGTAAGTAGTTTCAGGATCACTTCTTGATCACTTCTAGTTCCTTGACCGATGCGTTGCTTCTCTTCTCGCTCTCACTTGCGTATGTTAGCCACCATATATGCTTAGTGCTTGCTGCAGCTCCACCATATTACCCCTTACCTACCTATGAGCTTAAATAGTCTTGATCTCGCGGGTGTGAGATTGCTGAGTCCTCGTGACTCACAGATTCTATCAAAACAGATGCAGGTGCCGAGGATACTGGCGCAGATGGCGCAACTGAGCTGAAGTGGGAATTTGATGAGGCCCTTGGTCGTTACTATGTATCGTTTCCAGATGATCAGTAGAGGTGCCCAGTCGGGACGATCGGGGATCTAGCATTTGGGGTTGTGTTCTTTTCATTTGAATTTGACCGTAGCCGGTCTATGAGTGTATTTGAATGATGTATGATATTAATTTATGTATTGTGTGAAGTGGCGATTGTAAGCCAACCCTCTTTATCCCATTCTTGTTCATTACATGGGATTGTGTGAAGATGACCCTTCTTGCGACAAAACCACCATGCGGTTATGCCTCTAAGTTGTGCTTTGACACGTGGGAGATATAGCCGCATCGTGGGTGTTACAAGTTGGTAATCAGAGCCATCCCCGACTTAGGAGCCCCCTGCTTGATTGTTTGCTGACGATGTTGAGTCTAGAACAAAAATGTTTTGAGTCTTAGGATTATATATATCGGAGAGTAGGATTCTTTTTACTCCTCAGTCCCTTCGTCGCTCTGGTGAGGTCTCCTGACGTAGATGTTTTGACTGTCCTCTTCTCAAATTTCACTAATTTTTTTTAGGATCACGCGGGTATCTTGGAATCGTTCCGATGGTTTTGTGACGAGAACATTGTTCTTGGTGCCTCCTGACATTTAGGGGTTGTGGCAGTGTCCCAGGGAGTTGAGCTCCGAGGTGTTGTCGTCACAATTTTATCATTGCAGTTCTGGAATACCTGAGCTTTGCCTACATCGAAAATCTCTTTTGTACAGTTGTTGGTGAGATAACCCCGATAACCCAGTACTGGGGCGAGCTCGGGAGTATTGCCATAACTCGTATAACAGATGCTTTTCGAAGGTTGAGGTACACGATTTCCGAAGGTTTCTTGGTTATGTGTTGACGGATGGATACAGTTGGATGTAGGGATTGTTAGTTTGGGTGAGATATTTTGCTTCCCCTGTATCCCCAACACCAGATTGCATAACCAGAAAGTTTCGGGAGTTTATAGGTGGGATTCAAGTAGCTCTAGCATTTCTTCTCGCAGATATTTGGTTTGTGATTGGGTAATCCTTACCACTTATTTGTTCCAGTTGTACCTTGTTTATTTCATTCATCAATCTCTATTCAAGTGGCTTCTCACCTTTATGGACGTGTGATGTTTACTTTGGAATTCATTCGTTCATCTTGGTTCGAATGTTTATTGTGAAGACTATATGTTGCAATTTCTATCTGTTGATTCAACGTGTCTATCTGTCTATCAAGATGCTAACGGATGTCACCCTCTTCAGGATGGCTCCGCCAGCGCGTCAGAATCCGGATCGCAATGATGGGAGTCAGGCAAACCCTCCACCACCACCTTCGCCTCCGGAGGCATGGCAAGCTTTGATGGCAGCCTCTAACACCCATGCTCAGATGATGATCCAGGTCATGCAAGAGCGCAACCAAGGCCAAGGCAACCAAGGGAATCAAGGTCAAGGGTAGTTCAATCATCAGCCTCAGTTTCCTACCCTCAACCAATTCCTTGCAAATCAGCCGAAGTCTTTCAGCTACTGTGCCGAGGCCACAAACGCCGATGATTGGCTCGTGGATATCAACAAGCATTTTGAATGCAGCAATGTCAGGCCTGAGGACTATGTCAAGTTCGCTTCTTTTCATCTCAAGGATCAGGCAGCTGATTGGTTCCAGCAATACAAGGATTCTAGAGGTGGTCGAGTGATTACTTGGACTGATTTCTGTCGGGACTTTAAAGCTCACCATATTCCTACCAGTGTTTTTGAGAGCAAGCGTGAGGAGTTCCGCAATCTCAAGCAAGGCAACATGTCAGTGTATGAATACAACAAGCAGTTTCAGAAACTTGCTCGCTTTGCTAAGCAAGATGTTCCAGATGAGAAGAGTATGATCTATCAGTTCAGAGGTGGCCTTAGAGAGGATCTGCAGTTAGCTCTCGTTCTTATTAAGCCTACTCAGTTTGATCAATTCTACAATATGGCACTCAAGCAAGAAGGTGCTCAGCTCAAGTGTGAGGCTTCTAAGAAGAGAATCAGGGATGCAGTGCAATCTTCTTCTTCCTCACAAGTGGAAGCTAAGCAGCAGAAGTTTTATCTTCCTCTTCCTCCGTTTTCGTCAGCCTTACCAACAGAAGAACTCAGGTGCTCGTGGATCTTCCCACCCACCCAACCCAAGCTATCAGAACAAGTCTCAGCCTCAAGCTCCAAGGTCAAGTGCTCCTTATCACCGTCCGCTCTCAGAAGTGACTTGCAACAAGTGCCAGCAGAAAGGCCACTACACGAACAAATGCTTAAATCAAAGGTGCCTTCCTCCTCCTCCCCCTGTGAGATCTTCAAGCAATGCAGTGGTCAAGCATAATCCAAAGTCTACTAAGGTGAACATGATGAATGCAGCTCAGGCAGAGGATTCTTCAGATGTGATCATGGGTAATCTTCCTGTTAATGATATTCCTGCAAAAGTTTTATTTGATACGGGTGCTTCTATTTCATTCATATCAAAGCCTTTTGCATCCATGCACGATTTTCATACTGTTGATCTACCTAAGCCGATAGCGGTTTCCTCTCCGGGTTTATTCATGAACACCAAAATGATGGCTCCAGATGTTTCTATCAAGATGGGCGACTATAGATTTCTGTCTTCTCCAATGGTTCTTGGCGATTCTGATATTGATCTAATTCTTGGGATGGACTGGCTTTCTAAGCACAAGGCTCAGCTTGATTGTGTTGCCAGGAAAATTCAATTGACACACCCTTCTGAGGATGTTATCATCTATGCCGCTCGTGATGAAACCATTCGGTTGTTTTCTCTCAATGAGAAGGGTGAATTGGATGCTATTTCTCAGATTCCAGTCGTTTGTGAGTACCAAGATGTCTTTCCAGAAGAGCTTCCGGGTATGCCTCCTCATCGGCCAGTCGAGTTCGTTATTGATCTTGAGCCTGGAACTAAACCCGTTTGCAAGCGTCCATACAAGCTTGGACCCAAGGAGCTGAAGGAATTGAAGAAGCAGCTCGATGAACAAGAGCGTCTGGGTTTGATCAGACCGAGTTCTTCCCCATGGGGTTGTGGAGTTCTTTTTGTCCAGAAGAAGGATGGCACGGACCGACTTTGCATCGATTACCGTCCATTCAACAAGAAGACAATCAAGAACAAGTACCCACTTCCCAACATCAATGAGCTTTTCGAGCACCTCAAAGGGGCTAAAGTCTTCTCCAAGCTTGACCTTCGTATGGGTTATCATCAGATTCGCATTCGTGAACAAGATATCCCCAAGACAGCATTCAGAACAAGCTTTGGTTCTTATGAATATACTGTCATGTCTTTCGGCCTTGTCAATGCTCCTCCAACGTTCTCTCGCATGATGAACTTTATCTTCAACCCCTACACCAATGAATTCGTTCTGGTGTATCTCGATGATATCTTGGTCTTCTCCAAGAATAAGAAGGATCATGCCAAACATTTGCGATTGGTGCTCGACAAGCTCAGAGAGCATCAATTCTATGCGAAGTTTTCCAAATGTGAGTTCTGGCTTGATGAAGTTCTTTATCTTGGTCAGATCATCTCTGCCAAGGGCATTGCTGTTAATCCGGTGAAGGTTTCTGCAGTTGTGAATTGGGAACCTCCTCAGAATGTCAAACAGCTCCGCAATTTTCTCGGTCTTGCAAGCTATTGCCAAAGATTCGTTGAGAACTTCTCTAAGATTGCAAAGCCTCTTTCCAACCTCCTCTAGAAGCATGTCAAGTATGTCTAGACGCCTGAGTGCGACGTCGCTTTCAACACCCTCAAAGAGAAGCTAGTCACAGCTCCTGTCTTGACTCCTCTTGATGAATCCAAGCCATTCGAAGTATTCTGTGATGCTTCCCTTCAAGGTCTCGGTGCTGTGTTGATGCAAGAGAAAAAAGTTGTGGCCTATACCTCTCGTCAGTTGAAGCCCAATGAAAAGAACTACCCCACTCACGATCTCGAGTTGGCGGCAGTTGTCCATGCATTGATAACATGGAGACATCTCTTATTGGGAAGGCAAGTGGACATTTTCACCGATCACAAGAGCCTCAAGTATATCTTCACTCAACCCAACCTTAATCTCAGGCAAACCCGATGGGTCGAAATGATTCAGGAATACAATCCGAGTATCGAATATACTCCTGGCAAGGCGAATGTGATTGCAGATGCTCTGAGCAGAAAGGCTTATTGCAACAGTCTAATTCTCAAGCCGTTTCAACCGGATCTTTGTGAGGCTTTCCGCAAGCTGAATCTTCAAGTTGTTCCTCAAGGCTTTCTCGCCAACCTCATAGTCTCTCCTACTTTGGAAGATCAAATTCGTGAGGCACAACTCCTGGATACCATGGTGAAGAAGGTGAAACGTGGTATTGACAAGGGCATTCCTAAGTACAAGTGCTATCGCTTGGATGACAAAGATACTCTTTTCTTCGAGGATCGAATTGTGGTTCCAAAAGGCGATCTGAGAAAATTCATCATGAATGAGGCACACAATTCCCTCCTATCCATTCATCCTGGAAGTACAAAGATGTACCATGACCTCAAGCAGTCATATTGGTGGACTCGAATGAAGTGAGAGATTGCTCAATTCGTGAATGAATGTGATGTCTACAGAAGAGTGAAAGCAGAACACCAATGACCAGCTGGTCTCCTCCAACCTCTCGCTATTCCGGAATGGAAGTTTGACCATATCGAGATGGACTTCGTGACTGGTTTTCCTAAGTCCAAGCGTGGAAATGATGCTATCTTCGTTATCATTGACAAGCTTACCAAAGTGGCTCATTTTCTTCCTATCAAAGAATCTATCACAGCAGCTCAGCTGGCAGAGCTATACACCTCTAGAATTGTCTCCTTGCACGGCATTCCACAATTGATATCTTCAGATCATGGAAGCATTTTCACTTCTAAGTTCTGGGACTCCTTCCAGACGGCCATGGGCACCAACATTCGTTTCAGCACAGCTTTCCATCCTCAAACAAGTGGCCAAGTTGAGCGAGTCAATCAAATCCTTGAAGATATGCTCGGGGCTTGTGTTACCTCTTTCGGTATGAAGTGGGAAGATTGTCTTCCATATGCCGAGTTTTCCTACAATAACAACTTCCAAGCGAGTTCGGGAAAGGCCCCATTCGAAATTCTCTATGGAAGAAAGTGTCGTACTCCTCTCAATTGGTCTGAGACAGGTGAACGCCAACTTCTTGGCAACGACTTGATCACAGAAGCCGAAGAAATGTGCAGAGTCATTCGTGAGAATCTCAAAGCCGCGCAATCACGACAGAAGAGTTACTATGATAGCAAGCACCGTGACTTGGCTTTCGAAATCGAAGACCATGTCTACCTTCGCGTCTCTCCAATGAAAGGCACTCGTCTCTTCGGTATCAAAGGGAAGCTTGCCCCTAGATACGTGGGTCCTTTCAAGATCATTGGCAAAAGAGGCGACCTCGCCTATCAACTTGAGCTTCCATCCAACTTTGCTAACGTGCACGATGTGTTTCACGTGTCACAGCTTCGCAAGTGCTTCAAGACTCCTGAGCGCACTATCAACTTTGAAGAGATCGACCTCCAAGAAGATCTCTCTTATCATGAGCACCCCGTTGCTATTCTTGAAGAAACCGAGCGCAAGACTCGCAACAAGTCAATCAAATTCCTGAAAGTGAAGTGGTCACACCATTCCGACCGAGAAGCCTCCTGGGAGCGCGAGGATCACCTCCGTTCCGAATATCCGGAGTTCTTTCAGTCCTAGATCTCGGGACGAGATCCTCTTGTAGTGGTGGAGTGTTGTAACACCCCGGATGTAATTTTCCATATTTGTATCTCCAACTCTTGCCATTTTCGGCGATGTGATATGATATTCCCTCCGTGGTTGGGTTTTGTCTTTTGTTTTGCATTTTATTCATGTCATGCATCTCATATCATGTCATCATGTGCATCTCATTTGCACACGTGTTCGTCTCATGCATCCGAGCATTTTCCCCGTTGTTCGTTTCGCAATCCGACACTCCCACATGCACCGGCGCACCCCTCTCGTCTCTTTTCGTGTGAGGATGTTGAACGTTCTCGGAATGGACCGAGCCTTGCCAAGTGGCCCTGGTATAGCACCGGTAGACCACCTGTCAAGTTTTGGGTCATTTGGAGCTCGTTTGGTACTCCAACGGTTATCCGCATATCCGCAAAGGCCTCTTTTAAGTTGCAGCCCAACACCCCTCCAAAACAGCCCAATAACCCATCTAAGTCACTTCCATGCTCTCCGTCGTTGGATCGCGATCGTGTGGGCGAAAACCGCACCTCATTTGGACACTCCTAGCTCCCTCTACCTACAAATATGCATCTCCCCCTCCAAATCCGGGCAAACCCTAGCGAAATTCCCCCTCCGCGCTGCCGGACACGTCCGGATCCGACCGGACGCGTCCGTTCGCCGCCGCCCGTCCAATCGCGCTCCGCCACGTGGCAGGCCCGCGCCCACTTCGCCGCCGGCCGCGCCAGGCCCGCGCGAGGCCCATCCCCGGCCCCCGCAGCCCGCGCCGCCCCCGCGCTCGGCCCGCAGCGCCGCCGCCGCGGATCTCCCGCGCCGCCGCCGTCCTCCGTCGCCGTCCTCCGCCGCCGACCACCGCCGACGTCGTCTTCCGCCGCCAGGTCGCCGCGCCGGCCACCGTCGCCCGCGGCTCGCCCTCGCCGCCGCCCGCGGACGCCGCCGTCGCCGGCCTCCGCCCCGAGCTCTCCGCCCCGGCCGCCCAGCCTCCGGCCGCCCCGAGCTCTCCTTCCTCCGGCGAGCACCCCGACTCCGGCGAACCTCGGCTTCCGATCCGGCCAGATCCAGATCCAGGGTTGACCTCGTTCTCGCCCCCGTTTTTTGTCTAAGTCAATAATCTGCATTAAATATTGTTGCATCTTCATCGCATCACATCTTCGCATCCGTAGCTCCGTTTTGGGCGTGTAATATGTCAAGTTGTTTGTCCTGAAGAGTACATCATTTCATTCCATTGGATCATTTACATTTGAGCTCATCTTGATGCCCGAAATGCAGTTGGAAGAGGGCTTCATAATGTTAGTTTCAGATTCTTATCAGAACGAGCTCTTTTGTCATTTTTGCCATGATTGATGTGTGTATCCTATGGACTTGGTCCCTAAATGTGTTTTGAACTAGGCTATGTCTTCTTTACAGAGGTGCTTACCATGTATTTTTGTGATCAATGAGGTGACTAGCACAAGCATGCAAACTAGGCTTCGTGATAATGCTGATTTTAGTTCCTGTTCTGTTGTAATTTTGATGCCATGTAAACATGTTGCTACAGAGAGATCCATGCATAATTTTAGATACTTCAGTAAGGGTGTTTTGAAAACATTGTTTTGCTCTATCCATCCATGGTCCTGGTTGTAATTATAGAGTAGTCTAGCATGTCATTTTCGTGCTCTACTTTTGCTTCAAAATTTTTCCTGGCAGATTGTTTACATGTTAATCAATTTGGCCAAGGTTGTTGTAGTTGGTCCGGATATGCTATGATGTTGTTTCTTGCCATGTATAGCTTCTATGACATGTCTTCTTGATGGATGTATGCTTAGTTTATCATGAGGTGCTATGTAGTGAGTGCATCGAGCTCACGAAGGTGCCTTCGTAATTATGTCAATGCCATGCTTTGTTTGCTGAAATCTGTTAACGAAACTTGCTATGTTCATGTGGGTGCCATCATATTTTCTGATCCTTTCTGGCTTATGGTCAGTAAGGGTCTTTTGATCTATGCTTTGAGTAGATTCATGCCATGCCTTGCTTTGCTATTATAAGTTCCTGTAGGATGTTGATAACCTGCTCTGAACTTTGCTTCGTGATGTTGATTATGCCATGTCCAACCTGATAATTTTTTTTGCACTTTCTCCATGCTTGTTTGAACCTGTTATGATGTGAATTAGCCGTAGCTCAGTGTTCCTCTTTTGTAAAGCATCTCCTGTATATGATCTCCATATGCTTTGTTTTCATGTTGGGGTGCTGTAGCATAGTTTATTGTTGCATGCTAAGTAGCATCGTGCTGTTAATCGCAGCTTTGTGCCATACTTGTCTTGCTTGCCATTTGCAAACCGTGCATCCGAATCCGGTGATCTTTATATCGATTTCAACCGAAATCATCTCATCTTTCCAGCGGCATACTAGGTTTGCCAAGTTTATGCCTTGTTCATCATCTTTCCTTCCGAAGCACGCATATGCATTGCATACCACATCTCGCATAACATGACATGTATTGCATCATGTTGTTTGTGCATTGCACCGTGATTTATTGTGGTTCCTTGCTTGTGTTCTTGCTTTGGGTAGAGCCGGGAGACGAGTACGTGCACGGGGAACCTGTTGAGTACGCTTACGAGGATCCAGCCTTCGACAACTCTGAGAACCTTGCAGGCAAGATGATCATACCTTTGATATCACTTCTATCTTTGCTTGCTAGTACTCGCTCTTTCGCTATGTTAGCCCTGCCTGCCTTTGTTTACCAAGCCTACCTATTGCCATGTCTACCCTCTAACCAACCTGTCCTAGCAACCATTGTTTGGCTATGTCACCGCTTTTGGTCAGCCCCTCTTATAGCGTTGTTAGTTGCAGGTGAAGATGAAGTTTGTTCCTGGTCGGAACATGGATATTTTGGGATATCACAATATCTCCTATTTAAATTAATGCACCTTATATACTTGGTAAAGGGTGGAACGCTCGGCCTTATGCCTGGTGACTTGTTCCACTCTTGCCGCCCTAGTTTCCGTCATACCGGTGTTATGTTCCTTGATTTTTCGTTCCTTACATGGTTGGGTGATTTATGGGACCCTCTTAACAGTTCGCTTTGAATAAAACTCCTCCAGCAAGGCCCAAACTTGGTTTTACCATTTGCCACCTAAGCCCTTTTCCCTTGGGTTTTCGCGAGCCCAAGGGTCATCTTTATTTACCCCCCCCCCCGGGCCAGTGCTCCTTCGAGTGTTGGTCCAACCTGAGCGATGTCCGGCGTCCCCTGGGCAACCAGGGTCTATACCAACCCGATGTCTTGCTCATCCGTTGTGCCCTGAGAAAGATATATGCGCAGCTCCTATCGGGATTTGTCGGTGCATCGGGTGGCTTTGCTGGTCTTGTTTTACCATTGTCGAAATCTTTTGCGAACCGGGATTCCGAGACTGATCGGGTCTTCCCGGGAGAAGGTCTATTCCTTCGTTGACCGTGAGAGCTTGTGATGGGCTGAGTTGGGACACCCCTGCAGGGTATATAATCTTTCGAAAGCCGTGCCCGCGGTTATGAGGCAGATGGGAATTTGTTAATGTCCGGTTGTAGATAACTTGACACTTGACCTCTTTAAAATGCATCAAGTGTGTGTGTAGCCATGATGGTCTCTTCTCGGCGGAGTCCGGGAAGTGAACACGGTTTGAGTTATGCTTGACGTAAGTAGTTTCAGGATCACTTCTTGATCACTTCTAGTTTCTCGACCGATGCGTTGCTTCTCTTCTTGCTCCCACTTGCGTATGTTAGCCACCATATATGCTTGTGCTTGCTGCATCTCCACCATATTACCCCTTACCTACCTATGAGCTTAAATAGTTTTGATCTCGCGGGTGTGAGATTGCTGAGTCCTCGTGACTCACAGATTCTATCAAAACAGATGCAGGTGCCGAGGATACTGGCGCAGATGGCGCAACTGAGCTGAAGTGGGAATTTGATGAGGCCCTTGGTCGTTACTATGTATCGTTTCCAGATGATCAGTAGAGGTGCCCAGTCGGGACGATCGGGGATCTAGCATTTGGGGTTGTGTTCTTTTCATTTGAATTTGACCGTAGCCGGTCTATGAGTGTATTTGAATGATGTATGATCTTAATTTATGTATTGTGTGAAGTGGCGATTGTAAGCTAACCCTCTTTATCCCATTCTTGTTCATTACCTGGGATTGTGTGAAGATGACCCTTCTTGCGACAAAACCACCATGCAGTTGTGCCTCTAAGTCGTGCTTCGACACGTGGGAGATATAGCCGCATCGTGGGTGTTACAGCGCCGAAATGGTCGTCTGTCACCGTCTAACGGCGTCCGTCAACATGCGCCACGTCAGCCCGACAGGCGGGACCCACCTGTCGGATTAGCTATTTTTGGGCTAAAATGCAGCGTCAGTGCTCCGCGTTACAGCTTAGCCCCATTGTTGGTGGTTTTGTGTGCCCTGCCTCAAATGTGGTATCAATCTGTTACCCTAGCCCATAATGTGGTGGTTTTGAGTAAATAACTCTCAGAGAATCCCTTCTTAGGAATAGAAGATTTCTCTTCATGTTTAGTTTGGGTTCTTCACCAGGACAAACTAGCAAATGTATTCATCTATTTTTACCGCTTTATAATTGTCGTGATGCATGGAGTAAGTAATAACAGACTTCTGTATGTCTATATTTGACATGGATTATATATATACACAACATGACTATACATGATTTAGCTAAGATATTTGTCATACTGTAAGTCCAGAATGATACTGAAAGTTAAAATCACCCTTCTTCCAAACTGATTAATTGTATAGTGCTTTTTATATGCAACTACTATAGTTATTCTTTTCCTCCTTTGCCTTTACCCAATGACACCATGCATTCGGAGGCCATGGGCATTGTCAAAATCCCAATCAGGCCATGCTTGGCGCCATGTTCAAGGAGCCGGACCTTCCACAACCACTGTCCACTTTTGCCCATCAGTATCCTGACCGATGAACAATGGACAAGTATCTTTGTCTAGCAACGCTTTAAAACCTGTGCGCACAGCTGAGAACCAAGATGCAACTGAAGCACTCAAGTAGAAAATACAAGGCAGAACTGAAGGCTGGTTGGGGTGAGAAAGAGAAGGGAAAAAGAAAGCATTCTCAGTTTAGAAAAAAGAGGTCCTGGCATGTTTTTTAATAGTCCAAAAACATACAGTATAGTTGATACTATGGATTATATCACTGCAAGATTTGTTGATGCCAAACACCCTAAAATATTTAATACCATACTATTCACGTGCATTGCTCTTAAGTCATATATAGGTTAATACTCAAATCTTTATTTAATTTTAAGAAACTAATTGGTGAAGCTTTGTACATAATAGTCACGACCTAGTTCACATGACTATGCTCCATGCTTAAATGAACTTCACCATTCTCTCTCTTCCCTTCTATATATTGTTTATCATTTGTACTTTTATATCTGCAGATGAGTAAGAAAAAAAATGGATGTGCCTCTGTTTGAATCAAGAGAATGTTTCCTGTTTAAGGACCTAACAAACGCAATCATGGATGGTAGTACAAATATGACACATAATCCAATGGACGATCCTAAAAGGAAAAGTGTTCAGTCATGGTATGCAGGAATGTTGGATGAGAATAAAACAGAATACAATGTGAAGCATCATATATCTTGATCACAAAAGAGAGGTGCAGCTCTTGACTGTCTTAACCAGGGCCAATTATCACAAACATGTGTTTCTCTATTAGACTGTGCTATGGTTAATCTCTGTACAACAATTCTCATATCTAACATCATGTGTTTCTAATTGCAGCTTTTTGTCAGGCCCCACTTGTTTCTAGCTATCTGAGGTTCCAATTAAATGCAAGAGCATATGTAATGCTTATTTGTCGCATTCATTCAGTATATATTAACTCTTCTTTCCGATGACAACAATGTAGCATCAACTCACGAAAATGAGCCACTCACTCGTGATGCCCCTCATGGTGCCATCATGTTAGGAAAACTCTAATAATTGCTGAAGCATTTATCTCTTCGAGTTGTAACAAGAGTTTGGCAACAAGGCTGCCTTGCAATATTAACCTCAGTTGTATTATTGTCTGGAGATTTTATATTGCCTAACCATGAATTTGGCTTGAAATGCTCTTGAGATGAGGCTTTAAAGTTCTTGGAAGTCTGGTAAGGCCCACTCTCACATTTAGGTTTTTTCGCCATTAAACTTCTATAAAGGGGGTTACCAAACCACCTTACACACCGTACCAAATTTTTTTTGTTTCCACTGACGGTTGAAATGCATTTTTTTCTTAGATTTTAACCTTTGGCGAGAGGAACTTTATAAAACATGGCATCTTGATGAAAATGTCTTCTTAGAAAATGAATTTATGATTAGAAGTTGTGTCCTAATTTGCTCTGGCTGTAGAATTATTGATGAAGGGTTAAGAGAGTGTCTCTTTAATTAGCATGAATTATATAGAGGCTGGCTATAAACTGAAATTATGCCCTCTTGTTCACTGATTATCTATGAACTAAATATACCCTCCTGTAATACATTGGTCTTCCATATGCTGGTTGTGCACACATGGCATTAGCTTCTCCTTTATCACTATATTTCATCAGTTTACTGGAAATGGAAATATCACTTGAAACTTCTATGCCTATGGCGCCTTCAATCTTTAGTTCGTTGGTCTTTTATATGCAGGCGACGGAGGCGAATCCTCTTGAGCTAAAAGTCGTAAATTATCATTTGAGTTGTTGCTTTCTGCAAGGTATTTTTGTCTCCACGATGATATAATCATGTCTCTGCAATTTTACCTCGATGCACTCATTCAATTGGAAGGAAGTTTCACTAATTGCAATTCATTAATTCTCCATGAGAGGAGTGACAAAGTGTACTATCAATATGTATTCTCCCATTCAAGTGGCACCGTGTAGCTTATTAACATACTTTTCATTCTTGTCTGCATGTAGTCTTTATTTTGTTTGCCTTGCTACTCTGAACTGGAGTGATGTTTGTTTATTTGTTTGTATGCAAACAAATGGATGATAGTACATCAAGTTTCTTAATATTTGTACCGCGACTAATATTTGAACTACTGCTTTACCCGAAACTCTTAGAGGTGTAGAATGTGAGACTTGAAAATTGGTTTGGGATTTCAGAGCTCATCTATGCAATGGTGTGGGTTGGCAGTGTCTGCAGCCTCCGGCTGTCGGAGCGGTCTGTTGTGTGTGGGCTGCCGTGAGCTGTGACAAGTGGGCTGCGGTGAGGTGTGGTTGCTGCCGATGATGGGGCCGGCGTGCCGCAGGCCAGAGCCGGGGCGTAGAAGCGTGATGGTGCTGTGGTTGCAACAGCATGGTTTGCGGGTGGCAGAGGGTGCATTGGTTGGCAGCAGTCAATATACGATGTGGAGGTTCGGGGTGGTGTCCTGTTTGGCAACAATGATGGTGGTTTGTGGTGAAGTCGGAGTCGCTGGCTTGCAGAGGAGTGATGACGATAACACTTGTAGTCCGCCTTGACGGCGCTCCTCTTTTGATGGCATGTGTGTGTGTGTGTGTGTGTGTGTGTGTGTGTGTGTGTGTGTGTGGATAGCCAGTTTGGCTGGTGGTGCCCCTTTGTGGGTTGTATCGACTTTTGCATGGTTTTTAGTAATTAACCGGGCAATTCTCTTCTTTATTAATGAGATGAGGCAAAGCTTTTGCCTCTGTTTAAAAAATATTTTCACAATTGTTAAAAATCTCTAATTTTCTATTGTCTAACTTATATTTTTTTCATTTTATTGATATATTTTATTTCTAGGACAAATGATTAAAAAATTCACACGATAATACATGTGTTACACGTGCAAGCTTACTAGTAAGCTTGGGTTCTCCATTCATCTAGTGAGCTAATATCAAATAACCACTTTTCACCGGCAAGTTTGAAGTCATAATTGAGTTCTTTAATTTCCAATATGATTTATGTTCTAAATCAAGAGGCAAATGACAAGCTTTTCAATAAACCATCTTATATGGAGACATACCCATAGGATTTTTATAAGCTGTTCTATAGGCCCAAAGTGCATCATCAAGTTTCTTAGACCAATTCTTTCGGGACCTATTGACAGTTTTTTTAATATTAACTTTATTTCTCTATTGCTACGTTCAACTTGACCACTAGATTGAGGATGATAGGGTGATGCAATTCTATGGTTAACATCATATTTAGCAAGCAATTTACGGAAAGCACTAGGAATAAAGTGTGAACCACCATCACTCATTAAATATCTAAGGACTCCAAACCTTGGGAAAATAACTTCTTTAAGCATTTTAATGGAGGTGTTATGATCAACACTACTAGTTGGAATAGCTTCTACACACTTAGTGACATAATCAACACCAACCAAAATATGTGTATACCCATTAGAGGAAAGAAAAGGTCCCATATATTCAAAACCCCAAACATCAAATGGTTCAATAACAAGTGAATAATTCATAGCCATTTCCTGACGCTTATCAATATTAGCAATTCTTTGACACTCATCACAAGATAAGACAAACTTATGGGCATCGCTGAAAAGAGTAGGCTAATAAAAATCAGATTATAATACCTTGTGTGCAGTTCTATCTCCCGCATGATGTCCTCCATAGGATTCAGAGTGAAATTTCCATAGGATTTGTTCCTGTTCATGCTCAGGTATACAACATCTAATAATACCATCTACTCCTTCTTTATAAAGATGTGGGTCATCCCAAAAGTAATGTCTTAATTCATACAAGATTTTTTTCTTTTGTTGGTAGGTGAAACTAGGCGGTATAAATTTAGCAACAATATAATTAGCATAGTCAGCATACCAAGGAGTAATATGAGAAGCATTTATTACAACTAATTGTTCATCAGTGAAGCTATCATCAATTGGTAGTGGGTCATCAAGAATATTTTCTAACCTAGACAAGTTATCAGCTTTGGGGTTCTTAGACCCCTTCTTATCAGTAATATGCAAGTCAAATTCTTGTATCAAGAGAACCCACCTAATGAGTCTAGGTTTAGCATGTTTCTTTCCCATAAGATATTTTATAACAACATGATCAGTGTGCATAATTACTTTGGAGTCAACAATGTAAGATCTAAATTTGTCACAAGCAAACACAACTGCTAAATATTCTTTCTCAGTAGTATCATAATTTCTTTGGGCACTGTCTAGAGTTTTGCTAGCATAATGGATAACATTTAATTTCTTATCGACTCTTTGTCCTAGAACAGCACCAACAGCATAATCACTAGCATCACACATAATTTGAAAAGGCAAGTTCCAATCAGGTGGTTGAACAAATAAGTGCAGAAGTTAAGCCTTTCTTAAGTGTTTCAAAGGCTTCTAAACAATCATCATCAAAAACAAATGGAACATACTTTTGTAAAAGATTAGTAAGATCCTAGAAACTTTAGAGAAGTCTTTACTGAACCTCCTATAGAAACCAGCATGACTGAGGAAATTACGAATACCTTTAATACCTTTAGGACATGGCATTTTCTCAGTTGCATTAACTTTAGCTTCATGCACCTCAATACCTCGTTCAGAAATTTTATGCCCCAGGACAATGCCTTCATTAACCATAAAGGGGCACTTATCCCAATTCAAGACAAGATCGGTTTGTTCACATCTCTACAAAACTCAATGAAGGTTGCTTAAGCAATCATCAAAAGAAGTTCCATGAACGAAAAAATCATCCATGAAAACCTCAACAATCCTTTCACAAAAATCAGATAATATAGCAGTCATACATCTTTGAAAGGTAGCAGGTGCATTACATAAACCAAAAGGCATATGTCTATAAGCATAAGTTCCAAAAGGGCAAGTAAAAGTGGTTTTCTCTTGATCAGGTTATGATATATGTATTTGAGAGAAACCAGAATATCCATCAAGGAAACAAAAGTGTGTGTGCTTAGATAATCTTTCTAACATTTGATCAATGAAAGGCAGAGGGTAATGATCTTTTCTAGTAGATTTATTTAATTTTCTAAACTCATTTACCTTTCTATAGCCACTTACTATTCTTTGTGGAATAAGTTAATTTTTATCATCGGGAACAACGGTAATACCTCCTTTCTTAGGGACACAATGAACATGAATTACCAATCTACTATCAACTATAGGATAGATTATACCTGCTTCCAGAAGCTTTACTATTTCAGTTCTTACCACTTCCTTCATCTTTGGATTCAATCGTCGTTGATGATCAACAACGGGTTTAGCATCAGGTTCCATATTAATCTTGTGCTGACAAAGAGTGGGACTAATGCCCTTAAGATCATCAATAGTATATCCAATGGCAGCACGTTGCTTCTTTAGAGTTTGAATAATCTTTCTTCTTCGTGTTCTGAAAGTTTAGCACTAATAATAATAGGATATATCTTTTTCTCATCAAGATAAGCATACTTCAAAGTGTTAGGCAATTGTTTTAATTCAAACACAGGATCACCATTAGGTGGAGGACGACCTCCTAGTGTTTCAATAGTCAAATTGTGTTTAAGGATAGGTTATTGTTTAAAGAATATTTTATATATTTCATTTCTTTCACGCAAGTGCATATCATTTTCATGGTCTAGCAAATATTGTTCTAGAGGATCAGTAGGAGGTACGCCAATAGAAGCAAGACCGATTATTGCATCCTTACTAGGTGATTCTTTATCATGAGGTTGTCTACAAAACTTAGAGAAATTAAACTCATGAGACACATCACTAAAGTTGACACTGACTATTTCTTTCTGACATTCTATCTTAGCATTGATAGTGTTCAAGAAAGGTCTACCAAAAATTATGGGGCAAAATTCATTTTGTGGGGAACCAAGAACTAGAAAATCAGTAGGGTATTTTATTTTCCCACACAAGACTTAACATCTCTAACAATCCCAAGTGGTGTGATAGTATCTCTATTAGCAAGTTTAATGGTGACATCTATGTCTTCTATTTTAGCGGGTGCTATATCATTCATAATTTCTTGGTATAGAGTAAAAGGGATAGCACTCACACTAGCACCTAAATCACATAAGCCATGATAGTAATGATATCCTATTTTATCTAAGACGACAGGCATGCCAACAACAGGTCTGTGTTTATCTTTTTCATCGGGATTGGCAATTCTAGCAGCTTCATAACAGAAGTAAATAACATGCCCATCAATATTATCGACTAAGAGATCTTTAACCATAGCACTAGGTTCTACTTTAATTTTTTTAGTGGGTTTAGGTGCTTTAATATTACTTTTGCGAACCACTATCGATATCTTAGCATGTTCCTTTATCCTATCAGGGAAAGGTGGTTTTTCAATATAAGCAGTAGGCACAACTGGATCAACATTGTAAATGATAGTTTAATCTTTAGCTATAAGCGGTTCTTTAATTTATTCTTTAATAGGGGGATGATATTCAAACCACTTCTCCTTGGGGAGATCAAGATGAGTAGCTAATGATTCACAAAAATAGGCTACTATCTCAGAGTCAAGTCCATATTAAGTGCTAAACTTGTGAAATCGGTATTCATAAAAGATTTAACACAACCAAACTCAAGCTTAATACCTGAGTCTTTACCTTCGTCGAGTTCCCAATCTTCAGAGTTGCGTTTAATTCTTTCTAAAAGATCACATCTGAATTCAATAGTCTTCTTCATAAGAGAACCAACACAAGAAGTATCGAGCATGGATTGATCATTACAAGAAAGTCGAGCATAAAAATTCCGAATGATAATTTCTATTGAGAGCTCATGATTGGGTGATGAATATAACATTGACTTATGCCTCCCCCAAGCTAGAGCGATACTTTCTCCTTCCCGAAGCCAACATTATATATATAATTCCAATCACGATGAACTAGATGCATAGGGTAAAACTTTTGGTGAAATTCCAATTTCAATCGATTCCAGGTCCAAGATCCAGTATCATCGCATAGCATATACCATGTCAAAGCTCCCCCCAAAGATAAAGGGAAAACCTTATTCTTGAATTCATCTTCGGGCAAACTGGCAAGCTTAAACAATCCAGAAATTTCATCCACATGTATCAAATGCATATCGGGATGCGTTGTTCCGTCTCCTGCATTAGGATTAGCTAGCAGCTCCTCTATCATACCCGAAGGAATTTAATAACGAATATTTTTAGTTGGTGCAGTAGGTTGCAGGGAAACTCTTTGTTCTTTGGGTTGAGGTGAAGATACCCCGAACAAACGCCTCAAAGGATTATCTTCCATAGTAACAAGTGACAATAAATTTTAGCACGTAATATAATTTTTTCCTTACCAGTTTCCACTTACCAAGAGCCCTTCACTCCTCGGCAACGGCGCCAGAAAAGAGTGTTTATGACCCACAAGTATAGGGGATCAATCTTAGTGCTTTTGATAAGTAAAAGTGTCGAACCTAACGTGGAGCAGAAGGAAATGACAACCGGTTTTCAGCAAGGTAATTTCTGCAAGCAATGAAATTGTCGGTAACAGGTAGTATGATAGCAAGATAACACTAATGGTAAATAAAATGTAGCAAGGTTTCCCAATCCTTTTTGTAGCAAAGGACTGGCCAAAACAATCTCTTATAATAAGCAAAGCGTTCTTGAGGGCACACGGAAGTTTCATCTAGTCACTTTCATCATGTTGGTTTGATTCGCGTTCACTACGCTGATAATTTGATATGTGGGTGGACCGGTGCTTGGGTGTTGTTCTTACTTGAAGAAGCCTCCCACTTATGATTAACCCCCTCACAAGCATCCACAACTACAAAAGAAGAATTAACATAACAATCTAACCATAGCATTAAACATATGGATCCAAATCAGCCTCTTACGGAATAGCGCATAAACTAGGGTTTAATCTTCTATCACTCAAGCAACCCATCATCTAATAAATACTCCACAACGCATTCCCTTAGGCCCAAAGATGGTGAATTGTCATGTAGTCGACGTTCACATAACACCACTAAGGGAATCACAACATACATATCATCAAAATATCAAACCAATATCAAATTCACATGATTACTTGCGACATGACTTCTCCCCTGGCCTCAAGAACAAGGAAAACTACTCACAAATAATATTCATGCTACAGATCAGAGGGATATTAAATAGCATAATTGATCGTAACATATAATCTTCCACCAAATAAACCATATAGCTTCAACTACAAGATGTAATCAACACTACTAGTCACCCACTAGTACCAATTTGAGGTTCCAGTACAAAGATTGAACACAAGAGATGAACTAGGGTTTGGAGATGAGATGGTGATGTGGGTTGTTGGCCTCCCAAAGATGAGAGGGTTGTTGGTGATGATGATGGCTTCGATTTCCCCCTCCAGGAGGGAAATTCCCCCGGCGGAATCGCTCCGCCGTTGGGCAAAAGTGCTCCTGCCCAAGTTCCGCCTCGAGCCGCGGTGCTCCGTACCGTAAGTCGTTTCCTTATTTTTTTCTAGGTCAAAATACCTAATATACCAGAAGATGGGCACCGAAGGTGGGCCAGGGTGCCCGCCATCCACCAGGGCACGCTTGGAGGGGGTGGCACACCCTGGTTTCTTGTGGGCACCTTGGAGGCCCCCTCTAGTAGTTCTTTTCTCTAGTATTTTTTATTTATTCTAAAATAATTCTCCATAAAATTTCAGCTTATTTAGAGATGTGTACAATAGGTATCTCTGACATAGCTTTTTCAGGTCCAGAATTCCAGCCGCCGGCGTTCTCCCTCTTTGTCTAAACCTTGCATATTATGAGAGAAAAGGCATTAGAATTACTCCATAAAGTGTTATAAAGCATAAAAACACTATAAATAATAGTAGGAAAACATGATGCAAAATGGACGTATCACACCACAACATATTTTCGGGGGTACCTAAATGTTATAGTTATAATAACCATTTACGGAGTGACATTTCGCACCCCTAATGTAACCATCACTAATGAAGGAATGCCTAGCAGTAGCAGGCGCAAAAACCTTATCTAGGGAGGGCAAAGATCTCAGGGGATCCCGCCACTGACCTCCTGCCACTGCTAGCAAGGCATCAGTGGCGGGAACGCGCCCTCTGTCGGAACAACTAATCTGATAGTGAGTACTAGGGGTACGAATAGGGGCGGAACCTAGGTACAGTGCAGGTGTGACACTCGGATTTTACGAGTTCAGGCCCCTCGCGAAGAGGAAAAAGCCCTACGTCTTGAGCCCTGGGGCTATGTTTTCTCTAGTGTGTCTAAATTACTATGGGGTTGCGAACCCTTGGCATGGGGGTGGCTTATATTGAGTGCGTCGCCCCCACTAAGGCTACATTACCAGGGAGATGAAGGAAGGAATTACTGTAGGCGTTACTGGTAACTGTCGTCATCACTATGCTTGATGCTTGGCATTATGCTCCTCGAACGTTACAAGTTCCGCGTGACCTTGTCGCCTACCATGTCCAAATGCCGCCGAGGGTGGTCTACTAGCGGTGAAACATCTGAGTGGGTTGTCTCCATCCGAGTGGGTGTACCTTATCCGAGTGGATATACAGAAGTGGGCATCCGAATGAACCTAGGTTCAGGAACCTTACAATGATGATGTGGGGCCCTAGGTGGTCCAGGATGTCAGATTCGGGACCCTGCCCTTAGTATAGGTGACCCCATCATTAGCCCCCGAGTCGATTGAGGTTTTGTAGGACGAATTAGCTGGACCCTTGACTTCACACTGAGTGCTATGGAAGCACTCGGAATACATCACCAAGTGTTAACCTATCGTGACCTGAGCAAAACCGCAACAGATTCTGGACTAAGAGTTTCCCGACTGATCGTGTTATGTTGACTGCTGGGTAAAACATGATGGCACTCGTATGTCTCTTAGAAGAGATAGACTAGTGGTCCGAAAGAGGATGTGCCATAAAACTCGAGTGATGATGCCGGCATGTGGGCTGACTCTCCGGAGAGATGCCACTCATTATCCCAAAGGAACGCCAACACAGGCCATCCCCGAGTCAAAGTTTATGAGAGTCACGCCATGGAGCCTAGAAGAAGGGCCATAAAGTTTAATTTAGTCGGTTTTGATTATGTGTCCGAGTGGACGGTGACCCTTTGTGGGCGCTCGGCGGATCAAAGAGTGATTCTTAGGAAAGAAATCTGGGATGATCAATTGGATTGATCAACGGTGGAGATTTTGCGATTTAAAATATCATGCACGTGCGGAAGTGGTTATGTCACGGCTCAGTGGGGAAAGTGGAGGAACGTCGCCTCGATTTCTACCCCAAGATTTCGCCATGCGTCCCACTTCCTCTGCGCAGAGAATATCGTAGGCACCGTTGGATCTAGAGATCGACGCCTCTTGAATCACGAGGTCGATTCACCCATGGTATAAATTGCAGATGGCCTAGGGAAAATTTCGTCAGATCCCCTTTCACCCGCAGCTGTCTCGATGAACTCCGCACTTGCAGATCCACCTCATGCTGGAGCGCATAGTAGAGATGGGTAATGACACGACGACGAAGCTCCAGCGGGCGAAGAAGACGCCGAAAGGTTTGTTGTCGAGTGTCAGACTTCCACCGGGCCGCGTCTAGGAGGACTAGATCATGTCGCGGGTGTCCAATAAGCAGGTGTTGGAGCTCATCGCCTACGGGCTGATTTCGGAGGAGGGTGGCGGTTGCTGGAAGCAGACAAGATGGAGCTTGTGCCAGATCTAGACGAGCATGTTCTCCTTATCACGCACATCAAGCAAGGTTTCTCCATGCCACCCCACCCATTCTTTGGTGGTTTTTTGAGTTTATTTGGGGCACAGCCACACCATCTCCCACCGAATGCGATGGTGTACCTGTCGGCTTTCATTTCTCTTTGTGAGAACTTCACCGGCTGTCGACTCCACTGGGTTT
>NC_041393.1:498630784-498675495 GCF_002162155.2 Triticum dicoccoides | reverse complement strand
CCTTCCCATCTATGAACTTCCCAGACTTGGTCAAGGGCTCACAGAACATATGGTTTTAGTGCAAAGATATTCTGAGTGTTGGTTCACCAATTGGTCTCCCACCGTACTCGGGTGAGAGGGTACATGCACCACTGTCCCTTACAGTGGCGAAAGAGGAGAAGTAAGAAGTAGAAATTCTAGTTGATGCCCTGGTGGGTGTTGTGAGGGTGAGGGTCGATGGCATGGATCTCCTGAAGACCTTTCTCAGTTGGTGAATTCAGCCACTGCAGGAGAGGGCACGCCTAGTGTGGGAGTATGAAGGTCCGAGTGACCCCACCCGAGTGCATCCTGAGGATTTGAGTGAGAAGGTAGTGGAGGACAAGATCTATGCCATTACCTCCACGCGCCATAATCCACCAGGATCAAGGAGAGTGGTCCCCTACGATCGGGACCATTCGTCCACCGAGGTAAACCCATGCTTGATCAACCGAGTTGTTTTGGTGATAACTTTATGTGTCTAGATCTGACCTTGCAATTTCTTCGTCATTAAAGCTTCCATAACATGATCTCTTAGGTGTCAAATGTTACCACGCACCAGAGGACGTGGAGAGCGATACCGAGCAACAGTACAACGAGGAGAGCAATGAAGAAGAGAGTGACGATGAAGAGGACATCGAAGAAGGTGAAGAGACAAAATCTTCTCTGTCTGAAACTGTTCCCAAGGAGATTTGATCCAAGAGGACTCGGATCCAAGTGCTCGTGTGTCCGGCGTCCAAGACCGAATGCTCCTGCTCCGAGTGTGTGTGGAACCCAAAGCACGGTCGAGTTGGGTCTTCCAAGTCGGTGGAGTGAATGCCCAAGCAAGCATCGAGCAAACCTCAAAAGGTTTGGCTTTGCTGAAGATCAAGATGGTCTTGCCCATGGCCTGAATGTAAGTAACGGAACTGAGTCCCTCAATTGAGAAAGTCCAGAATACTTTATGATCGAGTGATCTTTGTAAATGCAGCGTGATACGTCCATTTTGCATCGTGTTTTCCTACTATTATTTGTAATGTTTTATGCTTTATAACACTTTATGGAGTAATTCTAATGCCCTTTCTCTCATAATATGGAAGGTTTACACAAAGAGGGAGAACCGACAACTGGAATTCTGGACCTGAAAAGGCTATGTCAGAGATACCTATTCTGCACATCTCCAAATGAGCTGAAATTTTATGGAGAATTATTTCAGAATAAATAAAAATACTAGAGGAAAGAGCTAGCAGAGGGGGGGATCCCTGGTGCCCACAAGACAACAAGGCGTGCTAGCCCCCCCCCCCCCCAGGCGCGCTCTGGTGGGTGGTGGGCAGACCAGCCCACCTCCGGTGCCCATCTTCTAGTATATAAGGTCTTTTGACCTAGAAAAAAAAGGAGAAGACTTTCGGAATGGAGTGCCGCCGTCTCAAGGCGGAACTTGGGAGGAGCACGTTTGCCCTCCGGTGGAGCGATTTCGCCAGGGGAACTTCCCTCCCAAAGGGGGAAATCGAAGCCATTGTCATCACCAACAACCCTCTCATCTTTGGGAGGTCAATCTTCATCAACATCTTTAACAACACCATCTCCTCTCAAACCCTAGTTCATCTCTTGTGTTGAATCTTTGTACTGGAACCTTAGATTGTTACCTGTGGGTGACTAGTAGTGTTGATTACATCTTGTAGTTGATGCTATATGGTTTATTTGGTGGAAGATTATATGTTCAGATCTCTTATGCTATTTAATATCCCTCTGATATTGAGCATGAATATTATTTGTGAGTAGTTGTCTTTGTTCTTGAGGCCACGGGAGAAGTCACATGTTGCAAGTAATCATGTGAATTTGATATTCGTTCGATATTTTGATGATATGTATGTTGTGATTCCCTTAGTGGTGTTATGTGAACGTCGACTACATGACACTTCACCATATTTGGGCCCAAGGGAATGCGTTGTGGAGTAGTTATTAGAAGATGGGTTGCTAGAATGACAGAATCTTAAACCCTAGTTTATGCACTATTTTGTAAGGGGCTGATTTGGATCCATATGTTTAATGCTATGGTTAGATTTTTATCTTAATACTTCTATCGCAGCTGCGGAATCTTGCAAGGTGGTTAATCATAAGTTGGAGGCTTGTTCAAGTAAGAACAGCACCCAAGCACTGGTCCACCCACATATCAAATTACCAAAGTAGCGAACGCGAACAAACCAACATGATGAAAGTGACTAGATGAAATTCCTGTGTGCCCTCAAGAACGCTTTGCTTATTATAAGAGATTGTTTTGGCTCTATCTTGCTGCAGGGTTTTTACCATTACCTTTAATTGGTAGTTACAAATTATCTTGTTATCAAACTACTCGTTACTCACAATTTCAATGCTTGCAGAAATTACCTTGCTGAAAACTGCTTGTCATTTCCTTCTGCTCCTCATTGGGTTCAACACTCTTACTTATAGAAAGGACTACAATTGATCCCATATACTTGTGGGTCATCAAGAATCTTTTCTGGCGCCATTCCTGGGGAGTGAAGTGCTCTTGGTAAGTGGAAATCGGCAAGGAAAATTTTATATTACATGCTGAAATTTATTGTCACTTGTTACTATGGAAGACAATCCTTTGAGGGGTTTGTTCAGGGTATCTTCACCTAGACCGGAAGCACAAAGAGTTGCCCCTCAAGCTGCTGCACCTACTGAAAATATTAGTTATGAAATTCCTTGGGGTATGATAGAGAAACTTCTGGCTAACCCTTATGTAGGAGACGGAACAATGCATCCCGATATGCATTTTATACATGTGGATGAAATTTGTGGAGTGTTTAAGCTTGCAGGTTTGCCCGGAGATGAAGTCAAGAATAATGTTTTCCCTTTATCTTTGTGGGGGGGGGGAGCATTTACATGGTATAGGCTATGCGATGATATTGGATCTTGGAACTGGAATCGATTGAAATTGGAATTTCACAAAAAGTTTATCGTATGCATCTAGTTCATCCTGATCGGAATTATATATATATAATTTTGGCCTTTTGAAGGAGAAAGTATCGCTCTGGCTTGGGGGAAGCTTAAGTCAATGTTATCATAATGCCCCAATCATGAGCTCTCAAGAGAAATTATCATTCAGAATTTTTACGCTCTGCTTTCTCGTAGTGACCAATCCATGCTCGATACTTCTTGTGTTGGTTCTTTTATGAAGAAGACTATTGAATTCAGGTGCGACCTTTTAGAAGAATTAAAC
Organism: Triticum dicoccoides; assembly: GCF_002162155.2. Lineage (NCBI taxonomy): Eukaryota > Viridiplantae > Streptophyta > Magnoliopsida > Poales > Poaceae > Triticum > Triticum dicoccoides. Next base: position 498,672,275 of record NC_041393.1, on the reverse strand, counting down.
GCAAATCTGAAGATTGGGAACTCTAGGAAGGTCAAGAGTCAGGTATTAAGCTTGAGTTTGATTGTGTTAAATCTTTTATGAATACTGATTTCACAAGTTGAGCACTAAATATGGACTTGACTCCGAGATAGTAGACTCTTTTTGTGAATCATTTGCTACTCATGTTGATCTCTCTAAGGAGAAGTGATTTAAATATCACCCCCCTATTAAACAAGAAATTAAAGAACCGGTTATAGCTAAATATGAAACTATCATTTACAATGTTGATCCAGTTGTGCCTACTACTTATATTGAGAAGCCACCTTTCCCTGATAGGATAAAGGAACATGCTAAAATATCAAAAGTGGTTCGGAAATGAAATATTAAAGCACCTAAACCCTCTGAACAAAGTAAAGTAGAATAGTGTTGCTATGGTTAAAGATCTCTTGGTTGATAATATTGATGGGCATGTTATTTACTTTTGTGATGAAGCTGCTAGAATTGCCAAACCAGATGAAAAAGATAAACACAGATCGGTTGTTGGCATGTGTGTTGTCTCAGTTAAAATAGGAGATCGCTGCTATCGTCGCTTATGTGATTTAGGTGCTAGTGTGTGTGCTATCCCTTTTACTCTATACCAAGAAATTATGAATGATATATGTCGTGGAATTATCACGTCAGATGTCCTCGTGAAAGGACTTAGGTGTGGAGCCATCGCAACTAGGAAGCTTGAAGGGGTTAATCGGGACAAAGGACACGAGGAGTTTATACTAGTTCGGCCCCTTATGGTGAAGGTAAGGCCTACGTCTGGTTGGGTTGGTATTGATGTTTCGATGACCAGGGAGCAAGATACGCTATGCCTGGCTCTCGACGAGTTGTTCCTTCCCCTAAGCCGCCAGTGGGTCGTCCCCTTATATACACGGGTCGACGCCCTGCGGCTTACAGAGTCCCGGCCGGCTTATAAACAATGTCCGTCTCGGTGACTAGTTAAATCTACCTTATGATACAAGTAATGTTATTACATCGGTTTACTACAACGGGCCTTAAGTCGCCTGCGGGCCTTAAGCTCTCTATGAACCGCCATCTTCATACTTTGGTCTTGGGCTTCTCTCTGGTGAGTCCTCTTTGCGTAACCCAGCCCCTCCTGGGCGGCTTACACAAATAGTTATATCCCCAACATTAGCCCCGGATTGATTTGAACCTGTTCATGTCAATCTTAAAATACCTTATGAACTGTCTTGCAGTCTCTCGTCTTGCATGAAGAATTTTAACCCGCCGTGACATCATCATCTGGATCCGGGTTAAATCACCATGACGTCATCTTCAATAAAAAATATTTTTTATTCCGTCATATCTTGAACGGATCTCTGTCTTTACTGACCATCCCGAGACTCGAGGCGCCAGAGCCGCTGGATAATAAATGTTATCTCCTTGTCATTCGCGCCCTCTCGGTCAGTCTTCCCTTATAAATAGGGCGACCTAGGTCTTGCCCCCAGTCATCTTCTTCCTCTCCTCTCTGCCACTCGAGCTCCGCCGTTGTCACCATCGACTCCCTCATCTTCATCGACTCAGGCCGCTGCATCGACCTGACCTTGACCAGAGACCGACGGCGAACCTCCGCAGCTCCTCCTCATCTGTGAGTTCCTCTCTTCCCCTTTCTTAGATCTACCTTGAAGCTCTGTCGAGTTCGTCGATGTTCATAACTGCCTGATGCAAACCTTCATCAGCTTTACCTCCAACGCCTTGCTTAGATCGAAAAAATTGTGCAGAACTGCTGCGGTAGCTGTTTGCGTTGATCTTGCATAGACATAGATCTCATTTCCCTCTTTTAGGGCCCTCTTCGAGTGTATGAACTTCTCTGCCCTGTTTTTAGGTCTATAAATTTTTTCCTTTAGAGCCATACTTTGATCCCGAATAATAACTGTCGTCTGTGAAACTTGTTTCTATCACCCGGAAAACCTCCTCCGGTAAATGCCCTGAAACACAAATGTCGAGATGTCCTTAAATAAATGACACAGAATCTTGATTGCTCCTCATGACCCGGAATTTTTTTGAATTGCACTTGATACTTCTAGCGGCTTAAATATTATTGCACAGTCATCCTTATATCATTAGGCCCCTCATTAAGCCGCCACTTTAAATAATCAAGATTTTCCTCCCGGGTTAAAATTGAACCGGATCTTCTTGTTTTTCCATAGGCCAATTGCTGTGATGGCTCCTAAGGCTACCAAGGCCCCTGTAACTTGCAATTGGGTTCCATCCATAGTGACCAATAGCAAACTAGCTGAGTTTGTAAAGTCTGGGCATCTGCCAAAAAAGGATGTCATGTCTTACCGTGCCCCTAACCCGTTTGAAGAAAAGCCTCACCCCAAAGTAGGAGAAGTAATAATTTTTACGGATCATATGAGCCGTGGATTTGCTCCTCCCGGCTCAAAATTCTTCAGAGAGGTTTTAAATTTCTTTGACCTTAGACCTCAAGATATCGGACCCAATTCCGTGTCAAATATTTGCAATTTTCAAGTCTTCTGCGAGGTGTACCTGGGAGAGGAGCCAAGTCTGCTATTGTTCAGGGAACTTTTTTACATGAACCGACAAAATGAACGTGCGAATGGCCCCAGTCTTGAGCTTGGTGGCATCTCAATCCAGCGACGGAGAGACTGTCTTTTCCCTTATGCTGAGTTGCCGAGTCACCCCAAATCTTGGAACCAGACGTGGTTCTACTGTCAGGACACTTCTCCAGCTGACGAAAAACATCTGCTCAGCTTTCGCGCCCCGCGCCTTGAGTCTAACCATCCGTTACCAGACAAGCTGACAACCCTTGAACGCGTGCCTCTCATTTCCACCATCAGGAAGATTAAGGCTCTATTGGGAAATGGTTTAAACGGCATCGACCTGGTCCGAGTCTGGGTCACTTGGCGAATACTTCCATTAAGCCGCCGTCCCAGCTTAATGTGTACTTACACTGGAGAAAAGAATGATCCGCTACGCCATAGCCCTGACGACTTACCAGATGACGTGGTGGATGCTACAACCCAGTCACTACTGAAGGAGGGCACTGTGACGAGCAACGCCTTCGGCTTACTTCCATTTTGCAAGAATAACCCGGCCCCTGCGGTAAGTTATCAATCATAACAAATGTTTACAGATACATTATACCTTTCTTGATACTCATAATTCTTTAACTTTTTCCACAGGCCGATGATGACTTATGGAAAGCCAAATATGACCATGAGGCTGCCAAACAGGCCAGGACGACCAAGAAAGCTGAAAGGAAAGCCGCCAAGGTAGGAACCTCAAAGAAGAAGAAACCCAGCGCCTCCGACTTACTCAGATTGGAGGACAGCTCTTCGAATGAGGAAGAGGTAATGTTTAAATTTTCTTAAGTCCCTTGTTATCACCTGTCTAAAATTTTATCCCTTCAGGAGGATACGGGGAACAGTCGAGCAGCCAATGAAGAGGTAACTATAATCTCCTCCGACTCAGAGCCTTTGCCAAAGCAAAAGATCCGAAGGGTGACCCGGAAAGTAAGATTTTCACATGCACTTGCTTATCAAGATCCTCAATTTCTTTTGAAGCAACAACAGCTTGAGAACCGGAGGCAAACTCGGGCCACTCAAGACGCCGAACTCTCCTCCGGCTTACTGATGTAACCAGGAAGCGTCGAACCGAGGTTACCTCCGATTTACATTCTGCTTTTCCTTTGGTGGGTCTAATTCGCCAACCTCTCAATTCATCTGACTCCAATTATCAGGATGCTTCTCCGTCATCTGATGAATCGATGCAATCAAACATGCCGGTTTTTAAAACAGCTCCCGGGTAATGCAACCTTTCTTACTTTAAGTTTTTCCACACTTATACGTTAATACTCATCCTTCCACTTTGATTGACAGCCTGCAAGTGAAGCCCAGCAAGAGGGCAAAAAAGAATAAGCTGTCCCAAGACCCGGTGGTCCTTGAACCGGCCATTGACTCATCCGTTCCTGACGGCTCTGCTCATCAGCCACCGCCTGAACCAACTCTTGATATTCCAGTGTCAACCTCTGACCCGCCTGCAAAAAACGTTGTCCACAATTCTGATAACCCGGAAATTCATAGCCCGGTCAAGACAATTGATCTAGATGTTGTGTTTCTGAAAAGCCAATATGTTGAGCCGGGCCAGCCTACTGTTCTTGCCCAATGCACTGCCAAGAAGGAGTTTGCTCAACGTCAGGAAGCCAAACAAGATATTAATGATTATGCTCACCTAAGCATTGGTGATATAGTCTCGGGTTATCTGAACCAATTGCACAAAAGCCGTGACCTGGAATTGACATGGTGAAGCAAATACAGCATAAATCTGAGGTATAACTTTTAACTTTTTCCTGAACCTTACTTACTGTACCAGCCCCAAGTCTATCGCTTATGAATGAATATGCTATAGACTTAGAAATCTACTGACTGTTAGTTGTCCGGTTTAAAGTGAATACTTTTAACCCGGTGATAGCATGAAACTTTGAATAGACACTTTAGTCCCCAAGTGTCAAGTATCTTTACTTGTAAAATGCTTGAGACTTTAGTATGTATGACTTGGCAAAGAAGTGAAAAAATTCTTGGAGCATAAATTAGCCCCCAAGTGCCAAATATCTGTACTTGTAAAGTATTTGGGACTTAAATGTTACCTTATCATGATCCTTACCATAACCTCGTGCCAATACAGGTCACCATAAGTCATTTTGAATTGGAGATTGCTGACCTGAAAAGCCAGCTGAAGCTTCAAGAGCTTGAAACTCAAAAAGCAAACTCCAAGTTTGAATTCAGCATCTCTGAACAAGAGAAATTGAAGAAAAATTTTGAGTCGGAGAAAAAAGCTTGGGTTGATGAAAGGGCTTCATTAGTGACTCGGGTCGAGACGGCAGAAGCATCGCTTGCAGAGGCAACAACCAAACTGTCTGACTTAAAGCGGCAGATATCCCAAATAGTCTCAGCCATATTCGGTAAGTCACTCTAAGCTGTTTAAACATTGTAATCTTCCAAAATTTATTGTGATGATTATCTCCGGCTTATTGTTATGCTTGTGACCATACAGGCCCCAGGAGTACCAACCTCAAGCAGAACATGCTGATCAAGCTCAAGGTGGTTTACACCCTTGTGGAGCAGCGGTACTCCGGGTCACAACGTGCTTTGGCCGTTTTAGCCTTATCAACTCCACATCCCTGACTTCTGCAAGATGTATTGAAGAGCCTCGCTTTTCTTCCTCAGCGGATCCAAGACTTAAGGCGGGCGTCCTCAAGAGCCGGAGCCGTAGCCGCATTGAGCCGGGCTAAAGCATGGCTCCTAGAACTAGACCCGGCCGACCTTGCCCTTGGATACCCAAGTCTGAAGGAGGACGGCACTGCCTTTGACGACCATGACTTCAACGCCTGTGTCAAAGCCATACGTCCTGTGGCAACCCTTATTGGAAACGACACAGATCTTAGCAAGTATGCACCGGCTTATGACAGTGAAAACCGGAGAATCCCAAATGCTCCATATGATCAAATTAGTCTGATCCCTCCAATTTGTAAGCATACTTTTGCTCCTGAAGTAGACCCGGCCGGTTTAATAGATGATGAAGCTGAGTTTGAAGCTTTGAGCGGCATTGATTGGGCTTCATCAACTTTCCAGGACAAAACAGCCGACGGAGAAGCGGAGAAGGATAACCCGGAGCCCTCAAGCCCGCCGAAGGAGTGAATCGCCAGGTGTTTGGCCAAAAAACAATGCTTCATCTATTCAGACTCGGGGAGTCTTGTAATAGGGTAGAAAGAACTTCCCAATTCTCGTCATGCCCTTGTGCATGTTCTTATTGCTTAATACTTTCTGTAAGCCGCCGTGGCTATATATTTCTGGCTTTATTCCTTTGGCGTTTTAAATTCTGCTCGCCTTATTCTGCACAGAAAGTATGGATAACCCGGACACAAACCAACCGTTTGATATATAGGCTGGTTTATGACCATATTTTGTTAAACCTAAGCATAATAGCATACCTGCGGTCCTTGGATAATCTTTTCGGCTCATATGACATTCACCCGGCACTTAACGTCCTGGGGCGATGAATATTAAACCGGCAAGACAAAAAACATCTCATAATGCTTTCCACAAGGTTGCAGGATAATCAAAATACTTTACAGGTTTCTGATTCAAATACGATCAGTAAACCGTTCCAAAGGGGTTAAGCTAAGATTCGGATACGATCATATAGCCCCCAGTGGCTTGGCGATGCCGATCAAGTGGGTATCGACAGCTATGTTCTCTTTGGTTCGATTACGACCTATGTTTGAACAGGAAGCACCCAAGTGACCATAAGATTTGTTTAATGACGCTGATTCATATACGATCCATGTCAGACCTAAAGGGGTTAAGCTATGATTCAAATATGATCAACAAGCCCCGAAGTAGGTTTGGCAAGTATGCCGATCAAGTGGGTATCGACAGCTATGTTCTCTTTGGTTCGGATACGACCTATGTTTGAACAGGAAGCCCCCAAGTGACCATCGCTAGATTCAGATATGATCATAAGCTAGACCAAAGGTCAAGCCAGATTCAGATATGATCCGGTCCCTATTGGTTGTTTCCACCACCTGTCAAAAAGACATATACACTTTTTTGAGGGTGAAAAAGGACAGAGGTCCTGCTTTATTACCTTATGTAATATGTACATTGTCAAAAAATATATATATCATAAGAGCCGGTGGCTCAAGTATAGTAAAGCCGAAGATGGGTTATATCCCATGGCCGGATATCACTTAGCAAAGCCACCTAGACTCCATAAACTATGAAGAAAGGTGTATAACCCGCCGGATCGAGGCCACTTACCCTTATGTCTCTGATTGTTACCTTGTGTCATATTGGCCACAAGCTCCGGGTTATCATCCGCTTTACGCTTATTGCTATTTTGATTCTCCGGGTTGTGCTGTTGGCCCTTTCTACTATCATTCCGTTTCCCTTCCCTGTCTTTTCACCGTCAGACTCGGGATCCTTTGTATTATCAGAATCGGCATATTTGACCAGAGCCGCCATTAGCGTACCCATATCCTTGCAGTCACGTTTAAGGCGCCCCAATTTCTGCCTTAGCGGCTTGAAGCTGCAATTCCTTTCTAATATAAGTACTGCAGAGCCGGCATCCATCTTATTAGATGAATGAATTATCTCCTTAACCCGGCGTACCCAATGGGCGGTAGATTCGCCTTCCCCCTGCTGACAATTCGTCAAGTCCACGACCGTCGTAGATTGCTTACAGGTGTCTTTGAAGTTCCAGATAAAATGGGCCTTTAGCTCTTCAGACGAACCAATGGAATCGGGTGGTAAACCTTTAAACCAAGACTGGGCCGTTCCATCTAACATCATGGTAAAATATTTAGCCATTACCGCGTTACTAACCTCCAACAGTTCCATGGCTGAGGGAGTCCCGGATTAGGGGGTGTCCGGATAGCCGGACTACCATCATCGGCCGAACTATCATCGGCCGGACTATCATCATCATCGACCGGACTCCAAGACTATGAAGATACAAGATTGAAGACTTCGTCCCGTGTCCGGATGGGACTTTTCCTTGGCGTCGAAGGCAAGCTTGGTGATACGGATACGTAGATCTCCTACTATTGTAACCGACTCTATGTAACCCTAGCCCTCTCCGGTGTCTATATAAACCGGATGGCTCTAGTCCGTACAACAACAACAACCATTACAATCATACCATAGGCTAGCTTCTAGGGTTTAGCCTCCTTGATCTCGTGGTAGATCCACTCTTGTAAACATCCACAATATTAATATCAATCAAGCAGGACGTAGGGTTTTACCTCCATCAAGAGGGCCCAAACCTGGGTAAAACATCGTGTCCCTTGTCTCCTGTTACCATCCGCCTAGACGCACAGTTCGGGACCCCCTACCCGAGATCTGTCGGTTTTGACACCGACATTGGTGCTTTCATTGAGAGTTCCTCTGTGCCGTCACCGATAGGAAGGATGCCTCTTCCCGTCTTCAAGGACGGCATCTTCGCCGATGGAGCCTTGGCCGCCGGCCAAACTATCCGGCTAGGAGGTTTTCTTATGACCGCCTGTCCCCACCGCTTCAACGATGACCTCTCATGTCATTGAGAGCAATCTTCACGTCAACTCAGAATTCGCCGAGAAGTTAGATCCAGCAGAGCTCTCGTCTGTAAATGAACTCTTGGATCGGATCGCCGCCCTGGGAGTCGCTACAGACTACAATCGGATCGGGCTTAAAACCGATCTGAGAGAGATTAACTCTCCCCAGGTTACCCACCATGTCATGGTGGTAGAGGAACATCGCGACGATCCTTCTCCCATATTGAAAACTAGTCGTGTCCGGGCTACCGAACCCTCCATGCCGGATTCCCGCGGAGGAGCGGATTCCGATCAAGCACTGAACATAAAGTCAGGCATCGGACCGAACTCGTTGGACAATGTTCCACTTTCCAAGCTTCCAAATTCGGAAACTTCTCGGCCCTTGAGCCTCGAGATGGGCAGGGTCCCAGACTCAATTAGGCCCGCCCGTCCAGATATATGCAATCTATCTCTAATCCGGCAAGAGCCAGCCGAAGTAGTACATCATTACTGGGCCAGATTCCTCCTGGTCATAGACCGGATAAAGGACTGCTGAGAGGAAAACGCAATCTCGATCTTTTGCAACAATTGCACGGACAGGGGAATCTTGAACGCCATCAGCCATCGTGAAATCACGCGTTTCGCCGACTTGGCATCCATAGTGCGAAAGTACTGTGCCATAGAAAGTTTCCGGAAAACCGAAGATAGGTTTTGGGATAATCCGGCCCCGAACATAGCCCTAGTCCGCAACAAAAGGGTGCATTACACTAAGGCACAAGGTACAAGAACAAAAAACAGAAGCCCCTTAAAGGGAACGGAACCGTACTGGAGGGATGGCTCAGGAAACCCTGTACAATTCACAGTACCAAGGGCGCCACCCCAACACATAGCCTTCGTGCATGTTGGATATTACGGCAGGTGGCCAAAAGTGGCGAGGAGCTTCTAGCCCCGCGAAACCACACCAACAATACCGGGACGGTATCAACCGTCTTCGAGACTTTCGCATCAAACAATATGCGGAAACGAACGATCCATAGCCTTGCCGAAGTCTACCAAGTAGAAACAACAAATCCTTGGAGCGATGCGGCCATCACCTTCAACGCCAGCGACGAACCTAAATTCCGAACAGCCCGAGCACCAGCCGCATTGGTCCTCAGTCCAATAGTGGACGGCTTTCGACTTACCAAGGTACTCATGGATGGCGGCAGCGGATTGAACCTCATTTACGAGGAAACTCTTCAAAAAATGGAAATAGACTAGAGCCGCATTGAGCAAAGCAGCACAACCTTCAGAGGAATAATCCCTAGACGGGAAGCACGCTGCACCAGAAAAATCACACTCGATGTGGTGTTCGGCTCGCCGGACAATTACAGGTCCAAAGAAATCACGTTCCATGTGGCCCCGCTCAGCAGCGGATACCACGCTATATTAGGACGAGAGGCGTTCACGATTTTCCAAGCCGTACCCCATTACGGGTACATGAAGCTCAAAATGCCTGGGCCCGGCGGGATAATCACTCTCGTTAGTGATCCGGACATAGCACTCTGCGCCGAAAACAAAACAGCCGCATTAGTCCTGGAGGCACTATCCGAAGCCCTAGCGGCAGAGGAACTCACCGCGCTGCGCGCTATGGTGCACAGAGACGACGTGATACTCGATAAGAGATCCAAGTCCACCTCCTTTAAACCAGCGGATGAAATTATAAAATTCCAGGTCCACCCAACGGACCCAACAAAGACGGCCTCCATTGGGGCACAGTTGAACCCTGATGTAGACGCCGCGCTGCGAGAATTCCTTCGGGAAAATTGGGACATTTTCGCCTGGCATCCTTCAGATATGCCAGGAATCCATCACAGGCTGGCAGAGCATAGCCTAAACATCCTAAAAGGGTTCAAGCCAGTCACACAGGCTCTTCGACGATTTTCCGAACCCAAAAGACAGGCAATGGGAGAAGAACTAGCCAAACTATTGGAAGCCGGATTCATCAGAGATATCAAACATCCGGATTGGCTAGCAAACCTGGTAATGGTACCAAAGAAGGACAGATCCTGGCGCCTATGTGTCGATTTCAAAGACCTAAATAAAGCCTGCCCAAAGGATCCCTTCCCCCTACCCCGCATCGACCAAATCATCGATCCCACTGCAGGGCACGATTCATTGTGCTTCCTGGATGCATACTCCGACTATCATAAAATCAAGATGGCAGAAGCGGATCAAGCCGCAATGGCATTCATTACTCCATATGGACCATTCTGCTTCAACACGATGCCCTTCGGACTTAAAAACGCTGGCGCAACATATCAGCGCATGATTCAGACATGTCTGGTTACCCAGATCGGCAAAATAGTAGAGGCATACGTAGACGACGTAGTCGCCAAAACCAAACACGTCGAAACTCTAGTAGACGACTTGAGGGTCACATTCGACAACCTCCGAGCATATGACATCAAGCTAAATCCGGAAAAATGCGTTTTCGGCGTACCAGCCGGAAAGCTCTTGGGCTTCATTGTATCCGGTAGAGGAATTGAAGCAAATCCGGCCAAGATCCGAGCCCTATCGCAGTTGGATATTCCAAAAAACCTCAAACAGATCCAGAAATTGACTGGATGCGTGGCGGCTCTCAGCCGCTTTATCTCTCGCCTAGGAGAAAAGGCATTGCCCCTCTATCGCCTCCTCAAGCACACCGAACACTTCGAGTGGACGGATGCTGCCACTGCCGGACTCGAAGAAATAAAGGCCATATTGGCAACGAATCCAGTCCTGGCTGCGCCCAACCTGGGCGAACCTATGTTGTTATACATCGCGGCAACACATCAAGTAGTAAGCGCGGTGCTCATCGTAGAACAAGAGACAGAAGGGCATAAATTCCCTCTTCAAAAACCAGTGTACTATGTATCCACTGTTTTAACCCCCTGCAAGTCCCGTTACCCGCACTATCAAAAGATAGCGTATGCGGTGTTCATGGCATCCCGGAAGCTCCGACACTACTTTCAAGAGTGTTCGATAACAGTGGCCTCCGAAGTACCCCTAAATGACATTATAAATAACCGCGACGCAACGGGAAGGATTGCAAAATGGGCCATTGAGCTCTTACCATTCGACATAACTTACAAACCCCGGCGAGCTATAAAGTCGCAAGTTTTGGCTGACTTTGTCGCTGAGTGGACTGAAGCCGAACTCCCTAAAGAGTACGACGCATACTCCAATAGGATTATGCATTTCGACTGCTCCAAAATGTTGGCCGGATTGGGGGCTGGCATCGTACTAACGTCCCCAACCAGGGATAGAGTCCAATACGTACTCCAGATAATGTACACGGACTCCAACAACGCAGCCGAATACGAGGCCCTCTTACTTGGCCTCCGGATGGCAATCTCCACGGGCATCCAACGCCTAGAGGTGCGCGGGGACTCAAACCTCGCAATATCCCAAGTAAATGGAGACTTTGACGCCAAGGATCCAAAAATGGCAGCCTATCGCAACGCCGTCCTTAAAATGTCAGCTCGGTTCGAAGGACTTGAATTCCACCATGTAGCCAGAGATAATAACCAAGCGGCCAACGTATTGGCATGCATCGGCGCAAAACGTTACGCTGTCCCTCCAAATATCTTCCTGGAACGGCTGTTCAAGCCATCCGTACTATGGGAAGAGGAGTTCGGAAATAACGAACCGGAGGCAGCCGCAGAACAATCTGACATAACCGGCGATCCAGCCGACGAAACAACACCCTCAGCTCATGACATAATGGCAGTAATTGCCCCATGGACAGAGCCGTTCCTAGCCTACTTGCTTAGGCAGGAACTCCCCGAAGACCATAATGAGGCCCGCTGCGTAGTCCGGCGATATAAAGCCTACAAGGTCCATGAGGGAGAACTCTATAAGAAAAGCACAACCGGAGTCCTTCAAAGGTGTATCTCCGAAGAGGAAGGGCGAGACCTTCTGGCTGAAATTCACGCCGGACTAGGCGGACACCACGCCGCAGCCCGGGCCCTTGTAGGAAAGGCATTCTGTACAGGATTTTATTGGCCGACGGCCCGGGCAGATGCTCAGGACTTAGTCCGAAGATGCGTCGGTTGTCAGCTCTTTGCTAATCAGAGCCACATGCCACCCACCGCCCTCAAAACTATACCCATTACCTGGCCGTTCGCGGTCTGGGGGCTTGACATGGTTGGACCACTTAAAGGGGGAACCCACAAGCAAAGGTACCTATTGGTCATGGTGGATAAATTCACCAAATGGATAGAGGCTAAGCCAGTTAAAACGGCAGAGTCCGGACCAGTGATAGACTTTATATCTGGGGTAGTACACCGTTATGGTGCCCCCCACAGCATCATCACCGATAACGACACGAACTTCACGGCCGATGAGGTTAAATCATGGTGCAAAAATAGGGGCATCAAGCTCGATTACGCTTCAGTCTATCATCCTCAAACCAACGGTCAAGTGGAACGAGCAAATGGTCTAATAATGACCGGCATCAAACCCAGACTAGTGCGGTCCCTTACGAAATCTGGCACGCACTGGGTAGAGGAGCTCGACTCCGTACTCTGGGGGCTGCGGACAACGCCTAACCGAACCCGGATTCACACCATTTTTTATGGTATACGGCACAGAAGCAGTTTTGCCCCGCGTCATAATTCGTGACTCACCTCGAGTGCGCATGTACGAAGAAAGAGAAGCCGAGTTGGATCGGCAGGACAGCTTGGATGCATTGGAGGAAGAACGCGACGTCGCCAAGGCTCGTTCCGCATTTTATCAGCAGCAGGCTCGAAGATACCAAAGCAGAGAAGTACGGGCCAAGACTTACAACGTTGGCGAACTGGTTCTACGCCTGCCAGACAAGAAAAAGGACAAGCTCAAGCCCAAATGGGAAGGCCCCTTCATCATCGATAAAGTCTTGACCGGCGGAGCGTACCGTCTACGAAATACGTCGGATAACCGACTCGAGCCGAACCCATGGAACGCAGCCCGCCTCCGAAGATTCTATGCCTAGCGCCGGATTAAGAGTTCGTCCCTTCCCCCCGTCCAATTTTTTTTTACTTCAGCTGCCTTTTGTTTATCTTTTTCTTCTCAACCCTATTCATCAAAGCCTTAAAAGGCCTACTTGCGCATCGTTCACGTGCAATTTGATGTGCTATCCGCACTCATTATACCTGGGGGCTTCTTTACCAGAAGCTTAATTATAAGGGCTTCATGCCCAGCACATGTGTCAAGCCTCCACATGTACCTTTTATTCACCATTATATGCATCGATATGACTTAAGTTTTGGCCAAGCTAGGTTGCCTCACTCCTGTGCTTACCCCTACGTTCCCGATTGTTTGGCTAGGAGGTAAAGGGAGAACCTCTGCGATTGTTACTGCCGAGTCAGCCGGATGTATACCTTAGACTGGGTGAAGCCGAAAGCTAGCGTTCTTAAGGGAATATTCGGTCGATGACTTAAAAGATGGTTTTTTATCCACTTATTTATCTGCCCCCAGATGTTTTTCTACTTTTTTTCGCAGTCCGGACATGCACTTTAGGGCATGCCACCCCTAGAGGAAAGGAACCCTTAACGGAACTATTCTCCCTGGAAGATGTTTCTTACTACCCATGTAATATAACATAACTAGTTGGGCACTTGTCTGATAAAGCACTAATGACCCCTACGCCTGGTCTCCATGCATACCCCGGCTGTTTCATAACCAAGAAGGTATTCGGACACACTCCGGACTCTAGGGTTCCGAGGTCGAAGTGAAAAGGTCGGCAAAGACAAACGATCTACAATCTGGCTAGAAGGCATTTTATATGTCATTTTATAATACATTGTCAAATCGACTGATTGTATTCTTCCTCAATCCCGTCTAACAGGTTGTCTAATTTACAGTCCTGTTGAGAAAATTTAGCGGTCAACTCTACTTGGCTGTATACTAAACTCACAGGGATCTCCTTCCCATCGGGCCCCACAGGTCCGACTTCGGCCATGTGGTTGGGATCCGCCTTCTTGTACCGCGTCTTTACCATGGCCCAGGCCTCCCTGGCACCTTGGCGGCAGACCGAAATCTTCCATAAATGGAAGCGCTGCCGCACTCCCTGAAGCTTCTCCGCAAGCTCCCCAAGACCCTCGGGTAAGGAGAAGGCTGGCCATAAAGCCTGGATGACGCCGCTCATTGCCTGCCGAACTCGTTCGATCAGTTGCAACAATTCGGGAAGTTGATCACCCGTTGATACGGGCATCTCCTCCGCAGGGCGACCTGTGAGCATACCTGCAGACATATTCTGTCAAATCGACTTCCTCGCCGAACTCTTCTTTTCAAAGGAGTTCGCTCAAGCACTTACTATAGATGCCGCGACGAAGCCGCTGATTCTCCTTAACGGAGCCCGACAGCTCGGCCCGAACGCCTTTTAGCTCTTCTCCAAGCTGGGCATGGGCATCCTGGAGTTTGTTCCTTTCATGTTGCACCTTATGCAGCACCCTCTCGCCGGCCTTCAGCTGGCGCAGAAGTTCTTGCCTTTCCGGATCTTGTCCGGCAGCACCTGCAACGTCATTTTTTAGACTTGCGCAAAGGCCAAACGCTACTTATCTTTCTAAAATAATGCGTTACCAGGAGAGGTCCCTGTGTTTCCTCTTGCGCCAGAGAGTGCGGCCTCAAGTTGGGCCTTGCACTCCTGCAGCTCCTGAGACAGTTGGGTATTCTTCTCGGTAAGATCCTACGTTTCATATGATCCTTAAATCAGTTAATATAACTAATTTAAGTCTCGGGGGCTACTGGCATATACAACTATTAAATTCTCTTACCCGTATGTCTTTTACATACTGCTCCGTGGCTCTGGTAAAACCATCTTGAGCAGCACGAAGGTGCGCGTCCCCCGCGTTAAAGGCATTCAACGCCTCGGGGGAGAAGCACGCATCACGAAATACTGTCCGGCGGCGCCTGTGATTCATGGCACTCTCCACCTTAGACTTGGTGGCGGACAGTCTGTCGGCATCCTCCATCAGAGGAACGTCCGGCTCGCGCCTTGCGCACGCCTCCCCCTCCAGACCAGGTGCTGGAGCCTGGCTGGTAGAGGTTGGATTGGCAACCTCCACGCCCGCAGTCCGGCGGGCGCTTTTTTCCCTACAAAAGTCATGAGCACTCAAACGCTTCCTAGGAACGTTGCTCTAAATAATGAATTGTGAGCTACACCTTTGCGGCGACGTTTCAGTCCGCGCCGTACTCCTCTTCCACCTACTGGTCCGGACTGGCCTTTGTTGGTCAGCCACCGCGGGCTCGGCTTCTCGCCCTAGGGGCGCCTCCTGCACGGCGCCATCATATACGGTGGTCAGAAATAAGCAAGGAAGGAATGACGGTGTCAGGACTTCGGTCGCAATCACCTGGGAAGCCGGATATAGTCCGGGATAGTCGGCCGTGATGGCGACTAAGGCATTGTCCATGCTGAGCTGGTGGAACACCCCGTCGATTAGCTCCACCTTTATGTCCGGATCCTCTTTGGAGGCCGTATCCCGGGATCTCTCTGGATCCTCGGGTTGCGGAGCTGGACTTAGCATGTCCTCCATGATCCGGCGCAGTTCCTGCGTCGAAAGAAGAACACAATATAAGAAACTTAAGTTTCAAAAAGCATGGGTTGGGCATGCAGAGTGTTCGCTTACCCAAGGCCGGGGATTATTCATGGAGAACCCATTTAACGGGTTCGTCCGAAGGAAATCCTCCTTCTCCCCCTTATACAGGCCGGACAGGATCGTCACCAGGTCTTCGACCGAATCCGGCCCTTTACGGCCATGACGGGTGGCATCGTCCTCCTTGTTGAAATCCCACATGGGGTGGCCCCTGTATCGTAGTGGCTGCACCCCCCGCATAATGCATGTTGCCATGACTCCAATCATGGTCAACCCAGAATGGGCCAGTAACCTTATTCGGCCCATCAAATAATGGACGCTCTTGTCTTCCTCCAGTTGGGGGCTCCCCGGACGCCAACTAAGGCGTTTCTTCAGAGGAGCATTGTTGAACTCCGGGAGGCCGATCCGAACAGGGTCCGGCAGCGGAGCGTCTTCTATATAAAACCATCCTGAAGGCCAGTCTTCGGACGCCTTCTTAGGGGTTCCGGATGGATATCCGGTCCCGGCAATACGCCATATTTTGGCGCCGCCCACTTGATATATGGACCCCTCGTGAGAGCGGGGTACAAGGCAGAACAACCTCTTCCACAGCGCGAAATGGGGCTCGACGCCCAGGAATAGCTCGCAAAGAGCTACGTAACCCACAATGTGCAGGATTGAGGTGGGTGTGAGGTGATGAAGCTGGAGTCCGTAGAACTCCAGGAGCCCGCGGAGGAATGGATGTATAGGAAATCTGAGCCCCTTATCAGATAGGGGATGAAGCATACCCGCTCCCCTTTGTTGGGACTTGGGGTAACCTCCGCTTGCTTCCCACCTTTGTAGGTGGCCAGCCCGGCTCGAACCGGAACCATAAAGGCCGGAGGGAGATATCCCCCCGCTTGGAGCTTCACCAGCTCGTTGTGCGGAACACAGCATCTCCTCCAATCTCCTGGCAAAGGGCTGGGAGTGAGAGAAGAGGAGCCGCGTTAACGGTCCATGATGGAATGGATTCTTGGTCGAAAGCGCTCCGATGAGTATTTGCGGGAGGAAGATGGCGATTTGGATCTGGATTCTTGCCTCCCTTATAGGCAGATTATTCGCACAACTAGGGGGTAAAACATAAAAGACACCCTGGCTTTTCACATTTGCGCGATGCATGGAGGAAGGGCATTATTGGGCATGGAAGCGAAGACGCGCAACATTGATGAGGAAGCCGGACACTGTTCGGCAGGTACGTAGAACTTGAAGGAGAACCCGCCTTGCAACGCCAAAGACTACACACACGCTGGACTTATCGTCATTGAAGCCTGGTTCGGGGGCTACTGAGGGAGTCCCGGATTAGGGGGTGTCCGGATAGCCGGACTACCATTATCGGCCGAACTATCATCGGCCGGACTATCATCATCATCGACTGGACTCCAAAACTATGAAGATACAAGATTGAAGACTTCGTCCCGTGTCCGGATGGGACTTTTCCTTGGCGTGGAAGGCAAGCTTGGCGATACGGATACGTAGATCTCCTACTATTGTAACCGACTCTATGTAACCCTAGCCCTCTCCGGTGTCTATATAAACCGGATGGCTCTAGTCCGTACAACAACAACAACCATTAAAATCATACCATAGGCTAGCTTCTAGGGTTTAGCCTCCTTGATCTCGTGGTAGATCCACTCTTGTAAACATCCACAATATTAATATCAATCAAGCAGGACGTAGGGTTTTACCTCCATCAAGAGGGCCCGAACCTGGGTAAAACATCGTGTCCCTTGTCTCTTGTTACCATCCGCCTAGACGCACAGTTCGGGACCCCCTACCCGAGATCCGCCTGTTTTGACACCGACAATGGCCATCTCATAACTGTCGATCCATGCTTCAGGATGTAAGTCGACCGTGTAATTCGGCCCTTTTCGAGGTCCCTTGAAATCTTTGGGCAGGCGCACTTTGCGCAAAGCCGGTATGAAACAAGAAAAACACCGGCTCTGGTGGTTGTTCCCATCTCAGTAAAAGTCGGTGGATATTCTGGCATATCCTGACGTGCCATTTGTTGAGCCGCCGGCTAAACCGCTCGCTCTTTCTCCCGACGTACTCGATCTTGCACCGGGTTATAACCTCCATGTTGGTCATGGCGTTGGACGTTGCGTGACAAAACTTCAGATCCTACATGCCTGCTATAGCTTTGACTCCGGTTCTGACGAGGTGGTGCCATCCAAGGCGGAGGAGAGGAATGAAATTTATCCCGACTATAAGAATAGATCTCTTGCTGAGCCAGGGCTGTCTGAACAAGTCCCTGATCCTCCGGGTCTCCACCGCTGTTGGGTCATCGCCATCCACTGGAAGAGCCGCCAGACGTGCTGATGCTGCGATTAAGTTCTCCATGGGGTTGGAAAAGTGACCCGGCGGTATCGGCACATAACGTGATGGTTCCGTGCTCATATGAAGAGGTGGCATCTCCCGACGCTGAGCCGGTCCTCCCGCTCCAGATGTCATAAACTGATCAGCACCGGGCGGGTTACTTGAGCCGGCTCCGGGTGTAGCAAGAAGAACCCTAGGGTCATAATTCGGAGGCAACCGGGATTGGGTCTTCTGGTGTTTCCTCCTCATTACCTCATTGGACGCATTTAAACTCATCGTGAGCTGGTAAGCCTCTGACTGCAACCGTTGTGCCCGGGCGTCAAGAGCCGCCCGCTCCGTAGCTAGCCTAGTATCCTCAGCTGCTAAGGCCTCCTTGGCCTGAGCTATCTCCTCACGTACTCGTGCTACCTCCGTGTCATGCTCATCCTTGTTTGCAGGGATAACCGTGGTGGTTAACAGGGTCGTAAGCTTGTCCATGAGGTCTATCAGTACTTGAACCGGCGGGCGCACAGGGCCTCCTGCCCCGGCTGCTCCTAACCCGGAAGTAATTGCAGCCGCGGCTGTAGAGTTCTGTCTAGGTTGAGTCCCAGCCATAAAGACTCCTGCCCAATTTGGAGACTCACAAAGGTCCGGAATACTAAGGCCATCGGAACAGCCCCCGAGCGCACCGTCTTGAAATTGATACAATTCTGTTGAACCGGTGGACGAATCACCATCAGAGTGGACGGCCGTCTCACCACCATCTTTAGGACCTTCAGAAAGTTCTTCTCCGTGGACGCAGCCCACAAAGACACACTTCATGCCGGTTTGAACTCGGGCGGGTTTCGCACGCTGAGCCGCCTCGACGAGGTCGGTGCAGTTGTACGGCTCAGGCCCCGTCGCACCTATCCGGCCGATGAAGACGTGGATCCCTCCAAAGGGGATCCGGTACCCGTACTCAATTGAGCCGGCGTCGGGGCCCCAGTGTAACGCCCCGGATGCAATTTTCCATATTCGTAACTCCAACTCTTGCCTTTCCGGAGATGCGATATGATATTTCCTTCGCGGTTGGGTTTTTGGTCTTTGGTTTCACATTTTGTTCATGTCATGCATCTCATAGCATCATGCGCATTGCATCTGCATGTTTTCATAAAACTTGCATCCGCTCGTAGTTGCCGCTCCTCGCATCTCTCCGTTGTGTTTGTTGGCCGTTCTGAGACCGACCAGGTTTTCGATTCCCTCTTGTCAAACCGCCTAACCTCTCTGCACAACCACCGACCCCCTTTTTCGTGCGTTCGAAAAACTTGCCCGAACCCAAACCGGTCTGTCGTTACCGATGGGTCCGGATAATCCCCGTTCATCCCTAAAACATCATCATTTTATTTATTGGACTCCGTAGCATATTTATTCTCGTCCGTCGGATTTTGATCGGATGATCCAAACCCCCTCTCTTTTCCCTATATATAGTCAAACCTTAATCCATTTGAGACCAAACCCTAAAATCTAGGGACCTGTCCCATCCTCCCAGCCGCGCCGCCACTCCAACAAATCCCCTCGGGATCCACCAGCGCCCAATCCCCTCGCAGCCTCCACCTTCTCCTCGTTATTTCCCTCCTGCCCAACCACCATCGACACCCAAATCCTGCAGGAGCCCGAGCTCCTCTGCCCGTCGCCTCCTTAGGCCTCGTGCCACCCCGAGCGTCATCACGCCGGCGTCCCAGCCACCTGGACCGTGCCTCGTCATCCCGAGTAGGAACGCTCGTCCTCGTCTCTCTCGACGCCCGTTGCCCCTCGGCGGAGCTCCTCTCCAGCACGCCGCCGTTGAGCGCCACCGCAGCAGCAGCCCCAGGAGAGCCCCCGTCGCGCGCCTCTCCTTTCTCTTGTTCCTCATCTCGGACTCATCTCCCTGTCTCCTTACTAAACAGGACAACGCCATGGACGCCCCTGAGCTCCGTCCGCGCCGTCGTTGCCCGGATCCGGCGCCGGCCAGCCGGATCCACCCCATCTCCACCTCGCTGGCCTTCCCTGCTACCGCGCCATAGACCCCGTTCTAGCCTGCGCCCGCTGCCGTGTTCGTCTTCGTTCAGGAGCTCGAGTTTGAGTCCCTCTACCTCACGCGTTGACCGCGTCGCCAGCCACGTCGGCCGCGCGAGCCTCCTCTGCTCGCCCACGTGGGCCGCATCCCGCGCCAAGTCCCTACGTCGGCCAGCCTCCTCCACCAAGCGGGCCGAAGCCCATGGGTGAGGCCACACCCCAGCAGTCCCATGCCGGCCTCCTCCAGATCCGACCGGGCCTAGGCCCATGGTGAGCATATAGATTGACCCCTGTTGTTCATGCATATAAAACTCCACAACCGTGCATCGGATTTAAATGATTTAAACATGTAAAATGCTTAGAATTTTGTGTAGATTAATAATATGCCACTTTCATCCACGTTTAAAATGTTTAAATTGATGTTTGATTAAGTTTGCTTAAATGCCATGTTAAAATGATTTATTTCATAACTAAATAACCGTAGCTCCAAATTTAATAAACTTTATATGTAAATGGGGTGGAAAAATGCGTAGTTTAACATGATGGACTTTATTTTCCTGTTTAATAACAATAAAATATGTTTTAGGGAAGAACAGTACCAAAACTAAAATATGGACATGAGGATTTTCCGGAATTGTTGTTCGTTGTTCCGGCCTCATTTAAATTTGCCTAGGTAGGTAGTTTAATTATGCTTCACCTCTTGCCATGTTAATCAACATTTAATATTGTTGGGTACTTAACGAGAGCGAACTAAATAACTTGAATGTGGTGTTTCGTCAATATGCAACTCGTTGCATATTGAGCTCCACTTAATTTGTAGTATTGTTTGTTGCACTTTGCCATGCCATGCTCTTTAAACCGGACATGCATCATACTTCTTTGTGCATCATGTCATGTTTATGCTTGTGTGTTTACCATGTTGTATGCTTCTTTCCGGTTTGCTTCTCTCGTTAGCTTCGGTTTCGTTCCGGAGTTGTGAGGATTCGTTCGACTTCATCTGTTCGTCTTCTTCATGGACTCGTTCTTCTTCCTTGCGGGATTTCAGGCAAGATGACCGCTACCATGGATCTCACTGCTATCATTGCTATGCTAGTTGCTTCATTCTATCGCTTTGCTGCGCCACCTATCATTTGCTCTTTAAGCCTCCCAAATTGCCATGTCAGCCTCTAACCTTTTCACCCTTCCTAGCAAACCATTGCTTGGCTATGTTACCGCTTTGCTCAGCCCCTCTTATAGCGTTGCTAGTTGCAGGTGAAGTTGAAGATTGCTCCATGACGGATAGGATTATGTTGGGATATCACAATATCTCTTATTTAATTAATGCATCTATATACTTGGTAAAGGGTGGAAGACTCGGCCTTATGCCTGGTGTTTTGTTCCACTCTTGCCGCCCTAGTTTCCGTCATATCGGTGTTATGTTCCCGGATTTTGCGTTCCTTACGCGGTTGGGTGATTTATGGGACCCCCTTGACAGTTCGCTTTGAATAAAACTCCTCCAGCAAGGCCCAACCTTGGTTTTACCATTTGCCTCACCTAGCCCTTTTTCCCTTGGGAGTCGCGCTCTCGAGGGTCATCTTTATTTTACCCCCCCCGGGCTAGTGCTTCTCTAAGTGTTGGTCCGAACTGAGCTGCCTGTGGGGCCACCTCGGGGCAACATGAGGGTTGGTTTTACTCGTAGCTAGTCTCATCCGGTGTTGCCCTGAGAATGAGATATGTGCAGCTCCTATCGGGATTTGTCGGCGCATTGGGCGACTTTGCTGGTCTTGTTTTACCATTGTCAAAATGTCTTGTAAACCAGGATTCCGAGTCTGATCGGGTCTTCCTGGGAGAAGGTATATCCTTTGTTGATCGCGAGAGCTTATCATAGGCTAAGTTGGGACACCCCTGCAGGGTATAATCTTTCGAAAGCCGTGCCTGCGGTTATAGGCAGATGGGAATTTGTTAATGTCCGGTTGTAGATAACTTGACACCAGATCCGAATTAAAACGCATCAACCGCGTGTGTAGCCGTGATGGTCTCTTTTCAGCGGAGTCCGGGAAGTGAACACGGTCTTTGGGTTATGTTTGACGTAAGTAGGAGTTCAGGATCACTTCTTGATCATTGCTAGCTTCACGACCGTTCCTTTTGCTCTCTTCTCGCTCTTATTTGCGTATGTTAGCCACCATATCATGCTTAGTCGCTGCTGCAGCCTCACCACTTATCCTTTCCTTACCCATTAAGCTTTGCTAGTCTTGATACCCATGGTAATGGGATTGCTGAGTCCTCGTGGCTCACAGATTTCTACAACAACAGTTGCAGGTACAGGTTTTTGCGATGATCATGACGCGAGAATGATGTTTGCTTATTTTGGAGTTCTTCTTCTGCTTCTTCTTCGATCAGGGATAGGTTCCAGGTCGGCAGCCTGGGCTAGCAGGGTGGATGTCGTTTGAGTTTCTGTTTGTGTTCATCTGTAGTCGGATGATGCTCTTATGTATTGTGATGTTGTATTCGTGTGGCATTGTATGCCTTATGTATGCACCCCCATTTATTATGTAATGTTGATGTAATGATATCCACCTTGCAAAAGCGTTTCAATATGCGGGTCTATCATTGGTGGGACCTTCGAGTTCCTTTTCGATAGGGTCGCATATTGGGCATGACACCCAGCCTTCATCATCGATGTAGATCTTGCCCCGACGACTCTTGGTCATCCGGCCTGCTACGTATCACTTGAGCCCTTCGAAGTTGCCCTTCAAGAACTCAAATCCGCCATGCGCTGGCCCCACGGTGGGCGCCAACTGTCGTGGAATTGTCACGTCAGATGTCCTCGTGAAAGGACTTAGTTGTGGAGCCATCGCAACTACGAAGCTTGAAGGGGTTAATCGGGACAAAGGACACGAGGAGTTTATACTAGTTCGGCCCCTTACGGTGAAGGTAAGGCCTACATCTAGTTGGGCTGGTATTGATGTTTCAATGACCAGGGAGCAAGATACGCTATGCCTGGCTCTCGATGAGTTGTTCCTTCCCCTAAGCCGCCAGCGAGTCGTCCCCTTATATACACGGGTCAACGCCTTGCGGCTTACAGAGTCCCAGCCGGCTTATAAACAATGTCCGGCTCGGTGACTAGTTAAATCTACCTTATGATACAAGTAATGTTATTACAGCGGTTTACTACAACGGGCCTTAAGTCGCCTACGGGCCTTAAGCTCTCTATGAACCGCCATCTTCATACTTTGGTCTTGGGCTTCTCTCTGGTGAGTCCTCTTTGCGTAACCCGGCCCCTCCTGGGCGGCTTACACAAATAGTTATATCCCCAACAATATAGCACCCGTTAAAATAGAAGACATAGATGTCACTATTAAACTTGTTAATATAGATGCTATCACACCACTTGGGATTGTTAGAGATGTCGAAGTCTTGGGGGAAAATGAAATACCCTACTGATTTTCTTGTTCTTGCTTCCCCACAATATGACTTTTGCCCCGTAATTTTTGGTAGACCTTTTTTGAACACTGTCAATGCTAAGATAGATTGTGAGAAAGAAACAATCAATGTCAACTTTGGTGATGTGTCTTAGAGTTTAATTTCTCTAGGTTTCGTAGACAAACTCATGATAAAGAATCACCTAGTAAGGATGAATAATTGGTCTTGCTTCTATTGTCGTACCTCCTAGTGATCCTCTAGAACAATATTGTCTAGACCATGAAAATGATATGCACTTGCGTGAAAGAAATGAAATAAATAAAATATTCTTTGCACAACAACCTATCCTTAAAAACAATTTGCCTATTGAAAATCTAGGAGGTCCTCCTCCACCTAAAGGTGATCCTATGTTTGAATTAGAACAATTGCCTGACACTTTGAAGTACGCTTATCTTGATGAGAAAAAGATATATCCTATTATTATTAGCGCTAACCTTTCAGAACAAGAAGAAGAAAGATTATTAAAAATTCTAAAGAAGCACCGTGCTGCCATTGGATATACTCTTGATGATCATAAGGGTATTAGTCCCACTCTCTTTCAGCACAAGATTAATATGGAACCTGATGCTAAACCTGTTGTTGATCTTCAATGATGATTGAATCCTAAGATGAATGAACAAGTAAGAACCAAAATGATAAAGCTTCTAGAAGCAGGTGTAATCTATCATATAGCTGATAGTAGATGGGTAAGTCTTGTTCATTGTGTCCCTAAGAAATGAGGTATTACTATTGTTCCCAATGATAAAAATGAACTTATTCCACAAAGAATAGTGAGTGGTTATAGAATGGTTATTGATTTTATAAAATTAAATAAAGCTACTAGAAAAGATCATTTCCATTTGCCTTTCATAGATCAAATGTTAGAAAGATTGTCAAAGCACACACACTTTAGTTTTCTTGATCGATATTCTGGTTTCTCTCAAATACCTGTATCACAACCTGATCAAGATAAAACCACTTCTACTTGCCCTTTTGGAATTATGCTTATAAACATATGCCATTTGGTTTCTGTATAATGCACCTGCTACCTTTCAAGGATGTATGACTGCTATATTCTCTGATTTTTGTGAAAAGATTTTGGAGGTTTTCATGGATGATTTTCCGTTTACGGAACTTCTTTTGATGATTGCTTAAGTAACCTTGATCGAGTTTTGCAGAGATGTGTACAAACTAATCTTGTCTTGAATTGGGAGAAGTGTCACTTTATGGTTAATGAAGGCATTGTCTTGGGGCATAAAATTTCTGAACAAGGTATTGAGGTGGATAAAGCTAAAGTTGACGCAATTGAGAAAATGCCATGTCCTAAAGATATTAAAGGTATTCGTAGTTTCCTCGGTCATGTTGGTTTCTATAGGAGATTTATTAAAGATTTCTCTGATATTTCTAGTCCTCTTACTTATCTTTTACAAAGGGATGTTCCATTTGTTTTTGATGATGATTGTTTACAAGCCTTTGAAACACTTAAGAAAGCCTTAACTTCTACACCTATTATTCAACCACCTGATTGGAACTTGTCTTTTGAAATTATGAGTGATGCTAGTGATTATGTTGTTGGTGTTGTTCTAGGAAAAAGACTTCATAAGAAACTAAATGTTATCCATTATGCTAGTAAAACTCTAGACAGTGCTCAAAGAAATTATGCTACTAGTGAAAAAGAATTTTTAGCAGTTGTGTTTGCCTGTGATAAATTCAGATCTTACATTGTTGATTCCAAAGTAATTCTGCACACTGGTCATGCTGCTATAAAATATCTTATGGAAAAGAAAGATGCTAACCCTAGACTCATTAGGTGGGTTCTCTTGCTACAAGAATTTTATTTGCATATTACTGATAGGAAAGGAGCTGAGAATCCCGTAGCTGATAACTTGTTTGGGTCAGAAAATGATGGAATTTTTCCTATTTTGGGCCTAGCCCAATAGCAGTTTCAGAAATTCCTAATAAATCCTAGAGGCCCACAAAGCCCATTCGTGGACGGCAAGGGGTGGAACTAAAGTTTAGTCCCACATTGCTAGTTTAGAGGGAGTTGGGCCTCTTAATAAGGGAGGTTATTTCCCCACATTTATGAGGATGAGAACAAGAGGGACATCCATCCGCGCTCCACCTCTGCCGCTCGCCACGCCACGCCTCGTCATGCCGCGCCGCGCCGCGGGTTGTGGGAATGAGCCGAGTCGATGTCTAAATTTTTGCCACGCAGTACGGGTATATGAAAGGTCATGCAGAAGCTAAAATGTTTTTCTGTAGTGGACACTGAATCCGAACGGCTCGCCTCTTCGACTGAAGACTGTTCACTCTGTCTCCCTCGTTCCCTTCAGCTCCCGGCGCAGCCTCTCGCCTCCTTCAGTTGCACCTATAAAAGGGAGGTCGCTCCTCTCAGATAGACGCACCAGAACTACTTCTTCCTCTCACCACCGTTTCCTGAGCACTGTGTTGCTGCTATGATCTTCCCCATCCCGGCTTGCGGCGTGCACCGCAGGTCGGAATAATAGGCCTCCGAAACCGCACAACTTTGAGTCCTGTACGGGAGAAGGGTGATAAGGTTTCTGGGGAGCGCTCAGCGCGACTACTGACTTCTTCGTCACGGACGCCCCTGACTCTGACGACTACTTCCCCGATGACGACTTCTTCCCCGACATCGACAACCTCCTCGACGACATGGCTACCGAGGACACCGACCCCAAGTCCAGTGCTACCGTTGCTGTTGTTATCCCGTACGTGTTCTGGCTTTTTATGTTATAGGCCCTGTCACAATTTCTTGTTCTACTCTCTGCTCTAGATATGTCCGGTTCTAGTTCATATTTACAGATGTTATTTACCTTCTCTCTGTCGAATCGCATGACTTGATTTATGTCTGCTGTTTTAGTCATGCTTTATCTACTATTTCCATTAATAAAATCATATGGTAAATTGCTCATATTTCCAACAGAAAATATTCTTAATGACCCACTACCTATTGATGATAGCTTCCCTGATGAACAACTAGCTACAATAAATGTTTCTCATAATACTCGGTATGATGAATGCTAACTATATCGTCGCTAAATTTATACCACCTAGTTTCACATACCAACACAAAACATTCTTCTGTGACTTAGGACATTACTTTTTGGATGACCCACATCTTTATAAAGGAGTAGATGGTATTATTATACATTGTATACCTGAGCATGAACAGGAACAAATCCTACAAAAAAGTCACTCTGAAAGTTACAGAGGACATCATGTGCGAGATAGAATTGCACACAAGGTATTGCAATCTATTTTTTATTGGCCAACTCTTTTCAAAGATGCCCGTAAGTTTGTCTTATCTTGTCATGAATGTCAAAGAATTGGTAATATTGGTAAGCGTCAGGAAATGCCTATGAACTATTGACTTGTTATTGAACCATTTAATTTTTGGGGCTTTGATTATATGGGACCCTTTCCTTCCTCTAATGGGTATACACATATTTTGGTTGCTATTGATTGTGTCACTAAGTGGGCTATTCCAATTAGTAGTGCTGATCATAACACCTCTATTAAAATGCTTAAGGAAGTTATTTTCCCAAGGTTTGGAGTCCCTAGATATTTAATGACTGATGGTGGTTCACACTTTATTCATGGTGCTTTTCGTAAATTGCTTGCTAAATATGATGTTAACCATAGAATTGCATCACCCTATCATCCTCAATATAGTGGTCAAGTTGAACTTCGCAATAGAGAAATAAAATTAATATTACGAAAGATTGTCAATAGGTCCTGAAAGAATTGGTCTAAGTAACTTGATGATGCACTTTGGGCCTATAGAATAGCTTATAAAAAATCCTATGGGTATGTCTCTATATAAAATGGTTCATGGTAAAACTTTTCTTTTACCTCTTAAGTTAGAACATAAAGCATACTCAATTATGATTTCAAACTTGCTGGAGCAAAGATGTTATTTGATATTAGCTCACTAGATGAATGGAGAAATCAAGCTTAGGAAAATGCCAAACTATTTAAAGAAAAAATAAAAACATGGCATGACAAAAGAATCCAAAAGTGAGAATTCAATGTTGGTGCATATGTTCTATTGTACAACTCTCGTTTCAGAATTTTTGCAGGAAAACTTCTTTCCAAATTTGGGGCTAACCTATTGACATAGTTGTTGGAAATATGCCCTAGAGGCAATAATAAATTAGTTATTATTATATTTCCTTGTTCATGATAATCGTTTATTATCCATGCTATAATTGTATTGATAGGAAACTCAGATACATGTGTGGGTACATAGACAACACCATGTCCCTAGTAAGCCTCTAGTTGACTAGCTCATTGATCAATAGATGGTTACGGTTTCCTGACCATGGACATTGGATGTCGTTGATAACGGGATCACATCATTAGGAGAATGATGTGATGGACAAGACCCAATCCTAAGCCTAGCACAAAGATCGTAGTTCGTATGCTAAAGCTTTTCCAATGTCAAGTATCTTTTCCTTGGACCATGAGATTGTGCAACTCCCGGATACCGTAGGAATGCTTTGGGTGTACCAAACGTCACAACGTAACTGGGTGGCTATGAAGGTGCACTACAGGTATCTCCGAAAGTGTCTGTTGGGTTGGCACAAATCGAGACTGGGATTTGTCACTCCGGTTAACGGAGAGGTATCTCTGGGCCCACTCGGTAGGACATCATCATAATGTGCACAATGTGACCAAGGGGTTGATCACGGGATGATGTGTTACGGAATGGGTAAAGAGACTTGTCGGTAACGAGATTGAACAAGGTATCGGTATACCGACGATCGAATCTCGGGCAAGTACAATACCGTGAGACAAAGGGAATTGTATACGGGATCGATTGAGTCCTTGACATCGTGGTTCATCCGATGAGATCTTCGTGGAACATGTAGGAGCCAACATGGGTATCCAGATCCCGCTGTTGGTTATTGACCGGAGAACATCTCGGTCATGTCTGCATGGTTCCCAAACCCGTAGGGTCTACACACTTAAGGTTCGATGACACTAGGGTTATAAAGGAAGTTTGTATGTGGTTACTGAATGTTGTTCGGAGTCCCGGATGAGATCCCGGACGTCACGAGGAGTTCCGAAATGGTCCGGAGGTAAGGATTTATATATGGGAAGTCCTATTTTGGTCACCGGAAAAGTTTCGGGTTTTACCGGTAACGTACCGGGACCACCGGGAGGGTCCCGGGGGTCCACCAAGTGGGGCCACCATCCCCGAAGGGCTGCATGGGCCAAGTGTGGGAGAGGACCAGCCCCAGGTGGGCTGGTGCGCCCCCCCACAAGGGGCCCAAGGCGCAGGGAAGAGTGGGAGGGGGCAAACCCTAGGGCAGATGGGCCCTAAGACCCACCCCAGGTGCGCCTCCCCTCTCTCTCCCTCTGGCCGCCACCCAAATGGGATCTGGGGCTGCCGCCACCCCTGGGGAGGGAACCCTAGAGGGGGCGCAGCCCCCTCCCCTTCCCCTATAAATAGTAGAGGTGTAGGGGCTGCCCAACACATGAGTTTTCTCCCTCTTGGTGCAGCCCTACCTCTCTCCCTTCTCCTCTCCCGCGGTGCTTGGCGAAGCCCTGCAGGGTTGCCACGCTCCGCCATCACCACCACGCCGTTGTGCTGCTGCTGGACGGAGTCTTCCTCAACCTCTCCCTCTCTCCTTGCTGGATCAAGGTCTGGGAGACGTCACCGGGCTGTACGTGTGTTGAACGCGGAGGTGCCGTCCGTTCGGCACTAGGATCTCCGGTGATTTGGATCGTGACGAGTACGACTCCTTCAACCCCGTTCTCTTGAACGCTTCCGCTTAGCGATCTACAAGGGTATGTAGATGCACTCTCCTTCCCCTCGTTGCTGGTTTCTCCATAGATAGATCTTGGTGACACGTAGGAAAATTTTGAATTTCTGCTACGTTCCCCAACAGTGGCATCATGAGCTAGGTCTATTGCGTAGATTCTTTGCACGAGTAGAACACAAAGTAGTTGTGGGCGTTGATTTTGTTCAATATGCTTACCATTACTAGTCCAATCTTGTTTCGACGGTATTGTGGGATGAAGCGGCCCGGACCGACCTTACACGTACTCTTACGTGAGACAGGTTCCACCAACTGACATGCACTTGGTGCATAAGGTGGCTAGCGGGTGCCAGTCTCTCCCACTTTAGTCGGAACGGATTCGATGAAAAGGGTCCTTATGAAGGGTAAATAGAAATTGGCATATCACGTTGTGGTTTTGCGTAGGTAAGAAACGTTCTTGCTAGAAACCCATAGCAGCCACGTAAAACATGCAAACAACAATTAGAG
Organism: Triticum dicoccoides; assembly: GCF_002162155.2. Classification (NCBI taxonomy): domain Eukaryota; kingdom Viridiplantae; phylum Streptophyta; class Magnoliopsida; order Poales; family Poaceae; genus Triticum; species Triticum dicoccoides. The sequence goes on along the minus strand of NC_041393.1, from coordinate 498,642,543 downwards.
GACGTCTAACTTGTTTTTGCAGGGTATGCTATGTGATGTGATATGGCCAAGAAGAATGTGATGAATGATATGTGATGTATGAGGTTGATCATGTTCTTGTAATAGGAATCACGACTTGCATGTCGATGAGTATGACAACCGGCAGGAGCCATAGGAGTTGTCTTAATTTATTGTATGACCTGCGTGTTATTGAACAACGACATGCAATTACTTTACTTTATTGCTAACCGATATCCATAGTAGTAGAAGTAATAAGTTGGCGAGACAACTTCATGAAGACACGATGATGGAGATCATGATGATGGAGATCATGGTGTCATGCCGGTGACGATGATGATCATGGAGCCCCGAAGATGGAGATCAAAAGGAGCAAAAATGATTTTGGCCATATCATGTCACTATTTGAATGCATGTGATGTTTATCATGTTTATGCATCTTATTTGCTTAGAACGACGGTAGTAAATAAGATGATCCCTTATTAAAATTTCAAGAAAGTGTTCCCCCTAACTGTGCACCGTTGCGAAAGTTCGTCGTTTCGAAGCACCACGTGATGATCGGGTGTGATAGATTCTTACGTTCACATATAACGGGTGTAAGCCAGATTTACACACGCGAAACACTTAGGTTGACTTGACGAGCCTAGCATGTACAGACATGGCCTCGAAACACAAGAGACCGAAAGGTCGAGCATGAGTTGTATAGTAGATACGATCAACATGAAGATGTTCACCGATGATGACTAGTCCGTCTCACGTGATGATCAGACACGGCCTAGTTGACTCGGATCATGTAATCCGTTAGATGACTAGAGGGATGTCTATCTGAGTGGGAGTTCATGAGATGAACTTAATTATCCTGAACATAGTCAAAAGATCTTTGCAAATTATGTCGTAAGCTCGCGCTTTAGTTCCACTGTTTAGATATGTTCCTAAAGAAAATATAGTTGAAAGTTGACAGTAGCGATTATGCAGACAGTAGAAAGCTTATGTCCTTAATGCACCGCTTAGTGTGCTGAACCCCAAACGTCGTCTGTGGATGTTGCAAACATCGGACATACATGTTTTGATAACTACATGATAGTTCAGTTAAACGGTTTAGAGTTGAGGCACCAAAGACATTTTCGAAACGTCGCGGAACATATGAGATGTTTCGAGGGCTGAAATTGGGATTTCAGGCTCATGCCCACGTCAAGAGGTATAAGACCTCCGACGATTTTCTTAGCCTGCATAACTAAGGGAGAAAAGCTCAATCGTTGAGCTTGTGCTCAGATTGTCTGAGTGCAACAATCACTTGAATCGAGTGGGAGTTTATCTTCCAGATGAGATAGTGATGTTTATCCAAAGTCATTGCCACCAAGCTGCTAGAGCTTCGTGATGAACTATAACATATCAGGGATAGATATGATGATCCTTGAGGTATTCACGATGTTTGACACCGCGAAAGTAGAAATCAAGAAGGAGCATCAATTGTTGATGGTTAGTGAGACCACTAGTTTCAAGAAGGGCAAGGGCAAGAAGGGGTACTTCATGAAACGGCAAATCAGTTGCTGCTCCAGTGAAGAAACCGGAGGTTGAACCCAAACCCGAGACTAAGTGCTTCTGTAATAAGGGGAATAGCCACTGGAGCAGAATTACCCTAGATACTTGGTAGATAAGAAGGCTGGCAAGGTCGATAGAAGTATATTGGTTATACATTTTGTTATTGAGTACTTTACTAGTACTCCTAGTAGCACCAGGGTATTAGATACCGGTTCGGTTGCTAAGTGTTAGTAACTCGATATAAAAGCTACGGAATAAACAGAGACTAGCTAAAGTTGAGCTGACGATATGTGTTGGAAGTGTTTCCAAGTTTGATGTGATCAAACATCGCACACTCCCTCTACCATCAAGATTAGGATTAAACCTAAATAATTGTCATTTGGTGTTTGCGTTGAGCATAGACATGATTGGATTATGTCTATCGCAATACGGTTATTCATTTAAGGAGAATAATGGTTACTCTATTTATTTGAATAATACCTTCAATGGTCTTGCACCTAAAGGAATGGTTTATTGAATCTCGATCGTAGTGATACACATTTTCATGCCAAAAGATATAAGATAGTAATGATAGTACCACTTACTTGTGGCATTGCCATGTAAGTCATAATGGTGTAAAACGCATGAAGAAGCTCCATGTTGATGGTTCTTTGGACTCACTCGTTTTTGAAAAGTTTCAGACATGCAAACCATGTCTATTGGTGTATACGCATGAAGAAACTCCATGGAAATGGATCATTTGGACTCACTTGATTTTGAATCACTTGAGATATGCAAATCATACCACATAGGCAAGATGACTGAAAAGCCACGTTTTCAGTAAGATGGAACAAGATAGCAACTTGTTGGAAGTAACACACTTTGATGTGTGCAGTCCAATGAGTGCTGAGGCATGCAGTGAATATCGTTATGTTCTTACTTCATAGTTGATTCGAGTAGATGCTGAGTATATTTACTTGATGAAACACAGTCTGAATTATTGAATGGTTCAAGTAATTTCAGAGTAAAATTGAAGATCATTGTGACAAGAGGATAAAATGTCTATGATATGACCATAGAGATGAGTATCTGAGTTATGAGCTTTGGCACGCAATTAAGACATTATGGAAATTGTTAATAACGCCTGGAACACCATAGTGTGATGGTGTGTCCAAACATCATAGTTGCACCCTATTGGATATGGTGCGTACCATGATGTCTCTTATCGAATTACCACTATCGTTCATGGGTTAGGCATTAGAGACAAACACACTCACTTTAGTAGGGCACCACGTAATTCCGTTGAGACGACACCGTTTGAACTATGGTTTGGAGAAACCTAAGTTGTCGTTTCTTAAAAGTTTGGGGCTGCAATGCTTATGTGAAAAAGTTTTATCATGATAAGCTTGAACCCAAAACGAATAAATACATCTTCATAGGATACCCAAAATGGTTGGGTATACCTCCTATCTCAGATCCGGAAGCAAAAGTAATTGTTTCTAGAAACGGGTCCTTTCTCGAGGAAAAGTTTTCTCTCGAAAGAATTGAGTGGGAGGATGGTGGAGACTTGATGAGGTTATTGAACCATCACTTCAACCAGTGTGTAGCAGGGCACAGGAAGTTGTTCCTGTGGCACCTACATCAATTGAAGTGGAAGCTTATGATAGTGATCATGAAGCTTCGGATCAAGTCACTACTGAGCCTCGTAGGACGACAAGGACGCGTACTGCTTCGGAATGGTACGGTGATCCTGTCTTGAAGGTCATGTTGCTAGACAACAATGAACCTACGAGCTATGGAGAAGCAATGGTGGGCCCATATTCCAACAAATGGTTAGAAGCCATGAAATCCGAGATAGGATCCATGTATCAGAACAAAGCATGGACTTTGGTGGACTTGCCCGATGATCGGCAAGCCATTGAGATAAATGGATCTTTAAGAAGAAGACGGACGTGGACGGTAATGTCACCGTCTGTGAAGCTCGACTTGTGGCGAAGAGTTTTTCACAAGTTCAAGGAGTTGACTATGATGAGATTTTCTCATCCGTAGCGATGCTTAAGTCCGTCGGAATCATGTTAGCATAAGCTACATTTATGAAATCTGGCAAATGGATGTCAAAACGAGTTTCCTTACCAGTTTTCGTAAGGAAAGGTTGTATGTGATACAATCATAAAGGTTTTGTTGATCCTAAGGATGCTAAAAGGTATGCTAGCTCCAGCGATCCTTCCATGAACTAGAGTAAGCATCCCAGAATTGGAATATGCACTTTGGTAAGATGATCAAAGATTTTAGGTTTATACAAAGTTTATGAGAAACTTGTATTTCCAAAGAAGTGAGTGGGAGAACTATAGAATTTCTGATGAGTATATGTTGTTGACATATTGTTGATCAGAAATGATGTAGAATTTTTGGAAAGCATATAGGGTTATTTGAAAAGTGTTTTTCAATAGAAAACCTGGATTAAGTTGCTTGAACATTGAGCATCAAGATCTATGAGGATAGAGCAAAAACCGCTCAATGGTACTTTCAAATGAGCACATACCTTGACATGATCTTGAAGGTGTTCAAGATGGATCAGTCAAAGAAGGAGTTCTTGCCTGAGTAGTAAGGTATGAAGTTAAGACTTAAAGCTCGACCACGGTAGAAGAGAGACAAAGGACGAAGGCCGTCCCCTATGTTTCAGACGTAGGCTCTATAGTATGCTATGCTGTGTACCGCACCGGAAGTGTGCCTTGCCATGAGTCAGTCTAGGGGTACAAGAATGATCCAGGAATGGATCATTGGACAGCGGTCATAAATTGTCCTTGGAGTAAATAAGGACATGTTTCTCGGTTATGGAGGTGATAAAGAGTTCGACGTAAAGAGTTGCCTTGATGCAAGCTTAACACCTATCCGGATAGCTCTGAGTAGAGAAGCCGGATACGTATAGTGGAACAACCATTTGGAATAGCTCCAAGTGGAGAGTGGAAGCAACATTTACAATATGACCTAGAGATTTGTGAAGTACATACTAATCTGAATGTTGCAGACCCGTTGACTAAAACTTCTCTCACAAGCAAAACATGATCAAACCCGAGAACTCATTGAGACTTAATCACATGGTGATGTGAACTAGTTTAGACACTAGTAAACTCTTTGGATGTTGGTCACATGGCGATGTGACCTATCAGTGTTAATCACATGGCGATGTAAACTAGATTATTGACTCTAGTGCAAGTGGGAGACCGTTGGAAATATGCCCTAGAGGCAATAATAAATTAGTTATTATTATATTTCCTTGTTCATGATAATCGTTTATTATCCATGCTATAATTGTATTGATAGGAAACTCAGATACATGTGTGGATACATAGACAACACCATGTACCTAGTAAGCCTCCAGTTGACTAGCTCGTTGATCAATAGATGGTTACGGTTTCCTGACCATGGACATTGGATGTCGCTGATAACGGGATCACATCATTAGGAGAATGATGTGATGGACAAGACCCAATCCTAAGCCTAGCACAAAGATCGTAGTTCGTATGCTAAAGCTTTTCCAATGTCAAGTATCTATTCCTTAGACCATAGGAATACCGTAGGAATGCTTTGGGTGTACCAAACGTCACAACGTAACTGGGTGGCTATAAAGGTGCACTACAGGTATCTCCGAAAGTGTCTGTTGGGTTGGCACGAATCGAGACTGGGATTTGTCACTCCGGTTAACGAAGAGGTATCTCTGGGCCCACTCGGTAGGACATCATCATAATGTGCACAATGTGACCAAGGGGTTGATCACGGGATGATGTGTTACGGAATGAGTAAAGAGACTTGCCGGTAACGAGATTGAACAAGGTATCGGTATACCAACGATCGAATCTCGAGCAAGTACAATACCGTGAGACAAAGTGAATTGTTTATGGGATCGATTGAGTCCTTGACATCGTGGTTCATCCGATGAGATCATCGTGGAACATGTGGGAGCCAACATGGGTATCCACATCCCGCTGTTGGTTATTGACCGGAGAACGTCTCGGTCATGTCTGCATGGTTCCCGAACCCGTAGGGTCTACACACTTAAGGTTCGATGATGCTAGGGTTATAAAGGAAGTTTGTATGTGGTTACCGAATGTTGCTCGGAGTCCCGGATATGATCCCGGACGTCACGAGGAGTTCCGGAATGGTCCGGAGGTAAAGATTTATATATGGGAAGTCCTGTTTTGGTCACCGGAAAAGTTTCGGGTTTTATCGATAATGTACCGGGACCACCGGGAGGGTCCCGGGGGTCCACCAAGTGGGGCCACCATCCCCGAAGGGCTGCATGGTCCAAGTGTGGGGGAGGACCAGCCCCAGGTGGGCTGGTGCGCCCCCCCACAAGGGGCCCAAGGCGCAGTGAAGAGTGGGAGGGGGCAAACCCTAGGGCAGATGGGCCCTAAGGCCCACCCCAGGTGCGCCTCCCCTCTCTCTCCCTCTGGCCGCCACCCAGATGGGATCTGGGGCTGCTGCCACCCCTGGGGAGGGAACCCTAGAGGGGGCGCAGCCCCCTCCCCTTCCCCTATAAATAGTAGAGTTGTAGGGGCTGCCCAACACATGAGTTTTCTCCCTCTTGGCACAGCCCTACCTCTCTCCCTTCTCCTCTCCCACGGTGCTTGGCGAAGCCCTTCAGGATTGCCACGCTCCTCCATCACCACCAGGCCGTTGTGCTGTTGCTGGACGGAGTCTTCCTCAACCTCTCCCTCTCTCCTTGCTGGATCAAGGTCTGGGAGACATCACTGGGCTGTACGTGTGTTGAACGCGGAGGTGCCGTCCATTCGACACTAGGATCTCCGGTGATTTGGATCGCGACGAGTACGACTCCTTCAACCCCGTTCTCTTGAACGCTTCCGCTTAGCGATCTACAAGGGTATGTAGATGCACTCTCCTTCCCCTCGTTGCTGGTTTCTCCATAGATAGATCTTGGTGACACGTAGGAAAATTTTGAATTTCTGCTACGTTCCCTAACAATAGTGCCCAGTGCCAGTTGCTCTTTTTTGCTTGTTTTTTACATCATACAAAAACAATACCAAATGGAGTCTAAACGCAGAGGAATTTTTCAGAGAATTTGTTTGGACCAGGAGACCACCAGTGGGCGAAAGAAGTACCAAAGGGGGGGGGACGTGGGCACAACCCACCAGGGCACGCCAGGAGGCCCAGGTGCATCCTGGGGGTTGTGCTCCCCTCGGTGACCTCCCGCACCACCTCTTCTCCCTATATCCCCAAATATTCCAAAAGCCCTAGGGGAGTCGATGAAACACAATTCCATCTGCCGCAAGTTCTAGAACCATGAGATCCAATCTAGACACCATCATGGAGGTTCATCATCCTCATTGGTGCCTCTCCGATGATGCATGAGTAGTTCACCATAGACCTATGGGTCCGTAGGTAGTATCTAGATGGGTTCCTCTCTCTCTCTCTCTCTCTCTCTCTCTCTCTCTCTCTCTCTTTTGATTCTCAATACAATGGTCTCTTGGAGATCTATTTGATGTAACTCTTTTTTGCGGTGTGTTTGTTGGGATCCCATGATCTTTGAGTTTATGATCAGATCTATATATCCATGAAAGTTATTTGAGTTTTTGATCTCTTATATGCATGATTACTTATAGCCTCATATTTCTTCTTTGAATCTTTGGTTTAGTTAAGCTAGCAAGATCGATTTTTCTTGCCATGGGAAGACGTGCTTTGTGATGGGTTCGATCATGCGTTGTTCTTTCCCAGTGACAGAAGGGGCAGCAAGACATGCATGTATCGTTGCTATTAAGGATAACAAGATGGGGGCTATTCCTACATGAATAGATCTCGTCTACATCATGTCGTCATTCTTATTGCATTACTCCATTTCCCCATGAACTTAATACACTAGATGCATGCTGGATAGCGGTCGATGTGTGGAGTAATAGTAGTAGATGCAGGCAAGAGTCGGTCTACTAATCTTGGACGTGATGCCTATATATTGATCATTACTTGGACATTGTCATAACTATTCGATTTTGTATCAATTTCCCAACAGTAATTTGTTCATCCATCGTGTCCTATTTCTTGAGAGAAGCCACTAGTGAAATCTACGGCCCCGGGGTCTATTCTTTATCATATGTGATTTCTGATCTATAATTCGCCTTTGAGATCTATTTTTATTTTATTTTATTTTCAGATCTATTATTCTAAAAACCAACAAATACTTAGCTGCACTTTTTATTTGCATCTTCTATTTTGCGTTTATTCGAGATCTATTTATCCAATCTATCACAAATTTCATCTTGTCAACTTGACAATTTCTGGCGCTGTTACCCGAAAAGGGATTGACAACCCCTTATAAGCGTGGGTTGCAAGTATTCACTACTAGGAAAAGGCATGCTAGTGGAGCACCAATTTTGACTACTAATGGCGCACCACTGGTGCGCCACTAGCAGCACGCCATTAGAATTAAATTCTAATGGCGCACCACTGGTGCGCCATTAGTATCTGGTGTTCTTATGGCGCACCAGGTAGTGCGCCATTAGTATGGCCCACAGTGCGCCATTAGAATGCCTCCCAGGGGGCCATATGTACCCATGTGCTTTGGCATACTAATGGCGCACCAGTGTGTGATGCGCCATTAGTGTGATTATCACAGTGCGCCATTAGTGTCTTGTGTGGTGCGCCACTAGTATGAATATTAGGGATTTTTTTCTTTTCTGATATTTTCACAGGTTACAAATTATATTATTGGACATAATTTAGACAACATCACATATCAACAGCAGATTCATCGAATACAATTCATCATATTAGTCTCCGAATTCAAAAGACCGAACAAAGATAGAACATTACAAGTCTCGAGACCGCGAGTAGCGAGTTTGTCTTCACATTACAAGTCGATATCGATCATCTAGTAGCATAACATAGAAGAGAGCTGCGGTTATCACGATGAGCATCATTGCGATGAAACTGGTCTTCATCCGGTTCCTCCAACGCTCCCTCCTCTCTCCCGCTAGATAGCGGGCGTATCTAGATTCTGCCTCCGCCCTAGTGGTGTACCCTTTGTAACTGTTACCGCTGAAACGGTGAACCTGTCTCCGACACTCCTCCCAGTCGTCGTAGACTCTGGGAACCTTACCCTTGTACACGACATACGACGGCATCTCTATGCAGAAGCCAAACAACAGACAATACATAAGCAATATATAAGTATGCAACAAAAGGATCGGAAGAGAAAAGCAAGACATTAATAGCACCGATTACATCTAAGTTGAACAACTATCCAACCCACAGAGACATACAAGTTCATTAAAGTTTAATTACAACATGAGCCAATCAATGTTTCAGAACTACACATAGCATCACTACTGTCGACTCGACTCATGGGACCGGAGCGTGGATGAAGCCTCCGTCTGTCGTGATGGTCATGAAATCGCGGGCCTTATCAGCCTGCATTTGTAGCGTTGTGTCTATCTCACTGTTGGACGGTTGATGTCTGAGGTAGAACTGCTCCGAGGTACAAAGGTCATCTTGATGGATAATTTCCGCAAACTCTGACTGGATGCGAAAGAATTCTTGTCTGATGTCCGCGTCCTAGATTGCCGACAAGCTCGCGACCCAATCTTTGACATTATCTGGTAGCAGAAGGTGATGATGGTCCCGTACGATCACCCACACGTGATGGAGGGCGTAGTAGTCATCCTTCTGACCGCCAGGTGGCTGATTGACGCAGGAAAACTTTGTATTGTGGGCAAACACGTGTGCGCCGTACTGCCTACGAGCTGGCTTGGCGAAGGTGCCTCCAGATTTGGCGTAGCCGAGGAGAACATCATCAAGAACTTTCTTGATATTTGTGTATTCTATCTTGGAGTCACGGTCCGGGTCGAAATACGTGGCCATGGAATATTTCGGGCTTGAGAGGATGACTGTGCAATGTGTGTCACTACACAGAACACGGAATGTTAGAAAAAAAAAGAACGATTGAAATCTAAGAAATCATATGTTACGGGGCGGTGAGGGGATGACTTACTCGGAAAGTAAGGCACGAGAACATCCTTATCTGGGTTTGCCAGAATGACGCCTTCGAGGTAGGAACTCGCGACTTGCCGGTCCCCAGCGCTGCCCAAGATCTTGGCACGCATGTATAAGGGGTCGACTATCACGATGTCCAGGGTCTTTTCTCTAATGATCCGCATCTCCATACTCAGCGAAAACAGCCGAACAAAGGTGTAGTGCAGCGGATGAAGGTTAAACATAGCAAAGATGTCATCAAACCACAGGACGATCGTACCCCCGATGGCGCCATCCACAAAGCCCTTGCCCTCTGGCACCTTGGCCATGAAAACCGGGCATGCCACATCATTCTCTCTGAGACGCCGCTTCTCCAAAGAAAGAACACTGTCATGCAGACTCCACATAGCACCGGTTGTAGCATTGAGCATATTTGTTGGTAGCATCGCCCTACCCACCACATGCACCCTCCTCGAGATATCCTTAGGTGAAGGTGGCCCGTCCTGAGCATGGATCGTACTCGGTGCCGGCTGGCTCGCACCCTTGTTTCTCTTTCTTTTCCGTCCCTTCTTGATCTTCTGTTGTAATGGGACCGAGTTCTGCTCACAGACCGCCTTCTTGAGTGTGTTGGGGCTGATAATATTTGGCACCTCGGCTATCTGAGGCTCGGTGAAGTCGGCAGCTGGAGGCATCTCCTGAGAACTGAATGCCAAACGACGCCTGTTGCAACTGGGTTTCTCCGCCATACCAGCTAGACCGCGGTCGTCTTGGTTGGGTTCTTGAGAAAGAGGCCCACAGAATTCGTCATCGTACCCATGTTCGGCAAAGTACTTATCGACGTTGCTAAATGTATGGCCGTCGTCGTTGTCGTCGTCGTCCAGATCCTGTGCCATATGCATGTTCGGATCCTATGCCATAGGGATGTCCGGCATGTCCGGTAGCGTTGCGGCGGTCTTGCCATGGCTTGGCGCCGACACGACTGGCGGTGTTGTCTTTGGGGTGGTGTCCCTCGCCCCCAAACGAATCTAGCTCTTTGGCCAAAGCAGGGGTCAGCTAGGGCAGGCGCTGAGGGTCATCAGATCATCTTCGTCAGCCACGGCGGGTCGAATCGGAGGTAACAACTCGTCATAGCCTGGCAGCACCCGAACCAGTTGAACCCTATACACGGTGGATGGCATCGGTTTACTGTGGAACACGGGGTTGCCCGGTTGAATGATTTTACCCTTGGTGACATCGACCAACTCGTCGTTCACGAAGTGCAGCAGAGTGCACGGAACATCGGCAGCGCCCTGCGAAAACATGTAGGGTGTCAGGGATGCCCAGTCAAAGGCAAAAGGAGATGAAGTCCTCGGCCGAGAGGCTTAATTAGTTACCGTGATGATGGCGTCGAGCTCGGCTAATGTCGAGGCACCGCCAACGGTGGGCGTGCAACTGACGAAGGGGCCGCTTGCTGGCGAGGTGCCGGCCGGCGTATACCCGGGTGCATTAAGCTCCAATGCCGTCTGTGTCGGCGTCGGAGACACCAATACCGCTGCCATCGGAGACACCAATGGCACCGCCAGAGACACCAATGGCGCCGCCTACGCGTTGTGCGAGTTGCTGGCCATGAAGCTGGGAATCGGGGGCGGCCCCTGTTGGCCACCCGCAATCCACGCCGTCAGCCCATGAATCAAGGTAGGCATAATGCCGGTGAGCGTCGATCCTAGTTGTTTGTGCACTTGCTCTTGGATAATCTAATGGCGCACCGCACCCCTAGTGCGCCATAAGTACAACCATTCTAATGGCGCACCCCGCCCCGGTGCGCCATTAGAATTTACTAGCCCGACTGGTCAGGTTATATTCCACATAACCCCCACTCCATCAGACCAAGCCCACTAGCCCGACTGGTCAGCACGCAGCACACACACCAGGAGGTCCTGGGTTCGATTCCTAGGCTTCCCTTTTTTGTATTTATGCATTTAAAATGTTGTTTGATACTTATTTGTGTTTAAATATGTTCAAACTTGTTTAAATCATAACAGTAATATTTTTTTATAAGAATAGTAATAATTTTTTAAAAAATATCATCAAATTTGTTATTTGAAAATTTTTATGAATATGAAAAAATTATCATCAAATTTATTATTTGAAAATATCATCAAATTTGTTATTTGAAAATATAATCAAATTTGTTTTTTTAGCAATGTTAGTTACATTCATTTGTGACGGTGGAGCGGGCCGGGGAGGGTGCGGGGGAGAGGGTGCGGGTGGTCGTCAGC
>NC_041393.1:498626416-498630437 GCF_002162155.2 Triticum dicoccoides | reverse complement strand
CGGGGGTCGGCGGCGGCAGCCGGTGGAGTGGGGGAGGGTGCGGTGGGACGTCGGCGGCGGTGGAGTGGGGGAGGGTGCGGGGGGTCGGCGGCGACGGCCGGTGGAGCGGGGGGTCGACCCTGGTTACTAATGGCGCACCAGCTTCTGGTGCGCCATTAGAATTTTGCAAAAAAATAAAAAAAGTATATATTCTGATGGCGCACGGTGTGGCCAGTGCGCCATTACTAGTTAGCACTAGTAATGGCGCACTGTGCTACGGTGCGCCACTAAAATGTTTGGGAAAATTAAAAAAAATTGTTTCTAGTGATGCACCATGTTCCTGGTGCGCCATTAGTGTAGTGTCTTCCACACTAATGGCGTACCAAAACATGATGCGCCATTAGTATATACTAATGGCGCACCACCTGACAGGTGCGCCATTAGTGCCCATCCCATCTATAGCCCTTTTCCTAGTAGTGATTTGTTCTTTGTGTGCAGATACCATTTACATAGTGTTGCTTGGTTCTCCTACTGGATTGATACCTTGGTTTCATAACTGAGGGAAATACCTACCGTAGTTGTGCTGCATCATCCCTTCCTCTTTGGGTAAACACCGACGTAGTGCAAGTGACATCAACCCACTATGGAGGTACTAGTAACATAGCCTAGGGTAGCTTGTTGTAGAACGTACTCCAAGAAAATTGGTGTCGGGTGAGACTCATACTACTCTACATTATACTACTCTTACCACTGTACTACTCCTACCAATATACTACTCCTACTACTCTACACTACTACTATGAGGCCATCCAACCGTGTCCCAGCAAAAGACCGCGAACATCGATTATTCGTTCATATCCAAATTTGTTTTCACACAGCAAAATATCCGTAAAAACAACAACACATGGCAAAATTTCACGGTGAACGAGGGATTTGAATGTACTCGGTGGGGTGGGGCTGGAAGGGGTTGTTTGGATCTTCTCGGGGTAGCCAAAATATTGGCAAGCCTTTTGGCCGTCGGTGCCTTTGCCACCGATGAACGAGGTAATGCTCGGGTGCTCCTCTTCCTGTGCGCACGTCGGAGACAAGCTCACATGAGCTGGTTTTTATTAGTCCCATCTCGCCGCGTGACCTGGATGCACATCTCGACCGGCAACCTGCAAATTACACATCCAACCATAGTTGCACACATTCTCACAACAACTCTACCAAGCGGACGAAATTCATGCAAACACGGTGATATTTCATATAAACATGATGAAATTCATATCAAATAACGGATTTTCATATAAACATGATGTATTTCATTACATTTAAATCAACTAAGCAGTGCTACTCCCGAACTGCAGGTATAATAATACCTAATCTAAATGGTCGGCCGCGGATCCCTTTATCTTCCTCATGTCTGGTAGGACGATCATCGGACTGCCTGGAGCCCTGGAGGTATATGCTTCAGCACAAAGGATGACTCGCTTCCCCACCGCTCAATTGAGTGAAATCCTTTGCTAATGCTTAAGATGGAGTTGAAGGAGGCTTCTCCTCTTCCGTGGAGCCCATGCGGGGTCGACGAAGGTCCTCGCAATAGAAGGACCCGACAAGACACCTGTTGTGTACGTCGGTGTCGCCTCGACGGTGGCCTTCATGGGACCCAAGTGGTGGCGGCCTCCCGTGTTCTGGTTCTCCTCAATGATGGCAGCGGACGCGGAAGCGCTGGCCACCGATTCATCGCTCTTCACACACCTGGCTTCTGTCTCTGCCTGCATGGCGCGACCGTAGGCATGGGAATCACGGCCATAGACACAGGAGGCGCGGTACGAGGCGAATTCGTGGAGGGCAGCAACAATGCCCATGCTCCCCGTCATGCCAGCATGGAGCAAATCGCTGCTCCTCATCGACCTAGCCTGAAGCGGCGAGTTGTTGAACCACGCGCCGGCTTAGGGCGGCAACTGGCTTCGTCGAGCTAGGGGAGAGTGGTGGATCAGCAGGCTGAATAACTCATATCCGGTGGGCTCGGTAGGCAACCTAGGCGGCTTGTATGCGGGATAGCTACTCCTCATAAGCCATTGGAAGAGTGGAGAAAATGGTGAAGGAGGAGATAGGGGAACAACAGAGGGGTGTGATTCTTGGCCGGCATCTGGCCTCGTTTAAATAGGAGATTAAATAGAGGGCGGGCGAGAGGTGCTCGACCGGTGTTGTGTTTAATGCTGGCCCGGTCATTGCTACTTCTTGAGCTTGCGTTGGTTTTTCCCTTGAAGAGGAAAGGGTGATGCAGCAAAGTAGATATAAGTATTTCCCTCAGTTTGAGAACCAAGGTATCAATCCAGTAGGAGGCAATGCACAAATCACCGAGTACCTGCACAAACAACCAAACAAACTTGCACCCGACGCGATACAGGGGTTGTCAATCCCTTCATGGTTACTTGCAAGAGTGATATATGATATAGATAGATAAATGATAAAGTAAATATTTTTGGTATTTTTGGTTTATAGATCGGAAAGTAAAAATTGCAAAAAGAGTAGATCGGAAACTAATATTGTAGATCGGAAACTTGTATGGTGGAAAATAGACCCGGGGGCCATAGGTTTCACTAGAGTCTTCTCTCAAGATAGAAAATAATACGGTGGGTGAACAAATTACTGCCAAGCAATTGATAGAAAATCACAAAGTTATGACGATATCTAAGGGAATGATCGTGAATATAGGCATCACGTCCGTGTCAAGTAGACCGAAACGATTCTGCATCTACTAGTATTACTCCACACATCAACCGCTATCCAGCATGCATCTAGAGTATTAAGTTCATAAAGAACAAAGTAATGCATTAAGCAAGATGACATGATGTAGAGGAATTAACTCAAACAATATGATTAAAACCCCATGTTTTTATCCTTGATGGCAACAATACAATATGTGCCTTGCTGCCCCTACCATCACCGGGAAAGGACACCGCAAGATTGAACCCAAAGCTAAGCACTTCTCCCGTTGCAAGAAAAACCAATCTAGTTGGCCAAACCAAACCGATAGTTCTAAGAGAATTACAAAGATATCAAATCATGCATATAATAATTCAAAGGAGATTCAAATAATATTCATAAATCAGCTGATCATAAATCCACAATTCATTGGATCTCGGCAAACACATCGCAAAAAAGTATTACATCGAATAGATCTCCAAGAACATTGAGGAGAACATGGTATTGAGAATCAAAGAGAGATAAGAAGCCATTTAGCTACTAGCTATGGACCCATAGGTATATGGTAAACTCCTCACGCTTCATCGGAAGGGCAATGGTGTTGATGTAGAAGCCCTCCATGATCGAATCCCCCTCCGGCAGGGTGTTGGAAAAGGTCCCTAGCTGGGATCTGACGGGTATGGAAGGTTGCAGCGATGGAAAAGTGTTTTCGTGGATGCCTCTGGTGGTTTGGGGATATATGGGAATATATAGGCGAAATAATTAGGTCAGGAGGTGCACGAGGGGCCCACAAGGGTGAGGGGCACGCCCTACCCCCTAAGCGTGCCCTCCGTCCTTGTGGCCGTCTCGTGGCTCCTCCTACTTCATCTCCAAGTCTCCTGGTTGTCTTCTAGTCCAAGAAAATCATCGTGAAGGTTTTATTCTGTTTGGACTCCGTTTGGTATTCCTTTTCTGCAAAGCTCAAAAACAGGGGAAAACATGAACTGGCACTGGGCTCTCGGTTAATAGGTTAGTCCCAAAAATAATATAAAATAGCATATTAATGCATATAAAACATCCAAAACAGATAATAGCATGGAACAATAAAAAATTATAGATACGTTGGAGACGTATCAGTCATGAATGGGCATGTGCCTGGAGTGGGTTCCTCGACTTCCGCGTGGGTTTCATGGAGGTGTTTGAATGCGGCAAGGAGGAATGTTCAGCCGGGCGTGCAGCGGGCGGTGCCCTCGACGAGATCGTCTGACGTATGGCAATGTGCCATTCCTCCACTGACGTGTGGGCCCATTGGGTACTTGGCCTACATTCCAGTGACCCAACGCAGGCAGCACACAGGAGAGGAGCCGGT
>NC_041393.1:498450283-498625966 GCF_002162155.2 Triticum dicoccoides | reverse complement strand
GCCAGTGAGAAGCGGGCATTTCATAAATGGATGACTGTTCATTGAGTGTGACGTTATCTAATTCATGTACGTTGATAGGCCTACTATATAATGTAAGAGAATTTTAATTTTTTTCATATACGTTGATAGCCCGTTCGATACGTTGTGATTCAAAAAGAGTGTTGCAGACATCAATTTTCTGCTTATCACAGATAAGATTGATTAATACTCGTAGCAATCAATGTCCTTAACAAAGGGTGCATGCACGTATAGATTGAGTGTGTGTCTTGCATTGGTGTGTTGTATGCATGTAGGCATGCGAGTGTTGCGTGCGTGCATGTGTACGAGTGAGTGTTGCGTGCATGTGTACATTTCAGTGTTGCATGCAAGCATGTGTGCATGTGTTCATGCATGCATGTGCACGTGTCAGTGTTGTATGTATGCATGTGTGCGTGTGTTCGTGCAAGTGTTGCGTGCATGCATATATACGTGTGAGTATTGCATGCATGCATGCGGGACGTTTCAGGTGTGTTTGTGTGCATGTGTGATATGTTTGTATTCACCACAGTAGCTCATGTGTGCATTAGTGCGTGCAATTAAAAGGGGCGGCTTGACATATCATCACAAGGTGACCTTATCCGCTGTGGTTCAAGCCCGCAGGCTGCCAACCTAAGGTCATGAATCCCCATCGACCACTAATTTATTACCATTTCCTTCATATACACACTAATAGGTGGGCCCTAGGTAAGGTGCGCTGATGGCACAACACTAGTTGTGCCACGTTGACTGTTTGACTGGTCAATTGATAGTGTCATCAACAAATTATGGAGCTATATGGTGCACTAGTGACTGTACAATCACCACAAAATGTATTTTTTTTAAATAGTACAGACACAAGCGCACATATATACGCGCATACACTCACCCCTATGAACGCACACACACCCTACCCCTATAAGCACCTTCGCGAGAGTGAGCCAGCATATCATCTTGAGATTTTACGAAGTCACCGTAGGCACCTCGTAGTTGATGGGAACATCTCCTCCCAGTGAATGCGCATCGCCAGGAATATTAAAATAAGTCCAGGATAAATGCGAGCACCATGACTAGAACCCTGGTGGGCTGGGGATGCCACTATCCTCCTAACCATCCAACCACAGGTTGGTTCTTACCACAAAATGTATATGGTGACCGTAATGAGCTTATTCTGAAGTCCAATGACCATATCGTGCTTTCGCTTCAAATACAATGACCGCAGTGTCATCAAAAAAATATGGAGCACACTTCAAATACACTGACCTTCAGTATCATCAACAAAACACAGAGCAGTCTGGTGATCTAGAGGCCATATAATCACCACAAGAATATATATGTTGACTGTAATGAGCATATTCTGAAGTCTAGTGACCATATTGTGCTTTCGCTTGAAATAGAATAACCGTATTGCGTGAATTGCCCGGGACGTACTTTTAGAGGGCCAAGAGATAGTTTGTGTGTGTATGTGAAAGTGGTGTAGAGAGAGGGGGTGTGCGGAGGAGAGAGAAAGAGATATGCCCTTCGTTTCTCTTTACTGTTACTAATTTTATAGGAGAAAAATATAAACATTCACAATACGGAACAAATATCATTTGATACACCATGCAATTAACTTTCATGTATAATATTATACTCCCTCCATTCGTTTATATAAGGTGCATTTGTTTTTTCAAAAGTCAAACGAGTGCATGTTTGACCGAGTTTAGAAAAATATATCAATATCCACAATAAGAAATTTATATCATTTGATTAATCATGAAAAGTAGTTTCATATTTTATATATTAGCCATTGTAGATGTTATTATTTTATTCTATAGTCTTGGTCAAACTTTTAAAGGTCGAATTGCACGGAAACCAATACACCTTATATTCTAAAACGGAGGGAGATTATGTTTATTTTCTTAGTTGTGGATGGTGTGTGAGGTGTGGTGGGAACATCATTAAGAGAATTTTAATTTTTTTTCATATACGTTGATAGCCCGTTCGATACATTGTGATTCAAAAAGAGTGCTACAGACATCAATGTTCTGCTTATCACAGATAAGATTGATTAATACTCGTAACAATCCATGTCCTTAACAAAGGGTGCATGCACGTATAGATTGAGCGTGTGTCTTGCATCGGTGTGTTGTATGCATGTAGGCATGCGAGTGTTGTGTGCGTGCATGTGTACGAGTGAGTGTTGGGTGCATGTGTACATTTCAGTGTTGCATGCATGCATGCATGTGTGCATGTGTTCATGCATGCATGTGCACGTGTCAGTGTTGTATGTATGCATGTGTGCGTGAGTTCGTGCAAGTGTTGCGTGCATGCATATGTATGTGTGACTATTGCATGCATGCATGCGGGACGTTTCGGGTGTGTTTGTGTGCATGTGTGATGTGTTTTTATTCACCACAGTAGCTCGTGTGTGCATTAGTGCGTGCAATTAAAAGGGGCGGCTTGACATATCATCACAAGGTGACCTTGTCCGCTGTGGTTAGAGCCCACAGGCTGCCAACCTGAGGTCACGAATCCCCATCGACCACTAATTTATTACCATTTCTTTCATATACGCACTAATAGGTGGGCCCTAGGTAAGGTGCGTTGATGGCACAACACTAGTTGTGCCACATTGACTGTTTGACTCGTCAATTGATAGTGTCATCAACAAATTACGGAGCTATATGGTGCACCAGTGACTGTATAATCACCACAAAATGTATTTTTTTAAATAGTACAGACACAAGCGCACATATATATGCGCATACACTCACCCCTATGAACGCACACACACCCTACCCCTATAAGCACCTTCGCGAGAGTGAGCCAGCATATCATCTTGAGATTTCATGAAGTCACCATAGGCACCTCGTAGTTGATGGGAACATCTCCTCCCAGTGAACGCGCATCGCCAGAAATACTAAAATTAGTCCAGGATAAATGCGAGCACCATGACTAGAACCCTGGTGGACTGGGGATGCCACTATCCTCCTAACCATCCAACCACAGGTTGGTTCGCACCACAAAATGTATATGGTGACTGTAATGAGAATATTCTGAAGTCCAATGACCATATCGTGCTTTCGCTTCAAATACAATGACCGCTAGTGTCATCAAAAAAATATGGAGCCCACTTCAAATACAATGACCATCAGTATCATCAACAAAACACAGAGCAGTCTGGTGATCTAGAGACCATATAATCACCACAAGAATGTATATGTTGACTGTAATGAGCATATTCTGAAGTCTAGTGACCATATTGTGCTTTCGCTTGAAATAGAATGACCGTATTGCGTGAATTGCCTGGGACGTACTTTTAGAGGGCCAAGAGATAGTTTGTGTGTGTATGTGAAAGTGGTGTAGAGAGAGGGGGTGTGCGGCGGAGAGAGAAAGAGATATGCCCTTCGTTTCTCTTTACTGTTACTAATTTTATAGGAGAAAAATATAAACATTCACAATACGGAACAAATATCATTTGATACACCATGCAATTAACTTTCATGTATAACTTTGTTCTATTATACTCCCTCCATTCGTTTATATAAGGTGCATTTGTTTTTTCAAAAGTCAAACGAGTGCATGTTTGACCGAGGTTTAGAAAAATATATCAATATCCACAATAAGAAATTTATATCATTTGATTCATCATGAAAAGTAGTTTCATATTTTATATATTAGCCATTGTAGATGTTATTATTTTATTCTATAATCTTGGTCAAACTTTTAAAGGTTGAATTGCACGGAAACCAATACACCTTATATTCTAAAACGGAGGGAGATTATGTTTATTTTCTTAGTTGTGGATGGTGTGTGAGATGTGGTGGGAACATCATTAAGAGAATTTTAACTTTTTTCATATACGTTGATAGCCTGTTCGATACGTTGTGATTCAAAAAGAGTGTTGCAGACATCAATGTTCTGCTTATCACAGATAAGATTGATTAATACTCGTAACAATCCATGTCCTTAACAAAGGGTGCATGCACGTATAGATTGAGCGTGTGTCTTGCATCGGTGTGTTGTATGCTTGTAGGCATGCGAGTGTTGTGTGCGTGCATGTGTACGAGTGAGTGTTGGGTGCATGTGTACATTTCAGTGTTGCATGCATGCATGCATGTGCACGTGTCAGTGTTGTATGTATGCATGTGTGCGTGTGTTCGTGCAAGTGTTGCGTGCATGCATATGTATGTGTGACTATTGCATGCATGCATGCGGGACGTTTCGGGTGTGTTTGTGTGCATGTGTGATGTGTTTTTATTCACCATAGTAGCTCGTGTGTGCATTAGTGCGTGCAATTAAAAGGGGCGGCTTGACATATCATCACAAGATGACCTTGTCCGCTGTGCTTAGAGCCCGCAGGCTGCCAACCTGAGGTCACGAATCCCCATCGACCACTAATTTATTACCATTTCTTTCATATACGCACTAATAGGTGGGCCCTAGGTAAGGTGCGTTGATGGCACAACACTAGTTGTGCCACGTTGATTGTTTGACTCATCAATTGATAGTGTCATCAACAAATTACGGAGCTATATGGTGCACCAGTGACTGTATAATCACCACAAAATGTATTTTTTTTTTAAATAGTACAGACACAAGCGCACATATATATGCGCATACACTCACCCCTATGAACGCACACACACCCTACCCCTATAAGCACCTTCGCGAGAGTGAGCCAGCATATCATCTTGAGATTTTATGAAGTCACCATAGGCACCTCGTAGTTGATGGGAACATCTCCTCCCAGTGAACGCGCATCGCTAGAAATACTAAAATTAGTCCAGGATAAATGCGAGCACCATGACTAGAACCCTGGTGGGCTGGGGATGCCACTATCCTCCTAACCATCCAACCACAGGTTGGTTCGCACCACAAAATATATATGGTGACCGTAATGAGCATATTCCTAAGTCCAATGACCATATCGTGCTTTCGCTTCAAATACAATGACCGCTAGTGTCATCAAAAAAAATATGGAGCCCACTTCAAATACAATGACCATCAGTATCATCAACAAAACACAGAGCAGTCTGGTGATCTAGAGACCATATAATCACCACAAGAATGTATATGTTGACTGTAATGAGCATATTCTGAAGTCTAGTGACCATATTGTGCTTTCGCTTGAAATAGAATGACCGTATTGCGTGAATTGCCTGGGACGTACTTTTAGAGGGCCAAGAGATAGTTTGTGTGTGTATGTGAAAGTGGTGTAGAGAGAGGGGGTGTGCGGCGGAGAGAGAAAGAGATATGCCCTTCGTTTCTCTTTACTGTTACTAATTTTATAGGAGAAAAATATAAACATTCACAATACGGAACAAATATCATTTGATACACCATGCAATTAACTTTCATGTATAACTTTGTTCTATTATACTCCCTCCATTCGTTTATATAAGGTGCATTTGTTTTTTCAAAAGTCAAACGAGTGCAAGTTTGACCGAGGTTTAGAAAAATATATCAATATCCACAATAAGAAATTTATATCATTTGATTCATCATGAAAAGTAGTTTCATATTTTATATATTAGCCATTGTAGATGTTATTATTTTATTCTATAATCTTGGTCAAACTTTTAAAGGTTGAATTGCACGGAAACCAATACACCTTATATTCTAAAACGGAGGGAGATTATGTTTATTTTCTTAGTTGTGAATGGTGTGTGAGATGTGGTGGGAACATCATTAAGAGAATTTTAACTTTTTTCATATACGTTGATAGCCCGCTCGATACGTTGTGATTCAAAAAGAGTGTTGCAAACATCAATGTTCTGCTTATCACAGATAAGATTGATTAATACTCGTAACAATCCATGTCCTTAACAAAGGGTGCATGCACGTATAGATTGAGCGTGTGTCTTGCATCGGTGTGTTGTATGCATGTAGGCATGCGAGTGTTGTGTGCGTGCATGTGTACGAGTGAGTGTTGGGTGCATGTGTACATTTCAGTGTTGCATGCATGCATGCATGTGCACGTGTCAGTGTTGTATGTATGCATGTGTGCGTGTGTTCGTGCAAGTGTTGCGTGCATGCATATGTATGTGTGACTATTGCATGCATGCATGCGGGACGTTTCGGGTGTGTTTGTGTGCATGTGTGATGTGTTTTTATTCACCATAGTAGCTCGTGTGTGCATTAGTGCGTGCAATTAAAAGGGGCGGCTTGACATATCATCACAAGGTGACCTTGTCCGCTGTGGTTAGAGCCCGCAGGCTGCCAACCTGAGGTCACGAATCCCCATCAACCACTAATTTATTACCATTTCTTTCATATACGCACTAATAGGTGTGCCCCAGGTAAGGTGCGTTGATGGCACAACACTAGTTGTGCCACGTTGACTGTTTGACTCATCAATTGATAGTGTCATCAACAAATTACGGAGCTATATGGTGCACCAGTGACTGTATAATCACCACAAAATGTATTTTTTTTAAATAGTACAGACACAAGCGCACATATATATGCGCATACACTCACCCCTATGAACGCACACACACCCTACCCCTATAAGCACCTTCGCGAGAGTGAGCCAGCATATCATCTTGAGATTTTACGAAGTCAACATAGGCACCTCGTAGTTGATGGGAACATCTCCTCCCAGTGAACGCGCATCGCTAGAAATACTAAAATTAGTCCGGATAAATGCGAGCACCATGACTAGAACCCTGGTGGGCTGGGGATGCCACTATCCTCCTAACCATCCAACCACAGGTTGGTTCGCACCACAAAATGTATATGGTGACCGTAATGAGCATATTCTGAAGTCCAATGACCATATCGTGCTTTCGCTTCAAATACAATGACCGCTAGTGTCATCAAAAAAAATATGGAGCCCACTTCAAATACAATGACCATTAGTATCATCAACAAAACACAGAGCAGTCTGGTGATCTAGAGACCATATAATCACCACAAGAATGTATATGTTGACTGTAATGAGCATATTCTGAAGTCTAGTGACCATATTGTGCTTTCGCTTGAAATAGAATGAACGTAATGCGTGAATTGCTTGGGACGTACTTTTAGAGGGCCAAGAGATAGTTTATGTGTGTATGTGAAAGTGGTGTAGAGAGAGGGGGTGTGCGGCGGAGAGAGAAAGAGATATTCCCTTCGTTTCTCTTTACTGTTACTAATTTTATAGGAGAAAAATATAAACATTCACAATATGGAACAAATATCATTTGATACACCACGCAATTAACTTTCATGTATAACTTTGTTCTATTATACTCCCTCCATTCGTTTATATAAGGTGCATTTGTTTTTTCAAAAGTCAAACGAGTGGATGTTTGACCGAGGTTTAGAAAAATATATCAATATCCACAATAAGAAATTTATATCATTTGATTCATCGTGAAAAGTAGTTTCATATTTTATATATTAGCCATTGTAGATGTTATTATTTTATTCTATAATCTTGGTCAAACTTTTAAAGGTTGAATTGCATGGAAACCAATACACCTTATATTCTAAAACGGAGGGAGTTTATGTTTATTTTCTTAGTTGTGGATGGTGTGTGAGGTGTGGTGGGAACATCATTTCTAGGTGTGGTGGGTCGAGGAGAGGACTCATAAGTCGGTTTCATCCTGCGCCAGATAGGTCAGACCGAGACGCGTTATACGAAGACCCATCGAGGACTCGACGTACAAGATGAAGATACCAAAGTCATGGAGGACTCTATCCCCACTGACGATAAGCCGATTATGATTTTGTAACCCTAGGCCTCGAGTATGTTATATAAGCCCGGGGGTATTTCATTGATAGTATATACACACACGCAATCCCTGCTATTCACGTGTACTTTGTACACACCCCAATCACAAATATACACTACCAATAGAGTAGGGTATTTCCTCGACCGCAAGGGACCGGACATGGGTAAAACTTTGCCTATTATTAGCATCCACCCTAACCGTCAAGGGATACCCTACCGATGATCTGCTGGAATCATATCAGCTAACTAGTAAGAGAGGGGGGGGGGCAATGTGTGCGAGAGAGGACTAAAGAGAGCGTGCGTGCAGGAGACACATAGGTAGATATAAGTGCGTATAGAGGGCCAGCAAAGACCATGCACATGTATGGATGTGGGAGAAATAGTGTTTCCGACTAAGATTAGTGAAAAGAGTCATAGATAGTTGTAAGAGAGAGAGAGGGAGATATATAGAGAGTGTGTGCGTGAGACACCCCGGGAGAGAGTGTGAGCATGTGTGAGAGAGAAATGCCGATGTATATAGTGTGTGTGCTTATGCGTCAGATAGAGAGATAGCGAATTTGTGAGGAGGGGCCGAGGCAGAGTGCATCTATGAGTAAAAGGCGGTTCTACGCATTAAGTTAATATATAAATTTATTAAGAAAATTGGATGGGATCATAAATTTTGCAATTTGCATATGAACAAACATTGCTGTATCAAACGCCCATACTCTATTGAATTCGAGCATGTGTATGGGTTTATTTCACATTATTGATCCACAGAGCAAGACTGGTTTGAAATCCAGACAATACATGGCCTTTGCAATTCATATATAAACATGAGTGCACTCCGTGTTGTCAATGTCGAGAACTTTATACATTTGCACATACATGGATACATTTGCTAGCTACGAACTAGAATACGTGTTGAATTCAACGTAAAAGTGGTTTTAAAGATTCGAATTCATAGGTAGTGCGTTCAACTATTTGAATTGGAGATAATGGAATTTGTAAATCACATCTAAAAGGGGGAATCAATCTTTGTTGTGCATTTGAACATGCTATATATTCATACGCATGTCTAACTTATTTTTGGCAACCAAGGAGATTATATCTAGAATCATGCATGAATTGAACTAAGCTGCAATTTTTTTAATATATACTCGTGTACAATGTAGATTCAAATGTACCCGCTCCATTCCAAAATAGTCGTAGTTTTAGGTTTTTCAAGAGTCAAGATTTTTTAAGTTTGACAAATCCCGAATGTTCAATTCAAGAGAAATGTAAACGTTAATGCTTCTGCTCCCAAATAATGAACGAAGCGCCAAATAAGCCTCTGGTCGCCCGAAACTGCGTGAGACCAATGTTTGGTGGTAGGAAATTACTATCCTGACTCTGACTGGTGTAGCCTATCAGCCCGATGTCCAAAGGACTAAGCTGGGGTTGGGTTGTAACTTCACCAAGACGTCAGTCAACCGCCTCCGAAAAACATTCATACACTGTGGGCGCCTAAACACCCATGCGCTCGGCCAAAATTGCTCCCGCACACTATTTGGGACACCTAAGATTACCGTCCTACCCCCAACCCGCAATATGTCCGAAATTTTAGATGGGCGCAAAGTATGTAACTTACCCCAAATTTCAAACAAGCACGTCCCAAGCCGGAACATTGTTCCCCCTTAGCTCCCCCTCCCCCTGTTTCCCCATTCATACTCCGTGGGCGCCAAAACACCCTCTCCACCAGCCGTGAAACCCGATCCTCCTCCATCCTCCACCCCATCGTACCCAATCCACTGCCACCCTCCTCCATCACGCTGCAGCCGGTACCTGCTACCTCTTGAGCACTGCATTGGTTTTCCTTGAAGAGGAAAGGGTGATGCAGCAAAGTAATGTAAGTATTTCCCTCAGTTTTTGAGAACCAAGGTATAAATCTAGTAGGAGGCTCCTCAAAAGTCCCACCCACCTAGACAAACAAACAAGAACCTCGCAACCAAGGCAATAAAGGGGTTGTCAATCCCTTCACGGTAGCTTTGCAAAAGTGAGATCTGATAGAGATAATATGATAAGATGAATATTTTTGGTATTTTTATGATATAGATTGGAAAGTAAAAGATGCAAATAAAAGATAGATGAAAAATTATATGATAAATGATAGACCCGGGGGCCATAGGTTTCACTAGTGGCTTCTCTAAAGATAGCATAAGTATTACGATGGGTGAACAAATTACTGTCGATCAATTGATAGAAAAACGCATAGTTATGAGATTATCTAGGCATGGTCATGTATATAGGCATCACGTCCGTGACAAGTAGATCGAAACGATTCTGCATCTACTACTATTACTCCACACATCAACCGACTCCTGCCTGCATCTAGAGTATTAAGTTCATGAAGAACAGTGTAACACATTAAGAAAGATGACATGATGTAGAGGGATAAACTCATGCAATATGATATAAACCCCATCTTTTCATCCTCGATGGCAATAATACAATACGTGCCTTGCTACCCCTTCCGTCACTGGGAAAGGACACCACAAGATTGAAAGCAGAGCTAAGCACTTCTCCCATTGCAAGAAAGATCAATCTAGTAGGCCAAACCAAACTGATAATTCGAAGAGACTTGCAAAGATAACTTAATAACACATAAAAGAATTCAGAGGAGATTCAAATATTTCTCATAGATAAACTTGATCATAAACCCGTAATTCATCAGATCTCGACATACACACCGCAAAAAGAGTTACATCGAATAGATCTCCAAGAAGATCGAGGAGAACTTTGTATTGAGATTCAAAGAGAGAGAAGAAGCCATCTAGCTAGTAACTATGGACCCGAAGGTCTGTGGTAAACTACTCACAACTCATAGGAGAGGCCTTGGAGATGATGTAGAGGCCCTCCATGGTCGATTCCCCCTCCGGCGGAGCTCCGGGAAGGCTCCAAGATTGGATCTCACAAATATAGAAGGTTGCGGTGGTGGAATTATGTTTTCGTGGTGCTCCCCGATGGTTTCAGGGTACGGGAGTATATATAGGAGGAAGAAGTAGGTCGGTGGACGCTGGAGGGTCCCACAAGGGTGGGGGCGCACCCACCCCTAGGGGGCGCGCCGGGCACCCTCGTGGCCACCTTGTTTGTTGCTTGACGTCCACTCCAAGTCCCCTGGATTGTGTTTGTTCCAAAAAGATCGCTCCCGAAGGTTTCATTCCGTTTGGACTCCGTTTGATATTCCTTTTCTTCGAAACAGAAATAGGCAAAAAAACAACAATTCGGGTTGGGCCTCTGGTTAGTAGGTTAGTCCCAAAAATGATATAAAAGTGTAAAGTAAAGCCCATAAACATGCAAAACGGGTAATATAATAGCATGGAACAATAAAAAATTATAGATACGTTGGAGACGTATCAGTACCCTGACGTCATCGTCCACCTCAACCGCAACACCCTCACGGACTTAGCATTTGAAGCCGAGGTAGAGCTGCCTCCATGACACCGATGTCGACGTGTACCGTACCCGAACAACTTCGACCACACCATCGTGCGCCTCACCGTTGCCGCTTCACTATCGCAACCATCCACAACACCGAAGCTGTTCCTGCTACGCAGTCGTTCGCCGCCTCAGATCTACTTCCCCACCGCCGATAGACGACCACCACACCACACTCCACCACTTGGCCATGTCTTCGTGCAAGGTTCCACCATCCTCCACAACATCTTGTTTCCAGTGAACCACAAGAAGATCATCAAAAAAATAGATGGAGGACACAACACTACCATCCGAAAGTGGTACTCCTCTTCCCTTATTCGTGCAAATCTTACGTCTCTGCTCACACCGTACTCATCCCACAAAAGAAACTAGTTGATCGCTTCTTACTACACCTTCTTTGTGATACTAAAGGCACAAGGTTTACCCCATTTACTATTTCACCTTAGCTAGAGGTCAATCGCCCGCATGTATTTCAATTTAGGGTTAGTTGATTCCCAATTAAAAGAACCAGCACCCGCTGTGGCGCATGGAGCACCTAGTCCGCCTATTCGTCGGGGAAGCAACGCATTGGTGTCTATCTTAGGGGTGTGGGGCGCATGAGCTGCTAGCGCCTGATCTGGAGGTCGGTGGGGTTTAAAGGAATGGCCGAGGGCAGTGCCAAGCATGATAGTGGGGAGAGGTTGAGGGGAGGGAAGAGGCAGGAGACTGGGCTGGTGGTCACTGGCGGTTTGTGGAAGATCGTCAACGCTGACTGGCTGGAGGTAAATGAAGGCCATCTACACGTTCTTTGTACATTGGACAGTGTAGAAAAAATGGACCGACCTATTTGTTTTCAATCGACTGTTATTTTCATAGGACCATGTCTTTTGGTGTGCTGGAGGAGTACTTGCATTTCCCAGCCATCCATGTGCTCATATTTCAAAAATCCTAGAATATAATTTCGTGTGCCATGTGATACGTCTCCAACGTACCTATAATTTTTTATTGTTCCATGCTGTTATATTATCAATCTTGGATGTTTTACAATCATTTTATAGCAAGTTTATTTCATTTTTTGGGACTAACCTATTGACATAGTGCCTAGTGCCGGTTTCTGTTTTTTTGCTTGTTTTTTACTTTGCAGGAAATCAATACCAAACAGAGTCGGAACGCAGCGATTTTTTTGGGTGATTTTCTCTGGACCAGAAGACACACTATGGGCCAAGAAAGTATCTGAGGGGGCTCTAAGGGGAGCACAACCCACCCCTCCCAGGTGCGCCCAGGTGGGTTGTGCCCACCTCGGTGGCCTCCCGCACCGCCTCTCTGCTCTATAAATACCCCAATATTCCAGAAACCCTAGGGAGTCGACAAAAATCAATTTCAGCCGCCGCAAGTTCCAGAAAAAAAATATCCAATCTATATACCATCATGGAGGGGTTCTTCATCCTCATTGGTGCCTCTCCGATGATGCCTGAGTAGTTCATTGGTGGCTATTTTTGCGCTGTGTTTGTTGGGATCCGATGAACTTTGAGTTTATGATCAGATCTATGTTTTTATCCAAGAAAGTTACTTGAGTTCTTTGATCTCTTATATGCATGATTACTTATAGCCTCGTATTTCTTCTTCAAATCTTTGGTTTAGTTAGGCCAACTAGATCGATTTTTCTTGCCATGGGAAGAGGTGCTTTGTGATGGGTTCGATCTTACGGTGATTGATCCGAGTGATAGAAGGGGAAACGACACATATGTATCGTTGCCATTAAGGATACCAAGATGGGGTCTATATCTACATAAGTAGATCTTGTCTACATTATGTCATCATTCTTATTGCATTACTCTGTTTCTCCATGAACTTAATACACTAGATGCATGCTGGATAGAGGTTGATGTGTGGAGTAATAGTAGTAGATGCAGGCAGGAGTCAATCTACTAATCTTGGACGTGATGCCTATATAATGATCATTGCCTGGATATCGTCATGATTATTTGAAGTTCTATCAATTGCCCAACAGTAATTTGTGTACCCCACCGTATGCTATTTTTCATCAGAGAAACCACTAGTGAAATCTATGGTCCTCGGGTCTCTTCTTTATTATATTTGCCTTCACGTTCAAATTTTATTTGCTTTTATTTTCAGATCTATTAATACAAAAATCCAAAAATACCCTGCTGCAATTTATTATTATTTATTTTATCTTGTGTTCCCACGAGATATATTTATCCAATCTACTACAATTTTACCTATCTTTTTACCCGTGAGGGATTGACAACCCCTCTCTTACATCAGGTTGCAAGTATTTGTTCTTTGTGTGCAGGATCTGTTTACGTGTTGTTGCATGGTTCTCATACTAGTTCGATAACCTTGATCTTATCACGAGGGAAATACCAACCATAACTGTGTTGCATGATCCCTTCCTCTTTGGGGAAATACCGACGTAGTTCAAGCCGCATCAATAGAAATTTCTGGCGCCGTTGCCGAGGAGATATCATCAACATCTACCAGGTTCCTAATAAAAATCTCATATCCTTGAAATTTACATTATTTTCCATCTGCCTCTCATTTTCCTCTCCCCCATTTCACAAAAAAATGCCGTTTTATTCGCCATCTTTTCCGTTCACCGTTTTCTCGTCAGGTCTGCTTTTGCATGCATTCTTGTTTGCATAGTCATGATGCCTCAAAGAAAATATTATGATGTTCCTTACCCCAATATTTTTCTTGAAATTGAGAAAAGTACTAAGGAATAGATGACTACACAATTTGAGAAAAGAACTCAAGGAGCACTCCGTTGTGCTAGATGCTATAACAAAACAACTTGATGATATTAGTAGAGAAGTTTGCAATCTCCAATCTAAGTATGCTTTTGCTGAAAGTTTGCTAGGCAAAATATCCGATACACAAGCTACCCTAGTAAATCAAATTGCCGCTAAACCAATCTCTCTAGAAGATAAAAATGATGAAGATCTTAAAATGATTGGTGTTTCTTCTATTGATTATTTGTTTAGTAAAATTAAGATTGATGAAAAAGGAACTGAAGAAGAGTCAAATTTAGTTAGAAGGCGTCCCGATAATTCGGAGGAGAAAAATCTTGTTGAGAAAATTGATAAAAGTGGGTTTGAAGAGGTCAAAACTTTGACTAGTGATGTGCCCACTCTTTTGGATTACAAGGACTTTAATTATGATAATTTCTCTTTGATTGATTGGTTGCAATCCATGATAAATTCACACCATGCTTATGAACAAAATAAAGCTTTTACTAAACGTATTGTTGATGGTATGATGAAAGCTTTGGAAGAAAAGTTGGAATTAGAGATTTCAATTCCAAGAAAATTACATGATGAATGGGAACCGACTATCAAAGTCAAGATTAAAAATTATGAGTGTTTTGTTTTATGTCAGTTGGGTGCTGGTGTTTCTACAATTGCGAAATCTTTATGTGATGTGCTTGGTCTTACCGATATTGAAGAATGTTCTTTAAATTTGCACTTGGCGGATTCTACTATTAAAAAACCTATGGGAAGAATTAATGATGTTTTTATTCTTGCAAATAGGAATTATGTGCCCATGGATTTTATTGTTCTTGATATTGATTGCAATCTGTCTTGTCCAATTATTCTTGGTAAACCTTTTTACGCACTATTGGTGCCACCATTGATATGAAAGAAGGCAATATTTAATTTCAATTTCCACTAAGGAAGGTGTCGGTGCAACAAACCCTGGGTCTATTGCCCAGACTATGCATAGGCACGGGAACAAGATGGCACCAACCCTAGTCAAAGTACAAGAAACCAAGATCTTCGAAGGAACAACATGGAGATCAAGAGGACCAAGATCAAGCCAGAGAAGGAAGATACCACCAGGAGAAAAGCCTCCCTTACCGGGCTGGTGAGCTCAGCGAGGGAGGGGTCACCCCCGGAAGAAGACGTCCAAGACGTCCCAGCAGGGCCTGTCGGGACTCGCGGAGGCAAAACCACCTCACCCAACTACTCTACATGACACACATCGTCAATCGACGCGGTCTCAAGCCACAAAGTGACTAAGTGTCAACCATTCGCCACATGGTAGCCTCTTTCTACGGGAAATGCCTACAAACGACACCCGTTCTGCGATGTGTCGAGCGAGCAGGTGTGAAGCTGGCAAAACAGCCCGGCAAGGCTTGTCGGGCAAGCGACGATGTGACGTTAAGCGGCGCACTTAATGCACCCTGGAAGCCCGCAGTTTGTTATCTTACCAGTGCATAATGACTACTTTGCCATTGTGGTGACCCTTAATCTATGAAAGGAGGCCTATGGCAGCCGTAGAAAGGGTTGGAAGGTTGGACACCACACACTGATGCACGCGTACTCTATTGAATTTGAGCATGTGTATGGGTTATTTCACATTATTGATCCATAGAGTGAGAGTGGTTTGAAATCTATACAATACATGGCTTTTGCAATTCATATATAAACATGAGTGCACTCTATGTTGTCAGTTTTGAGCACTTTATACATTTGCACATACATGGATACATTTGCTAGCTACGAACTAGAGTACATGTTGAGTTCAACATAAAAGTCGTTTTAAAGATTCGAATTCATATGTACTACATTCAACTATTTGAATTGGAGATAATGGGATTTGTAAATCACATCTGAAAGGGGGCACTAATCTTTGTTGTGCATTTGAATATGCTATATGTTCATACGCATGTCTAACTATTTTTTTGCAACCAAGGAGATTATATCTGGAACTATTGTATCAAGGGCATTGGTTTGGAAAGCATTCCGGCAAGGATTCTATTATATCTGAAAGGAACTGCTAGCAGAGATAGACAAGGCATGTGTGAATCCCACATTGTATCAAGGGCATTGGTTTGGAAAGCATTCCGGCAAGGATTCTATTGGCCCACAACCCTCCAAGATGCGGTTGAGCTAGTCACCAAATGTGAAGCCTGCCAGTTCCATTCCAAAAACATCCACCTGCCTGCCCAAGCTCTTCAGACAATCCCTTTATCATGGCCATTTTCGGTTTGGGGGTCGATATCCTCAGCCCTTTCACCTGGGCAATCGGGGGCTTTAAATTCTTGTTCATTGCTATCAACAAGTTTACAAAGTGGCTGGAAGTGACTACCGTGAGAAAGGTGACTGCTCAGTCAGCTATCAAGTTCTTGAATGAATTGTTGTGTCATTTTGGAGTCCTAGCAAGGATCATTACCGACAATGGCACCCAGTTCACGAGTCGCGCCTTCATGCAATATGTTCATACCTCCGAAAGCAAGATATCATTTGCCTCTACCGCACACCCTAGGAGCAATGGGCAAGCTGAGAGGGCGAACGCTGAAGTGCTACGAGGACTCAAGACAAGAACCTTTGATATGTTGCAGAAGCACAGCAGGCGATGGACCGATGAGCTGCCGGTAGTTCTCTGGTCCCTCATAACGACACCAAATTGAGCTATGGATAGACGTCCTTCTCCCTAGTCTATGGGGAGAAGCAGTTATCCCCACGAAACTCATTTACGGGTCGCCTCGAGTGCTTGCCTACGATGAAGTAGCGCAAGATTAGCACTGGTGTGACGATGCTGTGCTACTCAAGGAGAACTGTCTCCTGGCTGCTACGCGTGCTGCATGCTATCAGCAAGCCCTGCATCACAATCATAGCCGCAAGCTTCATGCCCGGTGGTTTGAGGAAGGCAACTTTGTCCTTAGGAGCGTTCAGTCCACCAAGGGTACAAACAAGTTGACGCCAAAGTGGGAAGGCCCTTACTGAGTAGTACGAGTCACCAGACTCGGCAGTCCGTCTGGATATCGGAGATGACATTCAATTGCAAAACTCATGGAATATTGAGCATCTCCGCAACTTCTACCCATAAGGCACGATTGTCGGGCCCTTCCTGGTAGCCACCCTTTTGTACATGCCTTGCCTCAGGTGCATATAACCTGTTGTACAAAGCTAGACGATGACCCTGACCAACAGAGAATAAACGAAGCGCTGGGGCCCCCAACCAAGTTGCATGCATGCATGAACATTCCAAGAGCACTACATATGCATTTCATGAGCTTTTGCATATGCATATAGGTAGGATCGCATCTTGCATCATTCCCATCTGCATGAAGCTATAGGTTCCTACCGCAAACTTGGCCTCTACAAGGAGTTGAGAAGATGGACCAGCACTGCGATCCCTGGCAAGCCAAACAGATAAGTTCTACCTCTTGTCCATTAGTGTTTTGTAAGCTAGAACTTCTGCATGAGAAAACCTCACCACTCTTTGAAACTTAGGTGCTCCCATCCTTGACTCGAACGCTTCTTCGGTCAGGTTGATCGAAGTGGCCTTTGGTAAAAACAGATTGGCGGGGGGCTGGTCCCTTTATTTTTTGCCTAGTAGGCCTAGTTCTCCGGCAAACAAAAGGGTACCGGTAGGATAGCCTTCCGGGGAAGACTCATTTATTTAAACTAAAGAGGCATTCCACCTCTGCGTGGACATATACATGCACGAGTCCCCGACAAAGTTCATCTTTGTCATTAATATGCTGATAATACAAGTACAAACCTTACAGAACACAAACATGGACTCGAGAGATTACATTATTTGAATTAAAATGTGGCAAATGCCTATAGTTTAAGATTGAAAAATGATAGGTGCCACGTAATCTCCACTTTTCCCCCTCCCACCAGGCACTGCGGTGGAAGGAGGAAAAAACAAGAAAGACACCCAAGAAGGAGCCCATCCCAGTCCGGCCATGGCCCGCTAGGTGCAACCTGACAAGATCTGGAGTGGCGAGGCTACGAAGGAGGGGCACGGAGGGCAGAGCGGCGCCCTCTGGTCGCCACCTCCAGGATCAGCAAGAAGCCCCGACTTGAGCACCAGTGGAGTCATGCTCCAAAGCCCAGTCGGAAGACTGCTGGAGGGGAGGTGAAGGCGCCAGGAGAACGTCCCTCCCCGGATATCACCCTAGGAGACTAGTGATGATGGTGCCAGGGAGGGAGGGGAAGAGCGGAAAGACGAGGTGACAGGTCGTTGGTCAGAGGCGAAAGCATCCACGCCATCGTACTCCGACCTGACCCCCTCCACCGCCTTCTCTGTCTTCCCTCGTTTTCTCCTCACCATAGTTACTCCCGAGAAGCGCAATGACTCCATCCCGGCAGCTTCTCCGGGAAGACGGCAAGTGACCAATGCGGCCAGAGGACTCGAGGCGCACCGCTCCCACCTCGGCAGGCAGGAAAGCGCGCCTCTCGTCGACATCAGCCCCAGGGCCTCTGGAAGGGGTAGTGCTGGGATTACCTATGATCTCCAGCCCTGCCTCCCGTGCTAGTTCCGAAGACACTGAGGGCCTGGCTGCTAAGCCCGTAAGCAACGAAAGCCCGGGGAGGGACACCACACTGCCTGACGGGCAGCCAACCGAGGTGGAAGGGGCAAGCATCTCCCCACGATGGGGAGATGTGATATTTCCCACAGAATGGACCAGGCTCACTCCCCAAGGACCGGCACCAACCTTTGGTGATGTTGGCCTCGGACTGGAGCCCGGGGCCTGGCCCCAGGCTCTTCTCTTTGACATAACCAGTAGGAAGCAGAAAACAGAGGAGGGGAGCGCAAGGATGAATGACTCCACCCTTCCTTCGCCCCTCCTTTCATAAGCAGGCTGTGGAAGGGAGCCTCTCCCTCAACAAGCGACCATCGCCCTCCTCCGCCAAGTCAAGAAGACTGGGCCCTCGCCCTGACGCTCTCTCGTGCCACGCGCCTCCTTTACCTACCCCGCACGATGTATGCAACATACGTGGCTGTGGATAAGGGCGTGGTGGGAAGAATAAATTGGCAGTTTCTATCATGTGCGTTAAAGTCATTCACATGCCATTACAAGGGTGGCCCCACCACTATTGGCTTTACACAACACGCGGGAAATCAGAAACTGCCCTAGGCTCAAGATTGATGAAGAATCAAAGAAGACCTCAAGAGGCCAGCCTCTTCAGCGCCCCTGCCTGTGCACTTATTAGGGCCTACCCCTACGACGCTCGGCAGCGCGATCAGGGCAGGCCCAGGGGCTTCTGTCGGTGCAACAAACCTTGGGTTTGTTGCCCAGACTGTGCACATGCACGGGAACAAGGTTGCGACACCAACCCAAGTCAGAGTACAAGAAGCTATGATCTTCGAAGGAACAACATGCAGATCAAGTGTACCAAGATCAAGCCACAGAAGCAAGATAGCACCAGGAGAAAAGCCTCCCTCGCCGGGCAGGCGAGCTTAGCGAGGGAGGGGTCTCCCCCACAAGAAGACGTCCAAGAAATCCCGGCAGGTCTTGCTGGGACTCATAGAGGCAAAACCACCTCACCCAAGTACTCTACCACGACCCACGTCATCAATCGATGCGGTGTGAAGCCACAAAGTGACTAAGTGGCAGCTATTCACCACACGGCAGTCCTCTTTCTATGGGAAATGCCTACAAACGACACCCGTCCTGCGGCGTGTCAAGCGAGCAGGTGTGAAGCTGGCAGAACAGCCCGGCAAGGCTTGCCAGGCAAGTGACGATGTGACACTAAGCGGCACATTTAATGCACCCTATCAGCCTGCAGAGTTAGGTATGATAGAACTGTTTGCTATCTTATCAGTGCATAATGACTACTTTGCCATTGTGGTGACCCCTTAATCTATAAAAGGAGGTCCATGGCAACCGTAGAAAGGGTTGGAAGGTTGGACACCACACACTAATGCGTGCGTACTCTATTGAATTTGAGCATGTGTACGGGTTATTTCACATTATTGATCCATAGAGTGAGAGTGGTTAGAAATCTAGACAATACATGGCTTTTGCAATTCATATATAAACATGAGTGCACTCTATGTTGTCAGTTTTGAGCACTTTATACATTTCCACATACATGGATACATTTGCTAGCTACGAACTAGAGTACATGTTGAGTTCAACATAAAAGTGGTTTTAAATATTCGAATTCATATGTACTACATTCAACTATTTGAACTGGAGATAATGGGATTTGTAAATCACATCTGAAAGGGGGCACTAATCTTTGTTGTGCATTTGAACATGCTATATGTTCATACGCATGTCTAACTATTTTTTTGCAACCAACGAGATTATATCTGGAACTATGCATGAATTGAGCTAAGCTGCAATATTTTAATATATACTTGTGTACAATGTAGATTCAGATGTACCCCCTCCATTCCAAAATATTCGTAGTTTTAGGATTTTCAAGAGTCAAGATATTT
Organism: Triticum dicoccoides; assembly: GCF_002162155.2. Lineage (NCBI taxonomy): Eukaryota > Viridiplantae > Streptophyta > Magnoliopsida > Poales > Poaceae > Triticum > Triticum dicoccoides. Next base: position 498,605,610 of record NC_041393.1, on the reverse strand, counting down.
TAAGTTTGACAAATCCCAAAAGTTCAATTCAAGAGAACTGTAAACGTTAATGCTTCTGCTCCCAAATAATGAACGAAGTGCCAAATAAGCCTCTGGTCGCCTGAAACCACGTGAGACCAATGTTTGGTGGTAGGAAATTACTGTCCTGACTCTGAGATGTAGCCTTCAGCCCGATGTCCAAAGGACTAAACCGGGGTTGGTTTGTAACTTCACCAAGACGTCAGTCAACTTCCTCCGAAAAACATTCATACACTGTAATGAGCATATTCTGAAGTCTAGTGACCATATTGTGCTTTCGCTTGAAATAGAATGATCGTAACGCGTGAATTGTCCGGGACGTACTTTTAGAGGGCCGAGAGATAGTTTGTGTGTGTATGTGAAAGTGGTGTAGAGAGAGGGATGTGCGGCGGAGAGAGAAAGAGATATGCCCTTCGTTTCTCTTTACCGTTACTACTTTTATAGGAGAAACATATAAACATTCACAATACGGAACAAATATCATTGGATACACCATGCAATTAACTTTCATGTATAACTTTTTTTATTGTACTCCCTCCATTCGTTTATATAAGGTGTATTTGTTTTTTCAAAAGTCAGACGAGTGCATGTTTGACCGAGTTTAAGAAAAATATATCAATATCCACAATAAGAAATTTATATCATTTGATTCATCATGAAAAATAGTTTCATATTTTATATATTAGCCATTGTAGATGTTATTTGTAACATCCCAAATTTTCAATTTGGATGTTATACATGGATCATCATACACATATCATATTTATTTGCATTTAGTTGTGATCCTAGAAATCTTAAGCAACTCAAGGACCCAAGGAGAGAGTTGGAGGTTTCACAAAATTTTCACGTTTGAATTTAGTTCAAATTTGAAAAGGGGATCAACTTGATTTTAATATTTTTCTCTCCAATTATTTCCAACAATAAAAATAAATGAGAGAAGATAATATGACTTCTTCAACAGAAGAGACATATTGGAGAAGAAATTTTAAATAAAATTATTATTTTATTTGTGTTTTATTTGCTATTTTATCGGAATTAGAGAAAAACTTGCATTTTTGAAAATTGCAATTTAGTCCATAAAAATGTTTATCCTGTCCTAAATATTAGGTTTGTACGGTGAAAATTGTTCCTGGAATTTTTAGAATTTTTTATATTTTATTAAGATTTTATTCGCGGTGAAATTATTTTAAAAAAAAGTTTCGGACTGAACTGGGCTGAAGGCCCAGCCGCCGCCAACCGCCTAGCGCCGTTGCGCGAGCACCGGACTCGGGCGAGGAGTCCGGGTCGGGCTCGCTGTCCCGCCGCCCCTCGCGCAAGCCGAGGACCCCCTTGTGGCCTCCTTATAAGCCGCCTTGCCCCGCCCTCTTCTCCTCATCACCAGCTGTCGTTGCCTCCGCCGCCCTCGCCCCACACCTAGGTGTCGTGACTCGGCTGAGAACATCGAGAAACTTTGATTTTAAATTCATGTAAATCCAAAACTCGCCTGGAAATCATGAAACTTGGCATGGTGTCATGTCATGGCACTAGCATGCTGTGGTAAAAAATTGGGCTGATTTGGAACAAGTTTTGGTATAAGCTTCTTGCAAATCGGAGCTTCTCTCAAGGCTCATGGTTCTGAGAGGGAACGTGCCACCTTTGAGTGCGAAATGATATATGCTGCCCCCTTGATTTTCTTTATAGAGGCAACATAGAACTACATGAGTGCCTTGTTAAATTTTGGAATTATTTTGGGTTCGTTTGGCCTTTTTTATACATTAATTGAGTTTCTGGTCATTTAATGTGCATAATTAACATTTGAACTACAAGCACATGCTCCCGTGCACCAAAGTTGGTTGAAAAATCACATGTGTGTCCTCGAGTGAATTCCTAGGTCCCATGTAAGAAATGGGAATGAAATTCAAACATCTGGGCATCGTGGCTCCGCCTAGAACTTTGAGAAACTTGGTTTTAAAATTCTTGTAAATCCAAAACACGCCTTAAAATCATGAAACTTGGCATGGTGTCATGTCATGGTACTACCATGTTGTGGTAAAAAAATTTGGCCGAATAGGAACAAATTTTGGTATAAGTTTCTTGCAAACCGGAGCTTCTCTCAAGAAGGCTCGTGGTTCTGAGAGGGAACGTGTCACCTTTGGGTGCATAATTCAAATTTGAAATACAAGCACATGCTCCAGTGCACCAAAGTTGGTTGAAAAATCACATGTGTGTCCTTGGGTAAATTTCTAGGTCCCATGCAAGAAATGGGAATGAAATTCAAACATCTGGGCGTCGTGGCTCGGCTAGAAACATTGAGAAACTTGGTTTTTTAATTCCTGTAAATCCAAAACACGCATGAAAATCATGAAACTTGGCGTGGTGCCATGACATGGCACCAACATGTTGTGGTAATTTTGCTGTCCGATTGGCGAAGGCGCACACATTAACAATCAACAAAGTCATTTTGGAACAAGTGTTGTCACGTTACAATCGGAAACACAAGTATTATTGATATTGTGGCATTCTATTTACCATTTATGTGCCGCCACACGTCCCCTTTTTTATTAGCTAGGAGGCGCCGTGCAGGGTAGCTATTTGAGTATGGGAGGCATGCGACTAGACCCCTGCGCGTGCTTATCGGGAGGAGAGCCCTTTGACCTCCATCTGTCGTCCACCTCTCTTGCAAGGTCTCCATTAATGGCGCCCGAGCCTCTGTTTAATGGCACCGCTATGTCTCACTCGACTGATATTTAAGACAGAAAAAAGAAAATCTGAAAAGAAAAATTTGCATGGATCTTGATGTAGATCTAACGGACCTATATAGCATCTACTCTGACTTATAGCAAGACTGATGAGTATATAAGGACGACGACGGTGGATAATAATTGTCTTACATAATTAGGAAGATAACTAAAAAAGCCACATGAGGCTACGCCCAAAATACACAAGGGCAAAAGAAGAAGGAAGACAACGATCTGGCTCGCTGATCTCTACTTTCTTGATGCGTTGCTGGAGGCCGCGGGAACTAGTCTCCGCAGCGAGCGGTGATGAGCTCTATCGTCTCCTCAAGACGCTGCTTGAGAGCATCAACGGATTCCTCCACAAGCCTTTGGCGCTCGATGCGGAGCATGTCATTCTCGTCCATAAGTTTCTTGACGATGACGCCGGTCCTCTTAAATAAGTCACTGGTCTCCTCCTGCTGATCTGCACTTCGGACGATCTTCTCCCTCAGCAGGTCGCGCTCGGCCCGGAGCCTCTCATTACCCTCCCTTAGTTGCTGGATGATGCCGATAGCCTATTCAAACGAGGCTTTCATGTCATCCTGCAACCTCGCCCAGCCGGAGATCTGATCCATCTGGCTATGGACAATCGCATGCATGCGCCTGTAAGAGTCGTCGCCTGCCCGCGAGACATTTTCCCAGGCCGCCGCGGCGTGGCGGCCGGCGGGACATCTCTGCTGCATTCGCGGCATGGCGGGACATCTTTGCTGCTTCCGCAGCGTGGCCGGACACGTCTGCTACATCGACGGCACGGCGGGACCTCCGTGCTGCTTCAGTGGCGCGGTAGAACCTCTATGCTGCTACTTCCGTGTGGCGGGACATGTCGGCTTATTTTTCGGCGAGGCGGGACATCTCTCGTGCTTCCGCTTCCATGCTCGCCTCTCCCTGGTGGTAATCTCTCGACCCAGAACTCACGCTGGCCACGGCAGGCACAAGGGAAGGATGCTGAATGACTTGTTTGTTTGTGGATGAGGATTTGAGGAGGAATGTGTAGTCATCTTGGCATAGTAGTATTTATAACCGAGTACTAATACGCTCCTAAGTGGGAAACCGTTTAGGTTGTGATCGGTGTGAACAGGTTTGCAATTAAATATAGCATGGTAGTAGTAGTAATTTGGAATGTGACGAGACGCAAACTCAAAAGTTATTGACAGTTCTAGTTTCAAAGTGCGACAGTATTCTCGGATGGTGTAACGTGGGCACGTGTTCTCGGCCATGGTGTAGCATATGCCATGGTAGTTCTTTTTCTACTGATGTGTACGTGCAATAACTAGCACCGTCGGATACATATCTTACAGTTATTGGGGCCTTCGATAGGAATGGCCTCATGGCGAGCTATAGACTAGTCTTTTTAGACGCATTACACCTATCTCTCAGGACTTCTCGCACGCACCATCTCTAGCTCCCTAGGTTGATGCCACCCACATACACTTGTACACTGAGTTTAGTACATTATACAGGAAGACAAGAGGTGCACACACACACTCGTCCTCTCTCACACACGCATCTGTAGCTACAAATTGTAGTGTTCTCAACCATCTGATTGGCTCTATCATAGGTTTCACGTTGCTCCTTGGCCTTGAGATTGAGAAGTTTAAAACGCAGAGGCTAAGCTGGAGGTGCGAGGTTTTGGTTAATGTGTGGGCCGGACACAACAGCAACACGACACACGATTCGTCTGCCTGGTGCGCAGTTGACTTGTCCAACACAACCCGGCCCTGCTTGGTATTTGCGCCTCGACTTATGCGCAGAGAAATTAGGATCGGAGGGAGTACTACTAGTAGTACTACTTTGATGTGTCGCGTCAACTCGCACAAGTATGAAACACTTCATGAACAAACAAGCATATAAGCTCCCTCCGTTCGAAAATACTTGCCATCAAAATGGATAAAAAGGGACGTAGGTAGAACTAAAATACGTCTACATACATCTCCTTTTATCCATTTTGATGACAAGTAGTACTTCTTACCCAAAGGAACTTAATATCCAACAGACAAAAAATATCAGTTCGACTGTTCGAAATACTGATCTGATGTCGAAGTAATTGCTACATCGCCACCAAAACCCATCATATCTTAAGCTAAAGTAGACTGAGCTAACCCCTATATTAGCATATTACAAACATAAACAAAAGGCGCTGTAGAAACATTTAGGATGTGAGCTTGTCAATCTGAATGTGGAGGGACACCATCTTAGCCCCGGCCAGCAGCTTGGGCGGAACTATGAAGAAGGTCAACTCCTGCATGGCGACGTCACCGGGATTCTTACTGCTTGTCACCTCCATTTGCACCTTGATGGTGTCGGTCCTGCCTTTGGGCTCCCCCGGCAGGCCGTTCGCCCACAGCTTGGCCACGTAGTGCGGCAGTGGGGATGCCCCCGCTCTGATGTAGTCGACCGACATGGCGATAGGCGCGCCGATGTCGAGCACGCTACCGACCAAGAAAAACGCGCGACCGTCCTCCTCCGCAAACAGCAAGAGCCGTGGCTCCGAGAGTGGCACTTGCAGCTGGAGCACCTTGCCATACTGGATCCTGTGCACGGGAATGGGATGGGTGGTGCTGATGTGGTGGGAGAGCGCCGGCGGCGGGCCTTCGTAGCCGCGGACGGGCACGTGGCATTTGCAGGACGCGAGCGGACACACGCTCTGGTGATCGGTGAGCTTGTGGTAAGTGACGTAGAGCCCACAGCCTTCATGCGGGCACTCCAACATCACCGACGAGAGGATGACGTCCACCACCGTGTTCTGCACGTCGAAGCCACCACCGCCCTCGCACTTCTGGCACTGCCGTTGGTTCTCGAGGCGCTCGACACGGCAGTCCGCGCAGGCCAGGTGCCCTCCCTTGCACTGCACAAATCAATCGAACAACACATCATTCAAGGAACCTGCACCTTGCTCGATCAGCCGAATGGACGAGGTGTATTCAAACCTCATACACCGGAGGCTTCAAGGGGCAGAGGCACAAGGGGCAGTGGAGCAAGGTGAGGTCCATCGAGACCATAGAGAGCTCCATCGTCGGGTCCTGTTCTGTTTGCATGATCTCGCCCTCCTCGTGCACAACCATCTCTCGCTTTAGGGACGGGGCATTGCAAAGCTTTACCATCACATATTCATACGACTTCAAGGTGCATTAAATCAACACATGCAAGTATCAAAAGGGGAGTCATGGCATGCATGCATGCGTTGTAATTAATGCATCGGTAAACGCAAATTATTGAAATATGTCGAGTGCAGTGCTTTGATGTGTCGCGTCAACTCATACAACAACGAGAAGTTTGATTATCCTCTCCCTCATGGACTGAGCTCCGGTGCCTTAATTGCACCTGCCTTTGGCTGTATGACAGGTGGGCCACCCAGCTGTTGGGTCCAACTGTCATACATGCAAAGGCAGGAGCATTAAGTCAATGAAGCTGTGTCCCTGCCTTTCCCATGAGCGTGGTGGCTGGAAGGACTAGGAGAAGCTTTCGCTACACGCTCTCCCTCCCGCATCCGGTGGACATGCAGCAAATCAATCGGTGTCAGATGGCTAGAAGATACGGTAGTACTCCTCAACTGTAGTATTACTCCATCATTGTTTGACTTCCCGAAGAGGTGAAGAGCCAAGCGCAGCCCGGACGCTCGTGTGGCAGTTTCATGTGTAGAGTAGTCTAGGATAGCATGTACCGTGCCTGTAAGCTTAAAATCGTTGGGGTCGGCTCCATGCTATGTGGCCGTCTCGAAGCTTTTTTTATTCAAATAATCTTCTGGCCCTACCTGTCATCCTAGTGATTGTAGTTTGCACGCTCATCTGGTCAAGACAGGAATATATATTTTAATTTGTGGTGGGTAAATGTTAGAGGTTGCAGCAAATATATTATACACTGCGGGTCTTTCAACCAAGTTTAGAGGCAAGCATGTGGGGCCTGTGCTATGATGTGTCGCGTCAACTCGTACAATGAGGAGAAGCTTGATTTTACTACTACACGCCTTCTCCCTCGCTGATGCGTGTGGTGGCTCGCGGACGAGGACATGCTTTTGCTTATAGTACTACAACAAGCTATCCCTCCCGCTCGCGGTCGACAGACATGGAGCAGTGGATTCGATACTGTAGAAGCAGTAGTAGTAACATCATTGTTCGTCTTCTCGAAGAGGCCAAGAGCCAAGCACAACCCGAACGTGGCAGTTGTGAACCTTGGAGCATGCATATAGCCAGGCTCTTGCATTAGACAAAATTGCTATGTGAGCCCACTATTGTAGTACTTGCTAGTATATCCCTATAAACCAGAAAGGAGTATTTGCCTTTCTAGAGATTTCAACAAGTGGCTAGACTACACTGAGATGGAGTACATATGGAACAAAATGAGTGAATCTACACCATACATAAATACGTAGTTCTCTTGTTTTCCTCTCCGCCTTGGTCGCGGTGCACAATATTGAGTATACTGACTAGTCTCTTTTTGACACGCATTTACGTTTTTAACATAGTACAGACGCTAGTGCTCATATACACGCGCATACACACCCCTATGAACGCACACACACACACACCCTACCCCTATGAGGACCTCCGAAAGACTGAGCCGACACTATCATCTTGAAATTTACAAAGTCACCATAGGCACCTTGTCGTCGATGGGAACGTCTCCTGACACGCCATAGACGCGAGCTGCCGTCGCCTCCATAGGTACTTGAATGCCAAGGAGGGAGAGGCTAGCGGTTCCGGAGACGTTGAACGGTCAATGATGCATCCTCAACTACATGCAGAGGGAATTAATTGGAGAAGCATAATAGAGCCAGCACGATGTGAATGCAATAGAGTTTGGAATCTCATATAAAGGCGCCCCACCACTCCAATCCATCAACTCCTAGTCTCTGCGCAACAATGCTAACTCCAATCCAGGACCAAGTGACCAGAAGCCAAAATCACCTATGGAGGCAATGGACGCGAGCGGCAGTCGGTTGTGCGAAATCATCCAAGGCATCGGCCTGCGGCCCAGCACCGTGCAGCATTTCCAGACAGTGCTGGCGACCGCCAGTGTTGTAGCCCTCGCTGACGCCGGCTTTGCCTCTTGCATGGACAACATGATGGTCAACTCCATCCGCAAGTTCACCTCCATCAAGAAGCGTGCGGACGACCTTGCCGTACTGCTCCAGCCCGCACGCCCAGGCTCCTCATTGCCTGCCACCCTCATCGGCCACCATGGTGATGAACTCTTTCAAGCCCTGGTGGCCCTGCAGGTGCCGGAGGTCGCGACAAAGAATGTGCACCTCGAGGCCGCGCTCGCCGCGCAGCGCATCGCCATGCAAGAAACCATCGACCTGCACATCCACGTCTACGAGGAAATCGTCTAGATAGGCCACTACAATGCAAGCGAGGACAGAAAGACGTTGGCCTTCTTCCAACGGCTGGAATCTTCAGACGCCATTGTTTAGAAGCACGTCAACCTGGCCACAAAAGCCGCTGCTACTTAGTTGTCGTTCGGTGGGCCGATGCCCTGAGTCGAGGAGGTGGACGTCGTCGATGGATGCATCTCCTCCTCTTGCCTCCTGTAACCAGCACTGCATCGCCTCGTGGCCTTAATGTTTTATTATTATAGTACTCCCTCCGTTCCCAAATATAAGTCCTTCTAGAGATTCCAGCAAGTGACTACATACGGAGAAAACTGAGTAAATCTACACTCTAAAATATGTCTACATACATCCGTATGTTGTATTCCATTTGAAATATCTAAAAAGGCTTATATTTAGGAAGGGAGGGAGTATATGGCATTTTTATTCTAGTCGTAACATTTTGACAGTGAGGTAGGGCCGCAGTTGAGCAAACCGACCATCGGCAAATCCCCACCCCGCCCACCGGGCGTCGGCTGAGTTTAGAATTAGAAGAGAGAAACGAGGGAGAAGAGCTAGCTGTAGCACGAACGCTGTTGTCAGATGGGACTCATGTTGATAGAATAGGAGTACTGAGCACTTGTACCTCTTTTTTTTGAGGAAAAAGTTAGTCATATGTCTAGTACCACTAGTTGGGTGCGTGCGACCTATAGCTGTCATCACTTTAGGTCTCCTTTTCAAATCGCAGCTATGCTTCACAGTACATATTTTTTTCACGTGTTTATCCTCCTATATGTACTCCTAGGCTATTTCCACGTGCTCCCTTTCGCCGACATGTGGGACATAGAGCATCTAGGTCGTAGTGCATGCACAACTCGGAGCATATTCCGGGGTACTTTACATTTCAGATCTCACGAATTACATGCAAACCCCCCGTAGAAGAATAAATAAATAAAGGAATTACTACATGAAACCGGATTATTTTTGTAGAAACCGGAGCATGTTCATTAAACTTTGGACATAACACGTTTATAAAAAATGACCGGACCTAAACCAGTTTAAGGGCCTCTTTGATTCGCAGAATGCTGAAAACACAAGAATTGTGAAAGTATGATGGCAATGAACCGAGATAAGGAGAACTCTAACTTAGTTAGAGGTTAGAGTTAGATTCTAACCCTGAACTAACTCTAAACCAAAGAGGTGTATGGATGGCAAGGTTAGATTGACAATAAATGCTCTTTCTCAATCATTTGACTACTTTGGACCCTATTTCCTACCGGATTTGGTGTGGCCGGCTCTTGTGTGGCCTCCTCCCGCCCACAATTGACATAAGCGAACCATCTTTACAAATCAAGCATGCAAAATATGATAAATTTTACTTTGTCCATACGAATGAGATATCCCACTTAAATCTACAAGTCGTCAATCAAGCTTCACAAAAAAAATACACTCCATGAAACAAAGCATGAGCTAACTCATGGCGTAAGTCATTCACGATAGGGAGGGAGCCCGGAGCCCCTCATGCACCCAAGGAGGAGCTCGTCATCGTCGCTCTAGAGGAAGGCTCTGTAGTGCCCAAACCACGGGAACCCCTCCGACGCCAGTGCTTGCGAGTTGAGGTCGACACCAGCATGGGTAGCAGGGCCGCTTGTCGACGACTGCGAACTTAAGCTTTGGGCCTCTAGAAATAATGCAAGACTGAAACTGAAATACCTAGAAAGGTGAACTGAATCTTTGGGCCTTTAGAAATAATGCAAGCCTGAAACTGAAATACCTAGAAAGGTGAACTGAATCTTTGGGCCTCTAGAAATAATGCAAGCCTGAAACTGAAATACCTAGAATGGTGAACTGAATCTTTGGGCCTCTAGAAATAATGCAAGCCTGAAACTGAAATACCTAGAAAGGTGATCTGAATCTTTGGGCCTCTAGAAATAATGCAAGCCTGAAAGTAAAATACCTAGAAAGGTGAACTGAATCTTTGGGTCTCTAGAAAGATTTATTACCTCCTCAAGCAACATAAAAAAATTCCATGCGTGCACCACAAATCTATACCAAGTTTGATTAGGATCTACTTTTCCAAATCAGAATTAGCGCTAGAGCGGACAAGATCAATGATATGGTTGTGAGACAAAGAAGGAACGAACAAACTCACCCCTCTCACAACCTCCCTGGTAGATGCGCCGCCGCCGCACACGACAGAGGGTGAAAAACGACCGGTGAAGGGGGAGCGGGGCGACCTTCGAAGGCCGGAGGGAGACGGCGTGTCACAACCCTAGTCAATGCATGCATTAGAGTGACTACATCATGTTTACGTTACTCAAAAACTTGGATATGGGATGACAGAACCCCTAGCACCCCCTTAATCCAACTAGGGTTTACTAAACTCTTTTTCAATGAACCTGAAATGCCCTTCTTCATCATCTTTGCCTTGGTCTAGAACCTGTGACAAAAATGGTCCACAATTTTCTAGGACATCCTAAGGTCACTGGATTAAATCATATGTTATTTGCATTTGGACAATTAAATGCTATAAAATATTTTAATTGTCCAAATACTCACAAACTAAAATGTTTATTGTTGGATATATTCTAAACAATGGGCATGAGCAGTTTCAAGATTTTTGAAAGTGCCTAAGCATTTTTAGAAAAGCCACAAACTTACAGAAAGAAAAGAAAATAGAAATAAAAGAGAAAGGAAATTACCTGGTCAAACCCACCAGCCGGCCCACCTGGCGGCCCAGCACTGTGCTGGCACGCGCCAGCCAACTGCTTCCTCCCGCCAGGCAGGCAGGGAGGTGAGCGCCGGCACGCCCGAGCTCGCCATGGCATCAGCTGCTTGCCGTTGAGCTGTTGAATGCGTGGACCACCTCCACGTCGTCGCCCCGACCCCCCCCCGCCCCTAACACCTCACTCTCCCCCAACGCCTCTCCCTCGCCCTCTCCCACCATGGCGGAAGCAGTTGTAGCGGCGGCCACCGTCGTCTCTACGCCGCCTCGTTATGTCCAGGCGCTCTGCCATCCTCCTCTTCGTCGAGCAGACCGAGCCCCGAGTGCTCGTTCGCCCTGGAGCCACCGCAACAACCTCGCCTGACCTCACCATCGCCGGAGATGCCCTTCGCTGTCAGGCTCACTCCAACTCGTCCCCGACCTCGCCGCCTAGCTTGCTAAGTTCGTTGTGAGCTCCTGCCTCTCCTCCTCCTCTCCGCTCTCGCTGCCGTCCACTACAACGAGCATCACCGCACGCACCGCCATCTGAGCTCGCCGCCGACGTAGCTCCAGCCACCCAACGGCCTCACCACCATGTCCAACAACCTCACCGCACTGCGTAGACCACATAGGAGCTGGCCCCGTGCCCCCAGAACCACTGCAACAATGAGTTCGGCCTCGCCCGAACTCCGGCAGCCGCAAAGCTCATCGTTGGCTTCCTTTCCGGTGACCTTGAGCTCAACAACCACCACCCCTCGACGCGGCTTGCTCCCAGCTGCTCGTAGGTGGCCTCCGCCGTCCATTCGGTCGCCGGAGTGCAAAACCTGCACCTCCGCCATGTCTGGACATCGTCGGCGGCTAAACACCGGTGAATCAACCCAGTTTGACCAGGGATTTGACCCCTTGGGTCACTGACATGTGGGCCCTGCCCTTTTGGTCAAACCTAGATTAGGGTTAAACTAATCCTAATTAGTTAGTTAACTAACAGTGACACTGACGAGTGGGTCCCACATCTCAGGTTTGACCTGGCCGCCCAATTGACCCGCTGACGCAATGCTGATGCAGTAATACATTTTCTGGATTTATTCTTATTCAGGAAATTCCAGAAAATAGTGCTACCTTTAAAAATTCAAATAAATTAATCTGTAACTCCAAATGCAAAGTGTTATATATGAAAAATGATCAGAAAAATCCAATCTTTCCATCTGTACTGGTTTAATGGATGTTGACACAAGTTAACCTTACTCTTTAGTGCAAAACATGATAAGGAACTATTTATGATCACAAAATGAGTTTGGGTTTGAATCTTTGGTTCAAAATATCTCAAACCCATCCGGTTATAGTTGCATTAGCCCAACACACTCATTTTGCCATGTCATATGCATGCATCATATTGTTGCATATTGTCATGTATTGATTGTGTTACCGGTGCTCTCAGTGGTAGGTTCTGTCCCGGAGGATTACCGTGAGTACCTGATCGAAGGATAGTATCAGACTACCAACCTGCCAGGCAAGCAACCACCCATTTGATCATATTGTTAAAATCACATGTTCTCATTTCTGGTCTCATTTACTACATTTAAGACAACCACGTTTCAAACTGCTAAGTGTTGCGGTAGTTGAACCCATTTCCTCTGCATGACCTATCATTGCCACAATAACTAGATGAAACCCACTAGCATGTGTAGGAGTTGTTTGAGCCATGTTCGTGTTTCCTACCTTGCTATGCCTGCTATGCTTAGAGTCATGTCAGGTTTCGTTCATCTAGGTGATGGGCTAGAGTGAAATGATTATGTCGGTAATGAGAGTGATGTGTTGAACATGATTTGGTAAAGGTATCGATGACAAGCCATGTAGGAGTACATGGTGGGTTGTTTCACTGGAACCGTTATAAATCACTGAGATTTGTATGTGTGATCTAATAATCAACTACTACCATGCATTGGGCCCGAAACCAATGGACCCTCTCGGCTTCTTAACGACCCTTGTCCTCTGTCCAGGAGTTGCAAGTAGTTTCTGGTGTTTGTAGTATACTGGTGGCTGTGCACAGCACTGACCCTCAGGGTGGGCTGCGATGTGGTAGGTACGTGGCTGGGTATGCCGGGCGCCCATTTGGTGTCTCGAAACCCTGTACACATCGTTTGGGGCTTTATGTGGAAACCTCGGCCGGACTCCCTATGGATGGAACCTGAAAAGGCGATAGACCTGGACTAGAGACTTGAGTGTTTAGGCAGGCCGTGGCCGACATCCTCGTTGGGTTTCCGCTTAAAGGTTTTCGAGTACATGTCATGTAAACAGCGATAAGTGGTAGAAGTGTGTGTGAAGAAGTACACCCCTGTAGGGTTAACATCATCTATTCGAATAGCCGTGCCCGCGGTAAAGGACTACTTGTTTGCCTATGTAGTTCATAGACAAGTAAATGGAAACTACTAAAAGACTCAAGACAAGTGTGAGTGTCGTGGATGGCCTTCCATAGGATGACGGGGTGTATCCTCAGTAGTGTATTGTTGTGGTGAGTAGAGGACTCGAGTGTGCAAAACAATTTCAAGTTGGTGTCTCGTAAGATAGTTTAGCCAAGAGCCAAAGCTGGCTTGCTGCAATAACCCCACTATCCCTTTGTTGATAATATGCATGTATGTAGGATCTGATGTAAGTCTTGCTGAGTACCTTTGTACTCATGTTTGCTTAATTATAATTGCAGAAGAGACTGCCGCTCCTTCTGATGGGTTTTACATAGACCTTGACATCGATGAGTAGCCTGAGGCCCAGGTGGTGATCCTGAGCACATGGAGGACCCTTGTAGGATAGATAGGCTTCCTCAAGCCTTTTTACTTTCTAGATGTCTGTACCCAGACATGTTGCTTTCGCTTGTATCTTGTATGTTTGTATGACTTGAATGACGGGTCGTGAGACCCCTATCTGTATGAATAATATGTCTGGCTCTCTGGAGCCTTTTAAATAGAGTACTTGAGTTGTAGAGTTTTGTTGTGATGCCATGTTGTATTTGCACATATCGAGCGTATTGTGTGTATGATTCAAATGCTTGGTATGTGTGGGATCTGACTACCTAGTTGTTTATCGTTGGTAGCCTCTCTTACCGAGAAATGTCTCCTAGTGCTTCCGCTGAGCCATGGTAGCTTGCTATTGCTTCGGAACACTTAGGCTGGCTGACATGTGTCCTTCTTCGTTCTTGTGTCTGTCCCTTCGGGGAAATGTCATGCGGTGTTCCTTCAAGTCTTTGTAGCTTGATACAGCTTGGGTTCATTTGCTATTGATCAACACGTTCGTTGCTGGGTCATGTATGCCTATCCCTGTAAGTTAGTGCCACTTTGGGTTCACAACTAGCCATGTCAGCCCGGGTTCTCTGTCATATGGATACTAGCAACACTATCATATACATGAGCTAAAAGGCGCAAACGGTCCTGGGCCTGGTAAGGCGACGCCCGTGGGAATACCGTGCGGTGAGGCCGCGAGGTGATATGAGGTGTTACATGCTAGACCGGTGTGACTTAGGATCGGGGTCCTAACAGCGTTGGCATCAGAGCCGGACTGCCTATAGGTTCTTCAAGCCAAATTGGTCGATGTCGAGTCTATAAATGCTTTAGTTATATGTAGGGGAATTGATTGTGGGATGGAACGTAAGGCTCTTTTTACTCCTTTACCTCACGACATTCTGATCTGGGTCAGTCCATTCTTTCCACGGGGGTTAAGAACTAGGATCTCTTCTCTCTATCAGGTTCACGTGTTACTAATCCGTAGTAACTTATAGGATTGTTGGTTACAAGCCCTAGTTCAGTTCTACTACCTCAGTATGTTGTTAGTTGGACACAGAACCTTATGATGTTGTTGAGTGTCTATGCAATCTTTTGCAAAATGTCTCAAAATCCTTTTTGAGCATTTACAGCCGTTATGCGGTCCAATTTCTGCTAGAAATTCTAATGCCTTTGTGTTATTTGGGTTTCAGATGTCTTCTCGCACTACACACCAGGTGGTACGTCTGACTCAGTGCATTGACGTGCCCGGGCACACGGCCATGCTAGTCAGTGTGATGATAGAGACTTGCTATAGATGGTATCCAGAGTATACCGTCGAAGAGCAGTTTCGTGATTTTAATCAGAGTCTGTATATCTGCACCATGATGATCTTTCCTTCTTATCCCGGAGCTACCGAGCCCCTTCACTGGTCCTACGGGCTTGGTATTACCGTGGAGATGTCCGTCCAGGATGCTTCTTACTCTATGATCACTATCATTCGAGCCTGGTATGCATCACTTCAGGACACCGAGTTCTGTTATCTGCTGGCAGCACACACTGGTCAAGAGGACTATTACACTGGGCTTTATGCTGACGCTTCTCATGAGGAGCCACGTCTTTGCACCACCACCGAGATGTTGGAGGAGAGGGAGCGAGATAACGGTGCCCTCCGCATGGAGCTGTACAACACCTGCGCGAACCACTGGGCCACCCTGACATGGCTGGCACCTGCCGTGCAGATCGGTTACCTTGATATGCGGGATTTGTACCCCGTTCGCACATGTCTGCCAGCTTGCATGGACTATCCAAATGTTGGAGGTATCATGCCTCCACGTGGGCGCCGTCTGCCGCTGTTCGTGGGACCAAGGCCTCATCCAAGTCCATATGGTCCACAGGCCCGACGTGACCATGAGTTTCCGGATCCGCATGTTTTGCTTCCAGGCTACACGGGTAATCTCTATGAGGACTACTACGGAGACGGAGATGACTGAGCTAGATCATGGCACTAGTAGTATGTAGCAGTTATATCTCCACAGTCCTACGCGTCTTGTGGAATATGACTTAGTGTGTTCTAAATTTCGGAGGTGTAGAAAAATAATGTATAGGAGCTTGGAATGCCTCCGATGAGATGTAATCTTTATTTCACCGCGGTTGTACTTCAGTTTGGTCTTGTACTAAACCGTGTATGGTGTGTATGACCGATGGTATATATATGGCAGTTTCTGTATTACCATGTCGTATGGATGAACATCTTTGCATTTCGAGTCATCCATTACATTCTGGACTCCTATGTTAGAGTTTTGTCATCCTTGTCTAAACCGTTGTTTTGTTTTCCTAGGATGGTCAACACCCGAAACAACCCTGCTGCCCCGGAGCAGGCTGAAGGCAGTGGGGATAGAAATGCGAATCTGCCTCATCCTCCTTCCTTGGCTGAGTTCATGCTGGAGGCCGAAAGGAACAAACGTGAGACCAACCGTTTGCTAGAACGCATTGAGCAGAACACAGCATATCACCAGAGGAACGACTTGGTGTCCCTCAATGACTTCATCAAGCTGTACCCACCCACTTTCCATCATTCCATCGAGCCCCTCGACGTGGATGAGTGGCTCCGCAGCATCACTCACAAGCTAGGTTCTGCACATGTAGCCGAAGCTGACAAGATCATTTTCGCTGCTTATCATCTTGAAGGCCCCGCCAACCTTTGGTGGGAAAACTATGAAGCCATGTGCCCAGTTGGCCAGGTTACCACTTGGGCAGAGTTCAGCGAGGCTTTTCATGAGTGTCACATCCCGGAAGGTCTTATGGATCATAAGTGGGAGGAGTTCTGCAACTTCACCCAGGGTAGGCTCACCGTGGATGCATACAATAGAGAGTTTGGAAATCTAGCACGCTATGCAACTAAAGAAGTGTCCACCGACGCCAAGAAGCAGGCGAGGTTCCGCAAGGGACTTAGCCCCGAGCTTCGCCGTGATCTCCGACTGCACGAATGCACTTCCTTCCAAAAGCTAGTGAACAAGGCTATCAGTGCAAGCATGCCCGTGACACTGGTTCCCCATCCGGTTTTGGCTCTCAGAAGCATCGGGTGTGGGTGCCTAACACAGCTCTGCCACCCGGTGTCGGTGGAAACGACACCTATGGGATCACTGGAATCCCTACTACGGTAGGTGGGCGCGAGGTTGTGGAAAGAGCGGGTCTAGGATCCAGCACAAGGATAGTTTACCCAGGTTCGGTCTGCGAGGACGCTTAATACCCTAGTCCTGCTTTGGTGTATATCTGGATGTTCTTGTGTTCTTGAACTAGCTATGGTGCGTGTGTAGTCCAAAAAGCCGAATCCCTCTCCAGTATGCCTCGGGCCCCCTTTTATAGGAAAAAGCGGACGCCGCAGTGGCATACACAAGGTGGAAAGTGCATACAATGGCTGAGTCTATCCTTAGGCACCATCGGACAAACGCATTTAATGTGCTGCCGACGTGCCCTTCTTGCTATCATCGCTTCGCCTTGCCTCGACACGCGTCCTGGCCAACGAGGCGTGCGGCGCCATGTAGGCTGGCAGGTTGCTGAGCTGGTGTGGTGGCATGGTCTTCACGAAGATCTGCATGCCACCACGCAGGTGCTTGCTGAGTTGGTCTCGGGGCCGCACGTTGCCACGCAGGTGCGCGCCTAGCTGGCTGGGCTGGCAACTACATGGCAACAGCAGTGGAGTCTTGGCGGGCGTGGGCCTGGCCGCAGCCCCGCTGATGTCCTCGTCAAGGGTCTTGTCGGGGCCCCGGCAAGGGTCTTGCCATGGCATCACGGTCGTCCTCGGCAAGGTTCTTACCGGAGGTCTCGTGGATTTCCTTGGCAAGGATCTTGCCAAGGATCATCGTCTTTTGGTCCTCATCTGATCTTGCATGCTTATGATCTTTACGAAGATCTGCATGCCACCATGGAGGTGCCTCCCGAGCCTTGGTTCCAATGTGGTTGATGGCGTTGGAAGCCTTTGGCTCAAGGGTGGTGTGCTTTGCTGGCGTTGGGGAAGTCGCCCCGGAAAGGCTCTTGCCGGGGCTGCGGGGGCCGCGCCCGGCAAGGGTATTGCCGGGGGAGTCCACCTCGCCCTCTTGCTCTTTGCTTCTCCGGTCTTAGTGTTACCTTGATTGTCTTGTGGCCTTGGCTTCCCTCCTCTGCCCTTCTAAGTGTGGCCGCGGGCGCGGCTCTAACTGCCCGTACACAAGTAAAGGGTACAAAAAAAGAGCCCCTATCTTTGTACACCGACAGGAGCCCCAGGTCCTGGGCCACACATAAGCGCGATGCATTGTTGGGCTAGGCCCAGAACGGTGCGCGGGCAGGCGGGGAGGATTCTTACTGCGGTAATTCCTTCGTCCGCTGTGCTTCCCCACGACCTGCATTGAATGCGCGACGTGGAGGGTCGTGCGTGACGTGGGCGGCATACGTGGGGCGCCTGTTGCACGCAGGCGTCATGTCGTAGTAAATGGTAAAGAGGCGGCCCGCGCCTTCCCCATAAAAAGGAATAACTACAGGCGCGCTGCTCATTTACCCTCTGCACCTTCTCCAATCTCGGAACCGCCGTCCCTATCTTCTTCCTCCTCAAGCTCTCGCTTTTTCTCGTCGCCGCTGTGGCCCCATTGCTCTTAATCCTTCGCCTTCTTCCAGCCGCCATGGCGCCCAAAACTAGCAAGGGTAAGGGGGCGGCCAAGGATGCCGGGGAGAGGGAGGCTCCGGAGAGTGAGGCGGCGGTGCGGCGGGCGCAGTTCGCCTACTTCTCCCCGTCGAAGGTCGACACGATCCACCTCAAGGACTTCTTCATGCCCCTGTGGGGGAAGAAGGCGACGGGGCACCCCGCCACGCGCGTCATTCCTGCCGATTGTGTCAAGGCCAGCCCAAATAGGTACCCCTTTTTCGTGGATTTATTCTCATGTGGGCTCCGCCCCCCTTTTTCTGACTTCTTCAATGACGTCATGTGCACCTTCGACTTCTACCTTTTAAATCTCACGCCGAACGCCATGGCGTGCCTAGCTTTCTTTGCCCACCTCTGTGGTGCTTTGCCGGGGTGCTCCCCAGCACGGCGTTCTTCCGCCACTACTTCTACCCTCGCCTGCAACCAGGGGGCACCCTCTTTGGGAGCATCTCTTAGATCCCGAGGGTCCAAGAGAAAGGCACGTATCCGGAGGGTGCCCAGAAGGAGAGGTGGGAGGAGTGGCGGGTGAGGGAGTCCTAGATTAAGGGGTCCTCGGACAGCCGGGCTATATACTCTGGCCGGACTGTTGGACTATGAAGATACAAGATTGAAGACTTCGTCCTGTGTCCGGATGGGACTCTCCTTTGCGTGGAAGGCAAGCTTGGCAATTCGGATATGTAGATCTCCTTCTCTGTAACCGACTCTCTGTAACCCTAGCCCCCTCCGGTGTCTATATATACCGGAGGGTTTAGTCCGTAGGACAACAACAATCATAATCATAGGCTACCTTCTAGGGTTTAGCCTCTACGATCTCGTGGTAGATCAACTCTTGTAATACTCATATCATCAAGATCAATCAAGAAGGAAGTAGGGTATTACCTCCATCGAGAGGGCCCAAACCTGGGTAAAACATCGTGTCCCTTGCCTCCTGTTACCATTAGTGTTAGACGCACAGTTCGGGACCCCCTACCCGAGATCGGCCGGTTTTAACACCGACATTGGTGCTTTCATTGAGAGTTTCACTGTTTCGTCGCTATAAGGCTTGATGGCTCGCCTTGTTGTCAAGGACAACATCACCTCTGAACGATCCCTGGCTGTAGGCCAAACTCTCCGGCTGGGCGGTTTCATCATGGCCGCTCGTTCGGCCGCCGCGCCGATGATGACTTCTCAGGTCATCAAGAATGGCGTGTGCGTCAGCCTGGAATTCACCGAGCAAATGGATCCAAGGGAGCTCTCCTCCCTAAACAAGCTCTTGGATTGCATTGTTGCCCTAGGAGTCGCTACGGACTATGATCGGATTGGGCTTAAACCCGATCTAAGGGAGATTAACTCTCCGCCGATCACCCATCAGATAGCGGTGGTGGAGGAACAAAACAACAATTCTTTCCTCTATTTTGAGGACGAACTATGTCCGGATTCCTGAGCTCTCCGAGCCGGATACCCGAATACGGGAGGACGAGGCCCAGACTCCGAACTTAGAATCGGGCAACGGGCCACAAATATTGGGCAACATCCTGGAGCCCGAGCTGCCAAGCTCAGGAGCCCCTTCGCCCCTGGGTCCCAGATTGGGTCAGGATGTGGACTTAAGTCTACCCACCCACCTAGACACAAGTGATCTTTCCCACATCAGACAAGAGCCCCAAGATACAGTACACCACTTCTGGGCCAGATTCCTCCTTGTAATGAGCAAGGTGAAGGACTGTCATGAGGAAGGCGCAATCTCATTCTTTTGCAAAAATTGCACGAACAAGGGAATTCTCAATGCCATAAGTCGCCGTGACATAGCACACTTTGCCGACTTGGCGGCCATAGTACAGAAGTATTGTGCGATGGAAAGTGCTTGGAAAACCCAAACAAAATTCTAGGATCCTCCGGTCCTAACTAAACCCCTCGTCCGAACTAAAAGGGTGCGCTCTCGCAAGTCACCCAACCCAATTACAAAGAAGCCAAAGCCCTATACAGGGCGTGGAACCGTACTGGAGCGATGGCTCAATAGGCCATGCAAAATTCACAGCACATCAGACACCATACCAACACACAGCCTTAGAGCATGTTGGATACTCCGGCAGGTGGCCAAGAGCGGCGAGGACCTTCTCATCAACAATACCGCAGAGCACCATCCCGCAGAAAATAACAATACAGTATTGACAGTCTTCGAAACTTTCGCCTCAAACAACAGGCGCAAGCGAGCGCTCCGCAGCCTCGCCGAAGTCTGCCACGTCGCAGCAATAAACCCGTGGAACGATACGGCCATAACCTTCAATGCCAGCGACGAACCTCAATTCTGAACAGTTCGAGCACCAGTCGCTTTGGTCCTTAGTCCAACTGTGGACCGATTCCGGCTTACTAAAGTGCTCATGGACGGCGGCAGCGGATTAAACCTCATCTATGAGGAAACTCTTAACAAAATGGAAACAGATAAGAGCCGCATTAAGCAAAGCAGCACAACCTTCATAGGAATCATCCCTAGTCGGGAGGCACGATGCGCAGGGAAAATCACACTGGATGTGGTATTCGGCACTCTGGAGAATTATAGGTCCAAAGAAATCACATTCCATGTGGCCCCGTTTAGTAGTGGATACCACGCCCTCTTGGGGCGGGATGCATTCACAAGCTTCCAAGCTATACCCCATTCCGGGTACATGAATCTCAAGATGTCGGGGCCCTAATGGAATCATCACTCTAGCCAGTGATCCGAACATAGCACTACGCGCCAAAAATAAAACTGCCGCACTAGCCCTGGAGGCATTATCCGAAGCCCTCGTGGCCAAAGAGTTAACTGCGCTGTGCTCCGCAGTGGAAAGGGACGACGTGATACTCGATAAACGACCCAAGTCCACCTCTTTTAAACCAACAGACGAAATAGTCAAATTCCAGGTCCACCAAACGGACCCTACAAAAACAGCATCAATTGGGGCACAGCTGAACCCCACAATAGACGCCGCACTACGAGAGTTCTTGCACGAGAACTGGGACATCTTCGCATGGCATCCCTCGGATATGCCAGGTATCCCAGGCAGACTGGCCGAGCATAGCCTAAACATACTAAAGGGATACAAGCCGGTCAAGCTGACTCTTCGGCGCTTTTCAGAACCCAAGCGACAAGCCATGGAAGAATAGCTAGCCAAGCTACTCGAGGCCGAATTCATCAGAGAAATTAAACATCCGGACTGGCTAGCAAACCTGGTGATAGTACCAAAGAAGGACAAATCCTGGCGCCTATGCGTCGATTTCAAAGACCTCAATAAAGCTTGCCCCAAGGATCCCTTCCCCCTCCCCCGCATCGATCAAATCATCGACGCCACCGCAGGACACGACTCATTGTGTTTCCTCGACGCATCCTCTGGATACCATCAAATCAAAATGGCGGAGTCCGATCAAGCCGCAACGCCATTTATCACTCTATACGGCCCCTTCTGTTTTAACATTGTGCCTTTCAGGCTAAAAAACAACGGTGCAACCTATCAACGCATGATTCAGACATGCCTGGAAACACAAATCGGCAAAATAGTGGAGGCTTATGTAGACGACGTGGTCATCAAAACCAGACACATAGAATCATTAATAGAGGACCTGAGGCTTACGTTCGACAATCTCCGAACATATGGCATCAAGCTCAACCCGGAAAAATGCATTTTCGGCGTACCAGCCGGAAAGCTCTTGGGCTTCATTGTTTCCAATAGAGGAATCGAAGCAAACCTGGCTAAAATCTGAGCTCTGTCACAGTTGGCTACCCCAACAGACCTCAAGCAAATCCATAAATTAACTGGATGCATGGACGCCTTAAGCCGCTTTATCTCCCAATTAGGAGAAAAGGCACTACCCCTTTATCGCCTTCTTCGACGCACCAAACACTTCAAGTGGACGGATGCGGTACGGCTGGGCTGGAGGAAATAAAAGCCCTCTTGGCCACCAATCCAATCCTGGCAGCGCCAAAAGTTGGCGAACCCATGCTGCTATACATAGCTGTAACACACCAGGTTGTAAGCGCAGTGCTCGTCATCGAACGAGAGACAGATGGACATAAATTCCCACTACAAAAGCCGATATACTATGTATCCACTGCTCACTCCATGCAAGTCACGGTACCCACATTATCAAAAGATATCGTACGCGATCTTCATGGCATCTCGAAAACTACGACACTACTTTCAAGAGTGTTCAATCATGGTGGCATCCGAAGTACCACTCAATGACATAATAAATAACCGCGATACCATGGGCCAGATTGCTAAATGGGCTATCGAGCTTCTCCCGATCGAAATAACATATAAACCACGGCGGGCCATTAAGTCGCAAGCACTGGCTGACTTCGTTGCCGAATGGACAGAAGCCGAACTCCCTAAAGAGTATGGTGCGTACTCTGATTGGATCATGCACTTTAACGGCTCTAAGATGCTAGCTGGTCTAGGGGCTGGCATCGTCCTGACGTCCCCCACCAGAGATACAGTACAATACGTACTCCAAATACTTTACACAGATTCCAACAATGCAGCCGAGTATGAGGCATTGTTGCACGGTCTTCGGATGGCAGTCTCCATTGGCATTCAATGCCTAGAAGTACGTGGGGATTCAAATCTCGCAATATCTCAAATAAATGGAGACTTTGACGCCAAGGACCCGAAATGGCGGCCTACCGCAATGCCATTCTCAAAATATCAGCTCGATTCGAGGGCCTCAAATTCCACCATGTGGTTTGAGAAAACAATCAAGCGGCGGATATCCTTGCCCGCATCGGCACTAAACGCGACCCCGTCCCACCAAATATTTTTTTGGAAAGGCTGTTCAAGCCATCCGTGGTACGGGAAGGGGAGACCAGCAATACTAATCTGGATCCGCATACAACCCCAGATCCTGAACAATCTGACGTAATCGGAGGCTCTGACACCGAAATCACACCTTCGGCCCACGTGATTATGGCGGTTATCGCCCCGTGGACGGAACCCTTCCTAGCTTACTTAAATATGTAGGAACTCCCGGAGCACCAAAATGAGGCACGTTGCATTGTGCGGCGCTCTAAAGCCTACAAAGTCCACGAGGGAGAGCCCTATAAGAAAAGCGCGACCGGAGTGCTCCAAAGGTGCATCTCCAAAGAGGAAGGGCGGCAGCTCTTGGCCAAAATTCATGCTGGACTTGGTGGCCACCATGCCGCAGCTCGGCCACTCGTAAGCAAGGCCTTTCGTACAGGTTTCTACTGGCCGACAGCCCGGGCAGACACACAAGACCTTGTCCAACATTGCGTCGGTTGCCAGCTTTTTGCAAATCAAAGCCATATGCCACCCACCACCCTCCAAACAATCCCCAGAACTTGGCCCTTTGCGGTCTGGGGGCTCTATATGGTTGGACCCCTTAAGGGAGGAAGCCATAAAAAGAAATACTTGTTGGTCATGGTCGATAAATTCACCAAATGGATAGAAGCCAAACCAGTTAAAATGGCCGAATCCGGACCAGTGATAGACTTTATATCCGGGGTCGTACACCGATACGGTGTCCCCCACAACATGATCACCGACAATGGCTCAAACTTTACAGCCGATGAGGTGAAAACCTGGTGCAGCAAAATGGGCATAAAACATGACTATGCCTCCGTCTATCACCCCCAAACAAACGATCAAGTCGAACGAGCAAATGGTCTTATTATGAGCGGCATTAAACCCAGACTAGTGTGATCCTTGAAGGAATCAGATACGCACTGGGTCGAGGAGCTCGACTCCGTACTATGGGGGCTGCGGACCATGCCAAATTGCACAACCGGATACACACCATTTTTTATGGTGTATGGCGCAGAGGCAGTTCTACCCTGCGACATCATCCATGACTCACCTAGAGCGCGCATGTACGAAGAGAGAGAAACCGAGCTGGATCGGCAGGACAACTTAGATGCCCTGGAGGAGGAGCGTGACGTCGCAAAGGCCAGTTCCGCATTCTATCAACAACAGGCTCGAAGGTATCAAAGCAGAGAAGTGCAGGCCAAAACTTATAACATTGGCGAACTCGTTCTATACCTACCAGAGAAGTAAAAGGACAAGCTCAAGCCTAGGTGGGACGGTCCCTTCATCATTGACAAAGTTCTCACTGGAAGTGCGTACCGCCTGCATGATGCATCAGACAATTGACTCAAGCCGAACCCATGGAACGCGGCCAGACTCCAAAGATTCTACTCCTAGTGCCGAACTCTGTGTTTGTCTCCTTACCTCCGTATTCCCTTTTAAATTTTATCGTCTCTCTCTATCCTTTTTATATATAGCTTTAAAAGCTTCAAGTATGCTTTGACCACACACTGATGCAGCGCTATGCGCGCTCAATATACCTGAGGGCTTCTTATGCATAAGCTTAATATAGTTATCTTCTGGGCTTTATGCGCACCACATATGCGTCATTTCCCCATATGTGCCTTTTTCCACCATTATATGCATCGATATGACTTAAGTTTTGGCCAAGCTGGGTTGCCTGGCTATTGTGTTCATGCCCTATGTTCCCGTTAATTTGGCTAGGGCATAAGGGGATTACCTCTGCGATTGTTACTGTCGGGTCAGCCGGATGTGTACCTCAGACTGGGTGAAACCGAAAGCTAGCGTTCTTAAGGGAATATTCGGTCGGTGAACAAAAGATGTCTTTTACCTACTACAAAATATGCCCCCAAATGCCTATATACTGCATCATTTTTCGCAGTTCGGACATGCAGATTAATGCATCCGCACCCAGGGAAAGGAACCCTTAACGTAACTATTCTCCCTGGAAGATGTTTCTTACTACCCATGTAATATAACATAACTAGTTGGGTACTTGTCTATTCAAGCACTTATGACCCCTACGCCTGGTTTCCACGCATGCCCCGGTTTTTTCATAATTGAGCGGGTATTCCGATACACTCCGGACCGTCGGGGTCCATAGGCTGAAGCGAAAAGGTCGGCCAAGACAAATGATTTACAATCCGGCTAGGGAAAAATGTGTCCTTCGAAGTACAAAAGTCACTTAGACTGACTAAATTCTTCTTCTATGCCATCCAACAGGCTGTCTAGCCTACAGTCCTGTTGGGAATACTTAGCAGCTAATGCTACCTGGTCATATACCAAACTTACAGGGATCTCTTTCCCATCTGATCCTACAGGTCCGACCTCGGCCATGAGGTTCGGGTCAGCCTTGATATATCGTGTCTTCACCATGGCCCAGGCTTCGCTCGCACCTTATCGGTAGGCCGATATCTTCCATAATCGGAAGCGCCGCTGTGCTCCCTTGAGCATCTCCACAAGCTCACCCATGCCTCCTGGCACGAAGGTGGACGGCCACAAGGCTTGGGCAATGACTCGCATCACCTGCCAAACTTGTTCGTGCAGTTATGAGAGCTCTGGTAGAAGATCGCCTGCAAATCCGGGCATGTCCTCTTCGGGACGACCTGTCAACATGCCTACAGACATAATTCTGTTAGCACACTTCTTCGCCGAACTTTATAGTGGTTCGTCAGAGCACTTACTGAATATGCCGCGTCGAAGCCTCTTATTCTCCTTTACGGAGTCAGCAAGCTCGGCCCGAACATCCTTTAATTCAACGTCCAGTCGGATGTTCGCATCCTGGAGAGTATTTTTCTCCTTTATAACCTTTGTAAGCACACGCTCGCCAGCCTTCAGCTGTCACCGAACATGTTGCTCATCCTCTGGTACGATCTCCGGATTGCCTCCGGGATTGTCTGCAGAATCTATTGTTAGAATCGCATTCATGCCGAATACTTAACTGGTACATGCCATGACATTATTTTCGTTTAAAGCAAATATTACCAGATGGGGCCTTCATAGACTCCTCCATCACAGCAATTGCGTCCCGCAGTTGGGCCTTGCACTCCTCTAGCTCTTTAGATAGCTGGGTATTCTTCTCTGTCAGAACCTATGCACAGGAGGATCCTTAAATCAGTTGTGCCAACTGTTTCAAGTCTCAGGGGCTATTGATATACATACTTATCAAATTTTCTTACCCGTATATCCTTTATGTACTGGTCCGTGGCCCTGGCGAGGCCACCTTGAGCAGCCCGGATGTACGTGTCCCCTGAGTTGAAGGCATTGAACGCCTCTTCAGAGAAATTAGGGTCGCGTAGTGCGGCCTGACGGCGCCGATGACTCATGGCGCTCTCCACTTCGGAGTTTGTAGCTGAAAATCTATCTGCATCCTCTGTTGGAGGATCGTCTGCATTGACCTCCGCCCTTGAGTCTGGCCTTGGAGTCCGGCTGGTGGAGGTGTGACCGGCAGGCTCTCCGGATATAGTCTGGCGAGCGCTTTTTCTGTCAGAAGATAGTGGACATTGTTATATTTTAGCGATGATAATTTTGTGGCAGGTTTTTAAATATACCTTTGCAACGGCATCTCGGTCCTGACCGCCTTCCTTTTAAGCCTACTTGACTTCGGTGCCCCTTGTTGGCGAGTCACTGCGGGTTCGGCTTGGCGCCCCGATGGCCTTCCCAGTAAGACGCAATACATGTGCAGTGGGTGAAGTGTAAAGAGGGAATCCTTTTTGGAAGTTGGGACTCTGGCTTTACATACCTGGGATACAGGGAGTAGGCCAGGATAATCAGCTATGATGGCCACCATCACACCATCGCATCTTAACTGGTAAAATGTCCTATCAACAAGCTCCACAAATGTGTCCGGATCTTCTTCGAGTTCGGGGTGGAGAGCCCGGTTGGGGTCCTCTAGCTATGGAGATGGGCTGTGAACATCCTTCATAGCTCTTCACAGTTCCTTCTATGAATTGACGAAGTAAACATCTGTGCTAAAAATGTGGGAAAGACTGGAATAAAAGATAGCGACTCACCCAGCTTGGGGGGTTGTACATGGAGAATCCATCCCGTGGCTTCATATGGATGAACTCCTCCTCTTCTCCTTTGTACAAATCGGACAGTATCTTCGCCAGAGGGCGGGAGAGTCCGGACCTTTACAGCCGCAGCGGGTGGCATTGTCTTCTCCGTTGAAGTGCCACATGGGTTTTCCCCGATATTGAAGTGGCTGTACTCCCCGCATTATACATATGGACATAACCTCAATTATTGTCAGTCCTGATTTGGCCAGCGTATTTATCCTGTCCATCAGGAAAAGGATCTATTTGTTATCTTCCTCCTGTGGGCTCCTGGGACGCCAGCTGCGGCGTTTCTTCAACGGGGCATTTACAAACTCGGGAAGGCCTTTCCGAATAGGGTCCGGAAGAGGGGCATACTCCATGTAGAACCACTCCGAAGGCCAGTCCCGGCGATGCACCATATTTCGGCTCCGCCCACTTGATATACCGACCCCTCCTAAGTGCGGGGTACGAGGCAGAATAGCCTCTTCAATAGCTCGAAATGAGCTTCGCAGCCCAGAAATAGCTCGCAGAAGGCAACATAGCATGCGATATGAAGTATGGAGGCTGGGGTAAAGTTATGCCGCCGGAGGCCGTAGAACTCCAGGAGCCCATGGAGGAAAGGATGGATTGAAAATCGAAGCCCCCTCAGCAAATACGGGATGAAGCATACCCGCTCTCCCTTGGATGGGTTTGGAGAGCTCTCCGCTTGCTCCCCGCCATTATAAGTGGCTAGTCCTGCTCAAACAGGGACCATGTACGCAGGCGGGAGAAACCCCTTGGTCTGCAACTCTACTAGTCGGCTGTGGGGGACAGAACATTTCTCCCAATCGCCTGACCTAGTGCTACGGGAGCGAGAGGAGGAACCGCGCCGACCGGCCATGGTGGTATGGATTTTGCCGGGCGCGCTCTAGAGAATACTTGTTGGGAGGACATGGTGTGATTTGGATCCGAGGATCCCCGTCTCTTTAAATAGACAATTTACTCGCATGGTCGGGGTGGAAAATGTAAAAATGCCTCGACTTGTCGCATTCGCTCGACACGTGGAGACGGCCATTATTAAAGCACGGAAGCCGAGGAGCACGACATTGATGAGGAGCCGAACACTGCTCGCTACTACAATACTTTGGAGGACTTGGAGAAGAACCCGCCTTGCAATGCCGAAGACAATCTGCGCGCCGGACTCGTCGTCATTGAAGCCTGGTTCAGGGGCTACTGAGGGAGTCCTGGATTAAGGGGTCATCGGACAGCCGGACTATATACTCTGGCCGGACTGTTGGACTATGAAGATACAAGATTGAATACTTCGTCCCGTGTCCGGATGGGACTCTCCTTTGCGTGGAAGGCAAGCTTGGCAATTCAGATATGTAGATCTCCTTCTCTGTAACCGACTCTGCATAACCCTAGCCCCCTCCAGTGTCTATATAAACCGGAGGGTTTAGTCCGTAGGACAACAACAATCATAATCATAGGCTAGCTTCTAGGGTTTAGTCTCTACGATCTCGTGGTAGATCAACTCTTGTAATACTCATATCATCAAGATCAATCAAGCAGGAAGTAGGGTATTACCTCCATCGAGAGGGCCCGAACCTGGGTAAAACAACATGTCCCCTGCCTCCTGTTACCATTATCCTTAGACGCATAGTTCAGGACCCCCTACCCGAGATCCGCCGGTTTTGACACCGACAGTGGGGCCGGTGGTGCGGGACTGAGGAGAAGAACCCACCGGAGTTCTGCCGGGTCCGTCAGAGCCTGCCGACCCGCCATGGGGACTGGAGCGACCTCGACGCCGACGACAAGAAGCTATCGATCGCCACCACCAGGATCCATCGCCTCACCACGACGGGGCTCACCCTTGAGATGATCGGGGCGGACTTCATCTGCCGCCGAATCGCCCGGCTGCATAACAAGGGGAGGCTGGCCTGGGATTTCAGGAATGCGGTCGACATCATGAGGCTCCGCCCTGGCCTGAAGCATAACTTCACAGTGATGGGGCATGCTGATACGTCTCCGTCGTATCTATAATTTTTTTTATTGTTCCATGCCAATATTCTACAACTTTCATATACTTTTGGTAACTTTCTATATTATATTTGGGACTAACATATTGATCCAGTGCCCAATGCCAGTTTGTGTTTGTTGCTTGTTTTATGTTTTGCAGAAAACCCATATCAAACAGAGTCCAAACGGGATAAAAACGGACGAAGAATATTTTTTGGAATATTTGTGATATTTGGGAAGAAGAATCAACATGAGACAGTGCCTGAGGGGGTCACGAGGCAGGAGGGCGCGCCCAGGGGGACAGGCGCGCCCCTGACCCTCGTGGGCACCCCGTAAGGCGGTTGCTGCTCTTCTTTTGCCGCGAGAAAGCTAATTTTAGGAAAAAAATTGTGCAAAGGTTTCAATCCAATCGGAATTACGGATCTCCGGATATATCAGAAACGATGAAAGGATAGAATTAGGGAGCGCAGAAACAAAGAGAGACAGAGAGACAGATCCAATCTCGGAGGGGCTCTCGACCGTCCCACTACATGGAGACGATGGACCAGAGGGGAAACC
Organism: Triticum dicoccoides; assembly: GCF_002162155.2. Lineage (NCBI taxonomy): Eukaryota > Viridiplantae > Streptophyta > Magnoliopsida > Poales > Poaceae > Triticum > Triticum dicoccoides. Next base: position 498,576,016 of record NC_041393.1, on the reverse strand, counting down.
CTTCTCCCATATAGGGAGAAGGTCAATCAAGAAGAAGGAGGAGGGGGGCTCTCTCCCCCTCGCTTCCGGTGGCGCCGGAACGCCACCGGGGGCCATCATCATCACCGCGATCTACAGCAACAACTTCACCGCCCTCATCACCAACGCTTCCCCCCTCTATGCAGTGGTGTAACCCCTCTTTTACCCCCTGTAATATCTACTTTAACATGGTGCTCAGCACTATATATTATTTCCCAATGATGTATGGCTATCCTATGATGTTTGAGTAGATCCGTTTTGTCCTATGGATTAATTGATGATCGTGATTGGTTTGAGTTGCATGTTTTATTATTGGTGCTGTCCTATGGTGCTCTCCGTGTCACGCAAGCGTGAGGGATTCCCGCTGTAGGGTGTTTCAATTCGTTCAAGATTCGCTTATAGTGGGTTGCTTGAGTGACAGAAGTATAAACCCGAGTAAGGGGGGGTGTTGCTTATGGGATAAAGAGGACTTGATGCTTTAATGCTATGGTTGGGTTTTACCTTAATGATCTTTAGTATTTGCGGATGCTTGCTAGAGTTCCAATCATAAGTGCATATGATCCAAGAAGAGAAAGTATGTTAGCTTATGCCTCTCCCTCAAATAAAATTGCAATAGTGATTACCGGTCTAGTTATCGATTGCCTAGGGACAAATAACTTTCTCGTGACAAAAATATCTCTACTAAAACTAACTTAGTCATGTCTTCATCTAAACAGCCCCTAGTTTATATTTACGTGCTCTTTATATTCTTGCAAACCTATCCAACAACACCTACAATGTCCTTCTAGTTTCGTACTTGTTTTAGGTAAAGCAAACGCTAAGCGTGCGTAGAGTTGTATCAGTGGTCGATAGAACTTGAGGGAATATTTGTTATACCTTTAGCTACTCGTTGGGTTCCACACTCTTACTTATGGAAAGATGCTACAATTGATCCCCTATACTTGTGGGTTATCATGACCTTTTTCGGGCGCCGTTGCTGGGGAGTCATAGCATGGGGTGAATATTCTCGTGTGTGCTTGTTTGCTTTATCACTAAGTAATTTTTATTTGCTGTTCTAAGTTGTTCTTTATCTTTAGTTATGGATATGGAACACAAAATACCAAAAAAAATAGGTTTACTTGCTACTCATGGAGATGGGGAACCTCCTAAAACCCTCGATGTTGGTTATGTGAAAAATATTATGTACTACTTTGATAATCCTGAGAAAAACCCATTCAATTATGTTATGGGAGACACATTGGATCAATGTGAATACTTTAGGGATTATCACTTGACACAAAAGGGAAACTATTATGGGATCAAATTCATATGTTTCATTGGTATGCTCAGGAAGTATGCTTGAGATATGATTATACTTGTTGCTCTAGGATGAAGGCTCCACACCTTCCCTTTTCATGCAATGATGATAAAACCTTAGCTTCTTATGCTAATGGTATATATGATTACTATGATGTGAAACAAATAGAAGAATTCGTTGCTTTTATGGGTGCTTATGAGATTGAATCTTTGTTTAAAGTGTGTGAAAATCTCGATGATGCTGTTTACAGACATGAAAATTTTGCTATACTTAAAAATTGTTATGAGAATTATGAATACAATTCCGATATTGATGCATTTATTGAGAAAGTCTCCGCTGTCCAAGAAGAGAATAATATTTTGCAGAAGTCTATGGAAGAAGAAATTGATGAAACTATGAGCTCATTGGATGAAAAAGATGATGAGGAGAGCGAAGAACAAAAGGAGGAAGAGCGGACTAGCTACCCGTGCCCACCTTCTAATGAGATTAACTCTTAACTCATACATTGTTTAATTTCCCTTCGTGCTTACCGAAGGATGATTGCTATGATGATTGTTATGATCCCGTTGATTCTCTTGAAATATCCCTTTTTGATGATGCTTGTGGCCAAGATGCCAATATGAATTATGCTTATGGAGATGAACTTGCTATAGTTCTTTTTGAATCCTCCCAACTACACTATATCGGAGAAGATTGTGCTTATTAAGGATTATATTGATGGGTTGCCTTTTACCATTGCACATGATAATTTTGATAGATTTAATATGCACGTGATTGCTGCTCCTACTTGCAATTATTATGAGAGAGGAACTATATCTCCACCTCTCTATGTTTCCAATATGATAAAATTGCAAGAAACTGTTTATACTATGCATTGGCCTTTACTATGTGTGCACGAATTGTTATTTTATGACATGCTGATGCATAGGAAGAGAGTTAGACTTCGTTGTTTCTTGATATATGTTACTTTGTGCTCACTACTAAATCACAAATAATTGTTAACTAAAATTGGCTTTAATATACCTTGGGATCCGGGCGGATCCTTTACTTGAGCACCTTATGCCTAGCTTAATGGCTTTAAAGAAAGCCCTGCCAGGGAGACAACCTAGAAGTTTTAGAGAGTCATTTATTTCCGTTGGGTGCTTTTATATAGTTTTAAAACAAAAAAAAATAAAGATGGGAACCCAAAACTTTTCAAAAAGGAAAGTGAAAGTGAGAAAGACAAGCATTGTTGAAGTGGGGGAGCTCCTTGAACTTTGTTCATGCTCACGGAAACTTTGTGAATCTTAATTACAGAAACTTTTCATCAAAAATAATTATCCCCTTGTACAATTCCATTGTATTATAAAAATAATGTGCTAAGGTTTTCCTTTAGGATGTTTACAATGCTTGTTGGTCTGTGCGGTGCAGGACAGAAACTTTGGCTGTAGTGCGCGATTTTACATTTTTTACTGGAATGTCAAACGGTTCTGAAACGTTTTGCACTGTCTTTCTATCCAAATTTTTATTATTCCTAATTTTTTTAGAATTTTTGGGCTACCATAAGTATGGTGAATGTTCATATTTCTATAGACTGTTCTGTTTTTGACAGATTCTGTTTTTGTTGCATAGTTTATTGTTTTGATGAAACTATCAATTCCTATCAGTGGATTAAACCATGGAAAACTTATATTACAGTATCTTCAATGAAAAAACAAAATATGAATTGGTTTGCAATAGTACTTAGAGTAGTGATTTGCTTTATTATACTAACGGATCTTACCGAGTTTTCTGTTGAAGTTTTGTGTGGATGAAGTGTTTGATCGAGGAGGTCTCGATATGAGGAAAAGGAGGAGAGGCAAGAGCTCAAGCTTGGGGATGCCCAAGGCGCCCCAAGTAAATATTCAAGGAGAGTCAAGCGTCTAAGCTTGGGGACGCCCCGGAAGGCATCCCCTCTTTCTTCAACAAGTATCAGTATGTTTTCGGATTTGTTATCGTTCATGCGATATGTGCAAATCTTAGAGCGTCTATTGCATTTAGTTTTCGCTTTTCCTTTATGCACCATGCTGGTATGAGATAGTCCTTAGTTTATTTATAGAATTCTCATTTCACTTCACTTAAATCTTTTGAGTGTGACTTTATAGAATGCTTCATGTGCTTCACTTATAGCATTTGAAGTTTGGATTGCTTGTTTCTCTTCACAGAGAAAACCGCCATTTGTAGAATGCTCTTTTGCTTCACTTATATTTGTTAGAGCGTGGGCATATCTTTTGTTGAAAGAATTGAACTCTCTTGCTTCACTTTTATCTATTTAGAGAGATGACAGGAATTGGTCATTCACATGGTTAGTCATAAAATCCTACATAAACTTGTAGATCGCTGAATATGATATGTTTGATTCCTTGCAATAATTTTGTGATATAAAGGTGGTGATATTAGAGTCATGCTAGTGGGTGACTGTGGATTATTAGAAGTACTTGTGTTGAGGTTTGTGATTCCCGAAGCATGCACGTATGGTGAACCGTTATGTGATGAAGTCGGAGCATGATTTATTTTTTGATTGTCATCCTTTGTGTGGAGGCCGGGATCTCGCGATGATTAACTCCTACCAACCCTTCCCCTAGGAGCATGTGTGTAGTACTTTGTTTTGATGGATAATAAATTTTTGCAATAAGTATGTGAGCTCTCTATGACTAATGTTGACTCCATGGATTATATGCACTCTCATCCTTCCATCATTGCTAGCCTCTTCGGTACCGTGCATTGCCCTTTCTCACCTCAAGAGTTGGTGCAACTTTGCCGGTGCATCCAAACCCCGTGATACGATACGCTCTATCACACATAAGCCTCCTTATATCTTCCTCAAAACAGCCACCATACCTACCTATCTTGGCATTTCCATAGCCATTTCGAGATATATTGCCATGCAACTTCCATCATCATCATATACATGACTTGAGCATTCATTGTCATATTGCTTTGCATGATCGTAAGATAGCTAGCATGATGTTTTCATGGCTTGTTGATGTCATTGCTATGCTAGATCATTGCACATCCCAGTACACCGCCGGAAGCATTCATATAGAGTCATATCTTTGTTCTAGATATCGAGTTGTAATATTGAGTTGTAAGTAAATATAAGTGTGATGATCATCATTATTAGAGAATTGCCCCAGTGAGGAAAGGATGATGGAGACTATGATTGCCCCACAAGTCGGGATGAGACTCTGGACTTTATGAAAAATAAAAGAGGCCAAAGAAGCCCAAATAAAAAAAGAGGCCAAAGAAGCCCACCCCAAAAAATAAAAAAAATGAGAGAAAAAGAGAGAATGGGCAATGTTACTATCCTTTTACCACACTTGTGCTTTACAGTAGCACCATGTTCTTCATATAGAGAGTCTCCTATATTGTCACTTTCATATACTAGTGGGAATTTTCATTATAGAACTTGGCTTGTATATTCCGATGATGGGCTTCCTCAAATGCCAGAGGTCTTCATGAGCAAGCAAGTTGGATGCACACCCACTTAGTTTCTAGTTTGAGCTTTCATACACTTATAGCTCTTAGTGCATCCGTTGCATGGCAATCCCTACTCCTCACATTGACATCAATTGATGGGCATCTCCATAGCCCGTTAATTAGCCATGTCGATGTGAGACTTTCTCCTTTTTTGTCTTATCCACATAACCCCCACCATCATATTCTATTCCACCTATAGTGCTATATCCATGGCTCACGCTCATGTATTGCGTGAAAGTTGAAAAAGTTCGAGAATACTAAAGTATGAAACAATTGCTTGGCTAAAACCAGGGTTGTGCATGATTTAAATACTTTGTGTGGTGAAGATGGAGCATAGCCAGACTATATGATTTTGTAGGGATAATTTATTTGGCTATGTTGTTTTGAAAAGACATGATTGCTTGATTAGTACGCTTGAAGTATTATCATTTTAATGTTAAATGATAGACTATTGCTTTGAATCACTCGTGTCTTAATATTCATGCCATGATTAGATTACATGATCAAGATTATGCTAGATAGCATTCTACTTCAAAAATTATCTTTTTTGTAATTTACCTACTCGAGGACGAGCAGGAACTAATCTTGGGGATGCTAATACGTCTCCGTCGTATCTATAATTTTTGATTGTTCCATGTCAATATTCTAAAACTTTCATATACTTTTGGCAACTTTTTATATTATTTTTCGGCCTAACATATTGATCCAGTGCCCAGTGCCAGTTCCTGTTTGTTGCTTGTTTTATGTTTCGCGGAAAACCCATATCAAACGGTGTCCAAACGGGATAAAAACAGACGGGGAATATTTTTGGAATATTTGTGATATTTGGGAAGAAGAATCAACGCGAGACGGTGCCCGAGGGGGCCACGAGGCCGGGGGCGCACCCCTGTCCCTCGTGGGCACCCCGTAAAGCGGTTGATAATCTTCTTTTGCCGCAAGAAAGCTAATTTTCAGAAAAAAATCATGGCGAAGGTTTCAATCCAATCGGAGTTACAGATCTCTGGATATATAAAAACGGTGAAACGATAGAATCAGGGAGCGCAGAAACAAAGAGAGACGGAGTGACAGATCCAATCTTGAAGGGGCTCTCGCCCCTCCCACGCCATGGAGACTAGAGGGGAAACCCTTCTCCCATCTAGGGAGAAGGTTAAGGAAGAAGAAGAAGGATGGGGCTCTCTCCCGCTCGCTTCCGGTGGCGCCGGAACGCCGCCGGGGGCCATCATCATCACCACGATCTACACCAACAACTACACCGCCCTCATCACCAACTCTTCCCCCCTCTATGTAGCAGTGTAACCCCTCTTTTACCCGCTGTAATCTCTACTTAAACATGGTGCTCAATGCTATATATTATTTCCAAATGATGTATGGCTATCCTATGATGTTTGAGTAGATCTGTTTTGTCCTATGGATTAATTGATGATCGTGATTGGTTTGAGTTGCATGTTTTATTATTGGTGTTGTCCTATGGTGCTCTCCGTGTCACGCAAGCGTGAGGGATTCCCGCTGTAGGTTGTTGCAATATGTTCATGATTCGCATATAGTGGGTTGCTTGAGTGACAGAAGCATAAACCCGAGTAAGGGAGTTGTTGTGTATGGGATAAAGAGGACTTGATGCTTTAATGCTATGGTTGGGTTTTACCTTAATGATCTTTAGTAGTTTTGGATGCTTGCTAGAGTTCCAATCATAAGTGCATATGATCCAATAAGAGAAAGTATGTTAGCTCATGCCTCTCCCTCAAATAAAATTGCAATAGTGATTACCGGACTAGTTATCGATTGCCTAGGGACAAATAACTTTCTCGTGACAAAAAGTTCTCTACTAAAACTAACTTAGTTGTGTCTTCATCTAAACAGCCCCTAGTTTATATTTACGTGCTCTTTATATTCTTGCAAACCTATCCAACAACACCTACAAAGTCCTTCTAGTTTCATACTTGTTTTAGGTAAAGCGAACGCTAAGCGTGCGTAGAGTTGTATCGGTGGTCGATAGAACTTGAGGGAATATTTTTTCTACCTTTAGCTCCTCGTTGGGTTCGACAATCTTACTTATCGAAATAGGCAACACTTGATCCCCTATACTTGTGGGTTATCACACGCCTATTTCTGCCAAAGGCTCTTCCAGCTTGACGTGTACAGCGACGGCAGGGTGGAGAGGACCGGCAGGGCCGCGAAGGCCGGCAAGGCCATCAAGGGGCCCCTGTTTGGGTTGCCGGCAGGAGTGGTCCCGCTGAGCAACAACTATTGCTAGTCCGCCATCCTCGACATGATGCCGGTCTTCAACGCGCACGGCCTCAACACGTCTTGGGCCGAGCCCCCCGGAACACGATGTGCAGGAGTTCTTCGACAAATTGTCGAAGGGCTATGACCACGATGAGCCGCTGCTCATCTAGGACACCATCCTGGAAGAGCTGGACTACACCGCCGCCAGGGTGGCAGAGGTGGAGCTCGCTAGGGAGGCCGCCGGCGCTGGCGGCGTGGAGGACGAGGCCGACGCGGCCACGGTGGAGAGGGAGCTTGCCCAGTGGGAGGGGTCTGTCGGGGAGGCCAGCGGTGTCGGTGTACTAAAGTAGGGGCACTCCTTTGTACCCCTTACTTCTGCGCGGGCAGTCAGAGCCACAGGCCGAAGCCACACTTAGCAGGGCAAAAGGGAGGAGTCGAAGCCACAAGACAAACAAGGAAACACCAAAGACTGAGACCACAGAGAGCAAATGGACGAAGTAGGTTTCCCCAGGAAGACCCTTGCCGGGGCAGCCTCAGTAGCCCCGGCAAGCCCCTTGTCGGGGCGGCTCGCCCACACCAGCAGAGTGAGCCACCCTCGAACCCACGGTCTCCAACACCATTAACTGCATTGGGCCAGGGCTCGGAAACACCTCCATAGTGGCATGCAGATCTTTGTGAAGACAAAGAGTATTCAAGATCATATGAGGATTGGAAGGCAACGATCCTCGACAAGATCCTTGCCAAGGAAACCCGCAAGACCCCCGACAAGATCCTTGCCGGGGACGACAGCGCGCCACGGCAAGACCCTTGCTGGGCCACCTGGCAAGGCCCTTGCCCAGGGCATCAGCGGGACCACTTCCAGGCCCGCGCCAACCAAGTCTCCACCGCTGTTCACATGCAGCTGCCAGCCCGACCAGCTGGGAAGGCACACGCGTGGCAACATGCATCTTCTAGGCCAACTCAGCACACGCCTACGTGGCGGCATGCAGATCTTCATGGAGGCTCCACCACTGCGCCACCTCAGCTGCTTGCCTGCCTACATGGTGCCGCATGCATCACTGTCTAGGGCTCGTGTCGAAGCGAGGAGGAGCCGCGACGGATGGGACGGGCCTCGCTCCCGTCCTCGATAAAGCAATAGGACACCTAAGCTACGCATTAAATGCGCCTTGTCGTAATATGAGCGATAAGCTCATAGCACTGTAGGCCTTTCCACCTCCTGTGTGCCACTGTGGCAACCCCTTTCGACTATAAAAGGGGGCCCGTGGCGTACTGGAGGGGGATTCGGCTAGTTGCAACCACGCAACCACCATAGCTAGTTCAAGAGCTCAAGAACACTCAATACATCCACCAAAGCAGGACTAGGGTTTTACGCATCCACGCGGCCCGAACCTGGGTAAGCGATCCTTGTGCTGATTGCTAATCCTGCTCTTCTCACAGCCCTGTGCCCCACCAACCATAGTAGGGATTCTTGTGATCCCATAGGTGTCATTTCCCACCGACATCTTTGGCGCGCCAGGTAGGGGATGCGGTCTGGTAGTTGGCCTAGCAGTTCTTCATCGCCACGGCTCCCGCGGAGAAGGCGGCCAAGAGAGTGGCGCTGCTTGCGAGCGCGAAGGGTGCCAGGGCGGCAGCAAGAAAGCTAAGTCATGCCAAACTTTAAACTTTTCTCCTTAATATAAGGTTATCGTCCTCGGAGATTCTGCCTATGTATGGAAAACATGTACACAGAGGGGCCCTCCCGCAATTGGCAACGCCCTTGTTCTGTTTTGAGTCCGCTCAACATCTCAAGCGGCCGCATCGAGAGCAGCAGGGTAGCCTTCCACAATTAGCAACGCTCTCGACTCTGACTCGAGTCAAGCACGACAGTTCGAGCGGCCATGTTAAGGGCGGTAAGGTGGTTCGCCCAGCAGCAAGCACACTCGGTAGGCCAATGGAGATCCGTCCTCAAGATGCCGCCCTGGGTTTAAGCGCCTGCATGCCTACCCAGTTAACGTAGGGTGGACATACAAAGGAAAATCGAACAGGAAAATAACATGCATAATGTCGGAAGTACTGCATAGTCATATTAAAAAATTACCGCCGCGGTTCTAACTAAAGATAGCAATTGTCTTGGTCATGGACCTGCGCGGCGTTAAGAAACGGGGTCCGTAGTGTCGGTGTCAAAACCGGCGGATCTCGAGTAGGGGGTCCCGAACTGCGCGTCTAAGGCTAATGGTAACAGGAGTCTGGGGACACGATGTTTACCCAGGTTCGGGCCCTCTCGATGTAGGTAATACCCTACTTCCTGCTTGATTGATCTTGATGATATGAGTATTACAAGAGTTGATCTACCACGAGATCAGAGAGGCTAAAGCCTAGAAGCTAGCCTATGGTATGATTGTTGTTATCCTACGAACTAAACCCTCCGGTTTATATAGACACCGGAGGGGGCTAGGGTTACACAGGGTCGGTTTACAGAGGAGGAGATCTACATCCGAATCACCAAGCTTGCCTTCCACGCCAAGGAGAGTCCCATACGGACACGGGACGAAGTCTTCTATCTTGTATCTTCATAGTCCAACAGTCCGGCCAAAGTATATAGTCCGGCTGTCCGGATACCCCCTTATCCAGGACTCCCTGAGTAGCCCCTCAAACGAGGCTTCAATGACAATGAGTCCGATGCGTAGATTTTCTTCGGCATGGAGAGGCGGGTTCCATCTCCGAATACTCCAAGATAAATTCTGAACACAAGCACCGTGTCTGGCTCTGCAAGACAAAATTCCATATACCATCGTAGAGAGAATAATAACCCACGAATCTAATCTTCTGACAACTCTTCGAAGATTGACATCACACCACGGTCCGGTTTTCATTCGAACCGCTTTTTGCAACCTGCTTCCGCACATATTACGAGGCAGTTTCCTTGGCACGTCTTGAAAAGCAGAGATCGTGTCCCCTGATCGCGGGATCTCCATCAATACGGGTATGGGTAACCCAACCAGCGCCATTAATCGGGGCGCTTGGGAAGATAAGAGATTTCGAGAGGCAAGTAGGGAGGCACACATTCTACATCACCTTTATAAAGGGACGGAGATCTCTCGTTTTCACCCACGCCTTCTTCCTCCTTTGCTCATCCGTTCTCGCACCCTCGAGCTCCAGCGCCCAAGTTCTCACCTTCTCCGTAGGACCGCAGCATGTCCAGAGCGGGAGGCAAGTGGATGGCCTCCTCCGTCACAGAGGAGAACATTACCAAGCTTCGGGAGGCTGGATACCTGGCCGAAAGTATCGCGCACAGGCTTCCAGCAGAGGGACAGATTACCCCCACTATGAAGTCTCGAGAGAGTGTAGTATTTCTCCCTCATTTCGTCCGCGGACTAGGATTTCCACTCCACCCGTTTGTCCGCGGGCTTCTATACTACTACGGGCTAGATTTTCATGATCTGGCCCCGAATTTCATCCTCAACATCTCGGCTTTCATCGTCGTGGGCGAGGCCTTCCTCCGCATCAAGCCTCACTTTGGCCTGTGCTTGAAAATCTTCTGCGTGAAGCCGAAGATTGTGAGCGGCCAACAGGCGGAGTGCGGAGGTGCCATGGTGGGCAAAATGCCCAATGTTACATGGCTAGATGGCTCCTTCGTGGAGACCATAAAGGGGTGGTAATCAGGGTGGTTCTACATCACCAAGCCGTGCGACAACAACAGGGTGGCGGCCCCCAAATTCAGATCCGGAATCCCCATGCGGCTTACTTCCTGGGAGAAGAAGGGCCTGACCTGGGGCGAACCCACGGAGCTGACCGGACTCGAGACCTGCATTAGAAGTATGAGGGACAAGAAGATCAAGCTTGTCAACGTGATCCAGGTCATGCTCATTCGCCGAATTCTCCCGTGTCAAAGACGGGCATTTGATATGTGGGAGTTCGACCCGGCCGAACACCAGATGCTGCTAGAGCTCTTCGACACAACGCACAAAGAAATCTGGAAGGTGTTGTTCAAGACCGGCGAAGTTCCTCCTCCCCTTTCCGAGGACCGGGGGCTCAGCGCAAGGCGCCTCGCCAGTCCGGTAAGTCCTCTGGTTATTACAAGATGTTTCCTTCCTAGTACATTCATGGGAGGATTCTTAGGTTACTAAGCTGACCGACCAGGATTGAGTGGAGATGGCGGAGAGGATTGACTGTCCGTATCCATTGCCTGAGGACCCAATAAGCGCACTCCTAGTGGAAATGCTGGTTCCGGCGCCATACAAGGTGCCGGAGAAAAAGGCCGAAAAGAAGGCCGCGGGGACCCGGAAGGGTCTCCGGTGCGAGGCCGCACCAGACGCCTCGCCAGAAGATGACGAGGCGCACTCCTCCCACAAAGGGGAGGAGAGGAAGAAGAAGGCCGCCTCAACTGAGGGGGCCGAAGGGTCCAAGAAGGTTTCCGCAGGGACCCAAAAAGGGTCCCGGCGCAAGGCCGTGATAGAATCGTCATCGAAGACGACAAGGAAGATCCCCCCCCCCAAGACGGGGGAAAACATGCAGAGATGCCTCCTCCCCATGCTAAGGAGGAGAAGAAAAGGAACCCGCCCCGTCAGGGGAGCCCGGGATGCCAAAGAAGGGAAAGGCGTCCTTTCCTGATTTCTCCACTACCGCCGCTTTCAGCGACGAGGAGTGGCTGCCCAGGGGCAAAACCCGGGCGAGGTTGTAAGTACCCGCATCCCATAATATTTTCCGTGCGACTCTGACCTCATGGTTTGTAATGACGCTGAACACGTATATGTAGTCGGGCCGGGTTCGATCTCGAAGAGTCCTCTTCGAAGGAGTCTCTGAACGAGTCGGAGATGAATTCACTCCCGACAGCAACCTCTCCACGACCTATGGATGACACTGAGGTGTTGTCCCGGAAGATGCCAGAGGAGGAGGCGATGGTTCCGGAGATTCCCCAAGGCAAAATCTTGGGTGCCCGACACATGGGGGGTGAGAACCCCATGGGTTATGCTGATGGGAGCCACAACAAGTCTGGCTCCCAGCCGGTTACTGCACCGGAGCCTGCAAAGGTTCCGGATTCCAGTAAGCAGTCCCTCGCGAAGGAGGGTGAGCCGACCATGCCGATGACCTCCGCCCAGCCGGAGGCATCGGATAATTTATTGGAAGTGCTTCGAGGCGCTTTCATCGAGGATGAACATCGTACGTTTATGGGTACGGTGATTGAGAAGGTTCGGTTCGCCAAGAGCGGATTGACCGAAGCCTGCACCAGCTTGCTAACAGGCTTTGAGGTAAAAAAGTGTGAGGAAATATCACCTGATAGGTAGTAGCCCCTGATACTCTGGTTGGTGTTCGGAAAGAAAAGCCAAATGGAGGGTCAACTAAAAACCGTAGGAAGCTAATAATATTTGTCTGTATGATCAAACAGGCACTGCTGCTGACCGCCGCTGCACGCACGGCTGAGGTTGCCTGACTCAAGCGCGAACTGGGGCAGGCCGAAGAAGAGCTCGGCGTTGTGAAGAAGCAGCTCGAGGAGAAAAAAGGTAAGTGAAACCCCGTCCATATGTCGCATAGAGGATAAAAAGTTGTTGATGCTAATAAAAAGCATCATGGCTTTTGATAGGGACCGCGACCGAAGTGGCAGCCCTGAAGGAATTGCTGTCCGTGGCCGAAGCCAAGGCGGATACGGAGCGCACCGAGCGAGAGAAGCTATATGCTCGGGTGGGAGAGGTATAGCAGGATCTCCAGTTGCTCGGCCAGAAGTTCGACTCCCTGGAGCATGACTACAAGACGCAAGCGTCTGAGCTTGCAAAGGCCCTCCAGAGCGCGGCCGACGCCAAGGCCGAAACCCAAAAGGCCCTCCAGTAAATACAGGCGGCCAAGAAGATAGCAGAGGGTAAGGCATTCTTTATGCAAATCAAGCATGTGGAGGAGTCATTTATTTTACTTACACGAATCTGAAGCTCTCCAGGGGCATTCACAGATCTGCCACGCAGCATTTCAGATGCCGCGGAGTTCTATCGCGCTGAGGAAGGGAGCTCTACGGAGAAGCTGTTCTGGTCCCAATATACTAGGGCCAAACACCCGATGCCTCTGAGTGACCAACTGAAGCAGCTGGTCGAACTCCACAATGCGGCCGAACAGGCCATGAGGGACCTCATAGTCCGGATGTGGCCTGGCGAGCCCCTGCCTGGCAGCTACTTTGGCCTGGTGAAGCAGATGGTGCATGCCTGTCCACGGCTAGAAGTTATCAACCAGTCCATATGTACTGAGGGTGCCCGACGGGCCTTTGCCCGCGCGAAGATGCATTGGGCCAAACTGGATGCTGAGAAGCTCGTGAACGATGGACCCCCCAAAAGGGCAAGGAGCATCGCTACCCCGAAAAGTATTATAATGGCATTATGAAAGGCGCTCGGCTTGTGGCGAATGAATGTCCTAAGAACATTATTTTCGAGTAAATGTAGTCATGTCGTCTGTGTAATATGAGGACGGGTTTGATTGCACTATATAACGCTTTGTTTGATTTCAAATATTACCTTCTCTGCGGCCGTTTATCAAAATCCCAATGTAGGCCAGTCATCGGCTTCCGCCCCCTTGTAACTAGTACTGGGGTGTTCGTGGAAAACCTAAACACTCTTTTTCCAAATTCTTGGTCCTTTAAGGAGGTGTTTAGCGCAACGAACGAGGCAATCAGACTATTCGGCTTTATAACTCTCAATTGGCCATAGAATTCTATAATTTTAAATTTTGGCGAAGCCCCTAGTATTCGGAAAGCCGAACTGGGGTGTTATACACGCCTAAATCGGGCAAGGCCAATTCCTCGCCTTAAGCGGAAAAAATCTTTAGGGATTTTAGTACCTCACAAACAGCAACCAACTCTTGCCGCATCACGATGGTCAGTTTTCAGCTTTCTCTACTGAGGTGCTCGTCCGAAAGAACCGGGACACAATCGCAGTAGTTCTCCCTGCGCTACCTTAGCCGATATAACGGAACGTAAGGTACCAAAACAAGGGAGCCAGGCTAACCCAACTATTGACCCAAGAAATGATTCGGAGCTGATGCATATAATGCTATAAGTTTGGGGTGTCGCACTGTTGAAAGTGTTTGGGCTTTTCTTGCCATTTTATGGGGCTCGATAAGAAGCCCCTCGCAAACCGAGCGTACCAAGATGTACGGATGCAATATTGAATAAATATTCAACCAAAAATATGAAGATAGTAATAAGAACCTGATGTTGCGTACTACTTCCAGTTTATTTGGACAATACGGCAAGGCGTAGGTGTACAATTAATGCATTAAGCAGAAAGAAATAGGACTATTTGACATGTCCTATCCAAGGGCAGGCTAAATACGGGTATGTAAGGACAGGTATAACGATCATTGAAGAAGACCACCTGAGTATTCCCTTGTGTGCCATGCCTCTTGCCTCCTTGGTGTGCCTTCTGTGATGAGTCCGGTTATCCGATCTCTCTGAAGGGGCTGCCCAAAAGTGGGGTCCTGAAAAAAAGAAAAAATAGTATGCGGGCCCCATGGTGGCTGAACCGCACTCTGGCCGCATTGTCGTCTCGCCTCCACCTATGCCCATGGTATTTTGAGCGCGTAGTTGTGTACGCGTGGCACGAACGCCGCTTGAATGGGGCTGGGGTCGAGGCCGAGTTGCTAATCGAGCTCCTGGCATGCCTGACGGTCCTGTTGCGGGGTACTCCGGACTCGCTTGACGGTGTTCGGGGATGTCGTTGCCGAATTGGCTGTCTGTCGGAGGAGGCTGCTTTGTACTTCTGCCGCGAGGGCCGCAGTATGCTCTTCCATGCGAAGGGAGCGGTCTGTATTTCCGTTGACTATTATGACCCCGCGAGGTCGTGGCATCTTGACCTTGAGGTATGCATAGTGTTGTACCGCATTGAAATGAGTGAACGTGGTTCGTCCAAGTAGTGCATGGTAGCCACTACGGAAAGGGATGATATCGAAGATTAACTCCTCGCTTCGGAAGTTATCCAGAGATCTGAAGACCACTTCCAGTGTTATTGAGCCCGTGCAGTGGGCCTCTACCCCTGGAATTTCACCTTTGAAGGTGGTTTTGGTGGGTTTGATCCATGACAGATCGATGCCCATTTTGTGCACTGTGTCCTGATAAAGCAGGTTCAGGCTGCTGCCACCGTCCATGAGTACTCGCGTGAGGTGGAATCCGTTGATGATTGGGTCAAGGACCAATGCGGCTGAGCCACCATGACGGATGCTGGTGGGATGGTCCCTACAATCAAAGGTCATCGGGAAGGATGACCATGGGTTGAATTCTGGGGTGACGGGCTCCATCGCATAGATGTCCCTAAGTGCACGCTTTCGCTCCCGTTTCGGGACGTGAGTGGCATAGATCATGTTCACCGTTTTTACTTGGGGGGAAATTTCTTTTGTCCTTGAGTGCTCGGACGCCGGGGCTCCTCGTCAACATCGCTGTGCAGCCCCTTGCCCTTGTTCTCGGCATTTATCTTGCCGGCATGTTTGAACACCCAGCAATCTCTGTTAGTGTGATTGGCTGGTTTATCGGGGGTGCCGTGAATCTGGCACAAGCGGTCAAGTATGTGTTCCAGACGGGACGATCCTGGATTGTTTCTTTTAAACGGCTTCTTCCACGATTTCGAGTTGCTGAATCTGGCATTGGCTGTCGTATCCTCCATATTGTCACCATTGTTTCGACGCTTGTGTCTGTTGCACCGTGGCTTTCCGTTACTGTCACGGATATCTGAGGTGCCATGGTTTCCTGCCGTGGTGTTACTACGAGCCAGCCAGTAGTCCTCACCCGCGCAAAAGCGGGTCATTAGTGTCGTGAGGGCCGCCATGGTCTTCGGGTCTTCTTGGCCGAGGTGTCGGGCAAGCCACTCGTCACGGATATTATGCTTAAAGGCCGCCACGGCCTTGGCGTCCGGACAATCGACAATTTGGTTCTTTTTAGTTAGAAACCGAGTCCAGAATTTCCTGGCTGACTCTCCAGGCTGTTGGGTAATGTGACTTAAGTCATCAGCATCCGGTGGTCGCAAATAGGTGCCCTGGAAGTTATCGAGGAATGCGTCCTCAAGATTTTCCCAACTGCCAATGGAGTTTGCTGGCAGGCTATTCAGCCAGTGTCTAGATGGTCCTTTAAGCTTGAGTGGGAGATACTTGATGGCATGCAGGTCATCACCGCGGGCCATGTGAATGTTGAGAAGAAAATCTTTGATCCACACCGCGGGGTCTATTGTTCCATCATATGACTCGATGTTGACGGGTTTAAACCCTTCTGGGACTTCGTGTTCCATTACTTCATCAGTGTAGCAGAGGGGGTGTGCGGCGCCTCTGTGGCAGGCCATATCGCGGCGTAGTTCGATTAGGTATGGTCTGTTATGTCTGGCCTGGCCGGATTTATCAGTATTGTATCCGGCATGACGGTCGGTGTCATGAGCTATGGCGCGCCCCCGTGATCTGTAGATCGATCTTGGTTGTCCTACATTGTTTTCCGCCAGGGCCTCGGCGTCCGGACAGTCGACAATTTGGTTCTTTTTAGTTAGAAACCGAGTCCAGAATTTCCTGGCTGACTCTCTGGGCTATTGGGTAATGTGACTTAAGTCATCAGCATCCGGTGGTCGCACATAGGTGCCCTGAAAGTTATTGAGGAATGCGTCCTCAAGATTTTCCCAACTGCCAATGGAGTTTGCTAGAGGCTATTAAGCCAGTTCTAGCTGGCCCTTTAAGCTTGAGTGGGAGATACTTGATGGCATGCAGGTCATCACCGCGGGCCATGTGAATGTGGAGAAGAAAATCTTTGATCCACACTGCGGGGTCTGTTGTGCCATCATATGACTCGATGTTGACGGGTTTAAACGCTTCTGGGAATTTGTGTTCCATTACTTCATCAGTGAAGCAGAGGGGGTGTGCGGCACCTCTGTGCTAGGCTATATCGCGGCATAGTCCAATTAGGTCTGGTATGTTATGTTCGGTCCGGCTGGATTTATCAGTATTGTATCCGGCATGACGATCGGTGTCATGAGCCGTGGCGCGCCCCCGTGATCCGTAGATCGATCTTGGTTATCCCATGTTTTTTCCAATATGTCTTGCAGATCCTGCGTATTGCCCCGGGCCGTAGTGAACTAGCGTGGGGGTGCAGGCTAGTGTCCGGCCTGGTATGCTGTTTTATCTCGACCACGGGGTGGCCGGTCAGCCGCATCTTGAGCTGGAAGTTAAGGCTCTTCGGCCTCTTCTTCTAGCGGTTTATGCTTTGGGTATCCCCTTCTCGGGGGCTCGAGTCCGTATTCCTCGGCCGCCAGGACTTCGGTCCATCTGTCTGCGAGCAGATCTTGGTCAACTTGGAGCTATTGCTGCTTCTTTTTCAGGCTTCTTGCAGTGGCTATAAGCCTGTGCTTGAAGCACACCTGCTCTATGGGATCCTTTGGTACGCCGAATTCGTCGTCATCGAGGCTCACCTGTTCTTCGGAGGGAGGCATATAGTTATCGTCCTCCAAGTATCTGTCCGTCGCCTGTTCGTCTGGGCTAGCCTGCCCGTGTTCCTGTTCGGCTTGCTCGAAGGTGGGTTGATCAGGATCGTATTCCTCTTCGGCACCATCTGGATTTTCTTCTCCAGTGCCGGTATTGCTGTGGCGAGGCTTGGAGCAGCGCCTATGACTCCCATGTTTTTCTTTCTTCCCCGAGGGGTTATCTCCCGTTGCCTCATCGCTATTGGTTTCTTTGAGAGTATCCACCATATATAAGTCATATGAAGAGGTGGCAGTCTAGCGTCCTGTGGGCGGTGGTTCCTGTTCTTCTCCCGCATCGTCGTCTATACCATCGATGTCTTTGGAGTAGAAGTTAAGCACTTCTGTCAAGTCATCGACTGTGGCTATTAAGTGGGTGGTGGGTGGGTGACGAATTTCTTCGTCGCCAGCTTCCCACTCGAGTTGGACATAGTTCGGCTAGGAGTCTCCTAACAAAGAGAGAGACTTTTATGAATCTAGCACGTCTTCGAAGGTTAAGTGCTGAAAGATATCCGCGGCGGTGAATTTCATAACTGGAGCCCAGTTAGATTCGATGGGTACGGATGTGCACGGTCCGGAATACATGACCGGAGATGAGTCTGGGGGGTCTGGAGACACAGATCCCTTTAGGAGAGGATTCTGTGTTCGGCTCCAACGCCGAGGAGTGTGCGGCCTCCGGGGCGGGGTCCATCCACCCGTCCTCGGAAGGCACGACCTGCTCTGGAATGAAGTCCGGAGCTGTAGCAGGTGCGATATTCTGAATATTGTCCGACTGCAGATCCAGGTCATGCACATCGTGATCGTTCGGTCCTCCGGCCACGGGCCCGAATCCATTGAAGATCAAGTCTCCGCGGATGTCAGTAGTGTAGTTTAGGTTTCCAAACCTGATCTGATGGCCAGGGGCATAGCTATCGATCTGCTCCAGATGGCCGAGCGAGTTGGCGTGCAGCGCGAAGCTCCGAACACGAAGATCTATCCGGGGAGAAAAATCTCACCTAGGACGGTGTTGTTGAAGGTAGGAGAAGCCATCTAGCTTTACAGCGACGACACAGAGGAACTCTCAGTGAAAGCACCAATGTCGGTGTCAAAACCGGCGGATCTCGGGTAGGGGGTCCCGAACTGTGCGTCTAAGGCTATTGGCATTAGGAGGCTGGGACACGATGTTTACCCAGGTTCGGGCCCTCTCGATGGAGGTAATACCCTACTTCCTACTTGATTGATCTTGATGATATCAGTGTTACAAGAGTTGATCTACCACGAGATCAGAGAGGCTAAACCCTAGAAGCTAGCCTATGGTATGATTGTTGTTGTCCTACAGACTAAACCCTCCGGTTTATATAGACACCGGAGGGGGCTAGGGCTACACAGGGTCGGTTTACAGAGGAGATCTACAACCGAATCACCAAGCTTGCCTTCCACGCCCAGGAGAGTCCCATCCGGACATGGGACAAAGTCTTCTATCTTGTATCTTCATAATCCAACAGGTCCGGCCAAAGTATATAGTCCAGCTGTCTGGATACCCCCTTATCCAGGACTCCCTCACCTAATCCCAGCGCTGGCCCTCCAACCTCTTGATTCCGTCGATGTGGCTGATGATGAGCTTGATACGCACCTTGAGCGCCGTGCTGTCTGCATCCTTCGGCAAGCTCTTCAGCGCAGCTTCGAAGTCGAGGTCAGGATGCCAGTGCGCTAACTTGGCAAGCACCTTGGTCATGGCGCCCCGGTAGAGCATCCTGGGCTCCTCGGCCAGGGAGGCCGCCCGGTTGGAGTGAAGCCGCTCCAGGGCACCGGCGACCCTCTCAAAGAACAGGGTCAGGTTGGCGTTGGGGCTCAGGCTCGTCTCTGGGGCGTACCTCACGTCGGACATCCCCATGGTGGCTAGCTGCGTGGTGGCTGAGTTTGCAACGATGGCAACGCGTTCGAGCCAATGTTTCTCGCCCTCCACGTGGTCGTTAAGGTTGGCGGCCTCGGTCCTCCGCAGCTGCTTCTCGGTCTCCAGGTCCTTGGTCAGGGTCCCCTCTCGGGCCTTGGCCTCTGACAGCATCTTCTCGAGACCCTCCAGCTTTAGCTTGAGGTCTCTGATGGAGTTGTTGGCCTCAGAGAGCTCTTCAGCCCTGCCGACGGCTGCGCCATGCGCCTTCGCCAGGGTGCTATTGATCGTGTCCTTCTCCTCGGACAGCTTTAGAGTTTGCTCCTTCAGCTCATTCCGCTCTGCCTCCAACTCCTTCACCCTATTGTCGTGGGCCAAGGCCTGGGCGACAAGCGCCTCCTTGTGCTGATGTTCCAGCTCTTGGGTCCGTGCCACGGCAAGCTTCTCCACCTATTCATCCTTGCCGCGAAGCGTGGCAGCGAGCTTCTCCTCGCGCGCGGCAAGGTCCTCCTCCTGGGAGTTTAGTGCGGCCTCGTGCTGGGTTCGGGCGGCTTCAGCAGCGGCGGCCAAGTTCCACGCTGTCTCTTGGGCCTTCTCAACATCGGCCAGCTTCATGGTGAGCTCCACGTCACGCTTGGCCAGCTCGCCCTGGGCGCCTTCATCTCGTCTTGAGCCTGGCGGAACCAGTCCTGTGCCTCGGTGACGCGCTCCTAGAGGTTCGCCTCCGCCTTCTCCACCATCGCCGTCCTGGACTTGGCCTTGTCCAAACGGGCACGATGGAGCGCTTGGAGCTTCCGGAAGCTGGCGCCCATGGCCTGAAGCAGCCGCTCCTCCTGGTAGCCGTCGCCTCCAACGCTCGGATCGTCGACGACCTCGAGCCCGGCAGCAACAAGCACCTCATCATCGAACACCTCTCCCTCAATGGGAGCCCTGGTGCTCGACGCGCCTGGAAGATGGACGAAGAGGTCATCGCTCACCCTCAGATACCTGCCGGAGCCGGAGGCGGCGGAGGAGGAGGGCTGGTCATCAACCGCCTCCTCCTCGGTAGCGGCCTTGCCGTCCTCCCTAGAAGGTCCCTTGTCGGCCTCCCCGGCGGGCTCCTTGGAGGCATCCTCAGCAGCGCCCTTGGCGCTCTCCTCGGCGGCGATCTTCTCGGCCTGCATTGTGGCATCCTCAGCGACATCCTCGATGACGGTATCGACGTCCTCTAGGTCCATCGAGGGGAAGCCTGAATGCCAAGGGGATAGTGTGGGGCCAAGGTCAAAGCCCAGTAATAAGAAAGAAAGAACGCAAATAGAAACAGAAAGTGAGTGGCTTACCCATGCCAAGCTGAGAAGCAGAAGCCCTCTCTCCGCCAAGGTCCGGCGCCGAGGAGAAGCCACCGGTGCGAGCGTTATCCTCCTCCTCCTCCGTGTGCATGGGCTCAATGCTTGGTGCCCTTGCCGGGGACGCCCCTCGTGGTGGCGTGGTCGATGGGGGCGGCACGTTGGGAGAAGCCCTCGATGGCTCCCCTTGCTGCTGCTCCCCTCCTACATCCACAGCATGGTCAGTACCAAAGTATCATACCCCTAGCGCACGTCGACGAAGGACGGGTGATGGACTCATGCTGGGGGCTGGGCCGGGGACTGCTGTCCGGGCTGCTCAACACCACCAGTGGCGTGCCGGAGGCGCCTGTCGGGGGCTGGCCGCTCGTCAAAATCCTAGCCCTCTTCGCCCTTTGGGCCAGCATCTCCACGTCCCTTCGGGATGACGATGATTCAGAATAAGCGGCACCATTTGAGGAAATGGAGAAATAAAAAAAATAAGGGGGAAAGCAGGGCTTACTGTTCCTCCTCCTCCTCGTCCTCTGCTGTTTTCCTCTTCCTCTCCGGGCTGAGGGGTCCAAAGTCAAAAGCAATCCCCGCGCCAACATCTGCCAGCAAGGGGGAGGCGGTGGCGTCTGGGCACGCTTGGACAACAAAGAAGCGGATGCCTTGTTCTTTGCTGCCGCGGCTTTCACCGCCTTCTTCGTCGCTGCGGCCCTCGTCTGGTGCGCAGACGTCTCCTGGGCCTGCCGCATCTATGTGGCCTGGCCGAGACGGACCGGTTCGCCGGTGGCCCGCTGCAAGACTCACCCCCTTCCAGTGACTGGTGGGTCCATGGTCGCGGTCCCTGTCGGTGTCAAAATCGGCGGATCTCGGGTAGGGGGTCCCGAACTGTGTGTCTAAGGCTAATGGTAACAGGAGGCGGGGGACACGATGTTTACCCAGGTTCAGGCCCTCTCAATGGAGGTAATACCCTACTTCCTGCTTGATTGATCTTGATGATATGAGTATTACAAGAGTTTATCTACCACGAGATCGTAGAGGCTAAACCCTAGAAGCTAGACTATGATTATGATTGTTGTTGTCCTACGGACTAAACCCTCCAGTTTATATAGACACCGGAGGGGGCTAGGGTTACACAGAGTCGGTTACAGAGAAGGAGATCTACATATCCAAATTGTCGGATTTCGGGTTCCGGCAGACCCTTAAGGTTCGAACTCTGGGGTGCGCGCGGAGATCACTCCCCCTACCGACTCACGTCTTGTCGCCTCGCAAAGGATCTAGGCTACACGAAGAACAACACAAGGGACGCAAGGTTTATACTGGTTCAGGCCACCATTGCGGTGTAATACCCTACTCCAGTGTGTGCGGTGAGATGGATTGCCTTAGGGGCTAATGATGAACAATACAAGGGAAGAACAACCTCGTGAGGGGAGGAGTTCTTGTGTTGGTGGTTCTGGCTAAGGTTCGATCGGTCGCCCTCTAGATGCCTCTATACTATGGTGGCTATCCCTATTTATAGAGCGAGGCCTTGGTCCTCTTCCCAAATATTGAGCGGGAAGGGCGCCAACAATTGGCCGTTTTGAAGGGGAACATCTAGTACACTTATCCTGACTAAAGTTGGTCCTCGCTTGCCAAAGGCTCTGATGATGATGTCGGCTTGGGCTCCACGATGACCTCCATCCTGCCGTTCTGCTGGTCTTGGTCTTGTTGCACCGAAATGGTTGCCTTTGCTTGATACCCTTGCATGTGCTTGCCCCCTTTGCACCAAAGAGGAAACAAGGACACTGCGTAGGCCGGCACCCGCCTGGCTTTGGTCGTCACGGATTGCGTCACGGGCACCTCGCGAGGTACCCCGCCTTGATCTCTCTGCCTCCTTGCGAGCCATCCTGATGAGGCTGCACCTGAGGAAGCTTCCCGTCATCCGCCCCGCGAGGCTTGGTCCCTCGCGAGGGTCTTGAGCTTGTGTTGACGAAGATGGGCCGTACTGGGCCACTCCTTGAGCCACGCCGCAGGCCGCAGGCAGGCAAGTCTGGGTACCCCCGTTCCCAGAACGCCGACAGTAGCCCCCTAGCCCAAGGCGCGCCCGGACTTGGCTTAGCTGAGAAGCGAAGGGGCAAGTGCAAAGCGCCGCGAGCCCCAACAGCCTGCGGCCTTCGGCGCCGCGTGGCGGTTGATTGGACGTGGGCGTGCCCGCTTCCCCATGACGCCTCAGCAACTGCACGACTGGACAAGTCCCTGCATGCAAAACTGGTCATGATTACCTGTGATCGTGGAGGCCGACGGTTGGCCTTCTTAGGCTATATGTACGGACGATGCGAGCCCTTCCGGTCCATCCCTTCATGCTAATCTCCCTCTTCTTCTTCTTCGCCCTTGCTCCACCTTACGCCAATGGCACCAATCCGCCGGTTTTCCACTGAAGAGAAGGGGAAGGCCCCCCGAGAGTGTCCTGTCCCGCTTCCGCCGAAGAAACGGCCAGTCCTCCGCCGTGGAGACGGAGGTGCTTGGCAGGAGGTGGCGAGGCCCTGGTTTGAGGGGCCGCCGCCTGGGTTTCCGCTGCCCCTGTACGCCCGAATCAAGGGCCCTGAAGATGCAGGCGCTAAACAAACATCGCCAGAGGCACCGTCGTCGCCGGCGGATTACAGCGATGCGCGTCGTTCCTCCTGGAGTTCACGCCGAGGGCTCCTCTCGCGAACTTGTGCTTCACGCCACCATGCCTCCTCGATCTTGGATTCGCCTTCCTCCCTCCTTCGCCTTCGAGATCCTGCCAAGGGGGCCTCTTGAGCTCTGGCTACAGCACGCCGACTGCAGTACCCCTGCGACCGAAGGGGAGGTCGAGGTCATCGCTCCGGGGAAGGTCTACATGACCCGGGGCTGGGGCGAGATCGCTCGGGTCTGCCGATTGTAGGGGGCCCTCGTGATCCACCTGGATTACGATGGCACCTCCCTGATGCTCTCCATGGTCTTCGACGAATAAGGACGCCGGCTGGAGTGCTGCCCCAGAGGCAGCGGCCGGAGCTCTGGAGCGGCGAGGACCAGGCCCGCCGCCCGCCCTTCCAGCAGCTCCTATGGTGGCAACAGGCGTATCGGAGGGTCAAGCGACTCTTCCGGACTCTTCCTGACTCCAGCGACGAGCGACGACAGCTACGATCCTCCGAGCTCGCGCTGCGCCCAAAGCAGGGAGGCGCGCCCGACGGTCGGCGTGGCTGATCTGGATGGGGCTGGTGCTGGCCTCGCACAACCCACTGTTGATGATGGCGTCTGTCGTCACGGTTCCTGTAGTTAGGACTCTTTAGGATCCGCGTCTTTTGTCCCTGCGAGGAACCAAGACACACCCCATGGGGGCTTGTAAGGTGCATGTAGTCTCTTTTGTTAATATGATCCTTATCGTGAAGCAGTGTGAGATGCTCGTCCCGTCTTAGCTTAGTTCCTCCTTTCGAACCTCGCGAGGACTTGATTCTCTGCGCCAACAGGTCCCGGTCCCCAGGCAAGCTTCAACCGTCGCTAGTATGCCAGGTCACGATGCCGTGGTCAAGGCCAGGAGGTGAGCGGCCCGAGGTCCAGTAAGAGCCCCTGAGTCGCGATGCTCAGGAGGTCCCCTTTAGCGCTCAAGCAGCCATCGTTCAGTGAGAAAGGAGCGCAACGTTGCCAATACGGGGCTGCATTAGATGCAAGGTTGGTGTTGCGATAGCTAGTTGCTCCGGAGGATGACTTATCTCAAAAGTCTAAAGCCACTCCTTGGTGCGACGCCAGCCAGCGCGTCGGCAGCTGAGGAGTTGCCTGGCGAGGTCCTCGCGAGCCTCTTCCCTCTGGCCTTTACTCCCCATCGTGCCCTACGTCCTCGAGTCCCGTCCCTCGAGCGAGCTCAGCCGTCGCTGGTATGCCAGGTTGCGATGCCGTGGACAAGGTCAGGAGGTGAGGGTTGGAGAGCCAGTAAGAGCCCATGAGTCGCGATGCTCAGGCGCCCCCCTTTAACGTGCAAGCGGTTCGCGTGGATGAGAGGGAAGGTGACGCCGCGAAGGCCTTGCCTGACGCTGCTCCTTAAAGAGATCTTGCAAACTCATCACAAGGAAAATGAGAGTTGCCGTTACAATTGCCAGCTAGCTACAGGTTGCTCTAGAGGGGCGACGAGGGCACTGAGGGCCTGGTGAGGTGGCGCCTTGTGGGGTTGCCGCGGCCAGAGCTCAGCCACTCAGGTTTGTCGACATTGCGGGGATGGACCCATGCGCAAGCGTCGTGCCGTTAGGGAGCAGCTCCATGAGTTGGTTGAGCGGGCGATTAAGTCAAGCACATTAAGCATGAAGGAGCAAATTCATTTAGATAGATGTAGGAAAAGGCAAATGTCGATGGGTCTGGCTCAAGTGGCTTGGGGATAACGCAGCCCGAGGGGTGCCGCCAACAAGGTAACCTAAAGACATGAGCAAAAGGGATACATACCGCAGGGACAGACCCACGCGGCCTGGGAATGATGCAGTCCTAGGGGTGCTCCCAGCTGAAAATGAAACTCGAAGGATGTCACCTGATGATGTTGGAGATGAAGGGATGCTGAAGTAGCTGACGACCCGCGCTATGGGAACCGATCCTCATGAGCCCCCAGGCCCAGGAGCCTCGGGGGGTTCCGGAGGCGCAGGCGGCCCCTCGAGGACCATCTCCATCTCCGCCAGGACCGCGGAATGCCTGACCTCCTGAGCCTCCAGAATGCTCCTCATGAGGCGCTGACGTGTGGCGGCCGCATTTGGCAGGCCAAAAGGCATGCGAACATAGCTGTGGGGTGGACCTTGGCAGCGTCCCAAGCGCAAGGGCCAGACGCGCTCCTGAGAAGCGGCTCGGTTGAGCCCTGGTACGTCGATGCAGACGCGCAGCCCACCATCCTCGCCTGGATGGGGAGCTACGGCAGGTAAGCGGCGGCTGCCACTCATGACGCTTGACTCCTACAACTCCTGAATGATCTCGCTGATGAACTCCCGAGGGTTTGGCCCTCCTTGCCTTGCTCCTTCCTGAGGGAAACATGCTTTGAAGCACGCCTCCAAGTGGTGCCCGAGCGCCTCCCCCGTGACCTTGGCAAAGTCGGTGGCCCTCCAGGAGAGAGCCCCCGAGCCTTGCCCAAGGAGGGCGCTGGGCATGCCTTCCTATGCGATAGAGGGTGGCGCCCCTTGGACGGGCACGGGTCCTGACGCAATGCCACGGGAGGGGCCTTCCTCCCGAGGGCTCGGACCAGGTGATGCCTTCTTCTTCTTAGGGACTTCCTCAGGAAGTCTCCCGCTCCTGTGATCTGGGTCTTCGATTGCCGCAGCCTGAAAAGCATGCTCCAGAGAACACACTGCATCCCTCTCCTCACAAGGCACCGTGATGAGTCCACCGCTTCCTGGCATCTTGAGGACATTGTAGCCGTGATGAGTCACTGCCATGAACTTGGCCAAGGCTGGGTACCCGAGGATGGCATTGTATGGTAGGTGAATGTGGGCAACGTCGAAGTCGATGAGCTCGATGCGGTAGTTGCTGCACTGCCCAAAGGTGACAGGAAGGCAGACTTGCCCTATCGGAACGGTGGAACCATCAGTGACTCCTGAGAAAGGCTTGGTTGGCTGAAGCTGATTGTATGGCACTTGGAGATTGTTGAACATCTCGACGGACAGGACGTTGAGTCCAACTCCGCCATCAATAAGGGTCTTGGTGACTTGCACATTGCTAATGATTGGGGAACAAAGCATTCGGAGGACTCCGGCCGTGGCTGCGCACTTGAGCTGATCTGCAGAGCTGAACGTGATGGCGCATGCTGACCACCTGAGAGGGCGCGTGGCCTCAAGCTTGGGGAGGACTGCATTTACCTCGCGAGCAAATTGTTTGAAGATGCGCTGAGAGGCTGGGGCCTGAGCGCCGCCCAGGATGCAAGCGATTGCGCGCGGCTCTTGGAAGCCCCCATCCCCTTCGTCCTGATGATGGTCTTCATTCCTCCTCGGCTGAGGTGGCAGAGAAGGGAGGCATGCGTTGCCTTGCGGGCGATCCTCACGAGGCTGATCCCTCCAGCCTCCCATGCGAGGCTGGTCCTGCCAGCGGTCCTCGCGAGGTCGGTCACGCCACCCTTGGCGAGGGCCACGGTCTTACCATCGTCCTCCACCTCTTCCTCCTCCACGGCCATAGCCCCGGTCATTGCGCTCGAGGCATCGGCCGATGCGCCCATCTCGCACAGCCCTGAGCTCTTGGCATTCGTTGGTGTTGTGGGTGTGGAGGTCGTGGTAGACGCAGTACCGGCTGCCCTTGGATGATTTAGGATGATTCCTGCCTTGCATGGTGTCTGGCTCTACTGCAAGCACAGCAACTCCCTTGCGCTTCACATCCTTGACCTTGGGCTTCTTCTCTTCTGTATTGGCAGCCCGAAGCTCGAGGAGGGAAAGGTGCCCTTCCTTAGCCCTAGCGCACTTGGTCGCCAGGTTGAACAGTTCCAGGGATCTGCACAGGTCTTCATGGATTGCTAGCTCCTCTTTCATCTTGATGTCACGCACGCCATCAGAGAAGGCTGAGATGATGGCTTCTTCAGTCACCCTGGGGATCTTGAGGTGGGCATTGTTGAAGCGCTGGATGTACTTTTGTAGGGTCTCTCTCGGCTGTTGCTTGATGCGGCGCAGGTCGCTCACGGCCGGGGGCCGGTCGCGAGTGCCCTGGAAGTTGGCGATGAAGCGAGTGCGCATCTCGTCCCAGGAGGAAATCGTGCCAGGAGCCAGGTTCAGGAGCCAGGTGCGGGCACCGTCCTTAAGCGCCATGGGAAACTAGTTCGCCATGACCTTCTCGTCCCCGTTCGCATCTTTGATGCCCAGCTCATAGAGTTGGAGGAACTCCGCAGGGTCAGCCGTGTCGTCGTAGCGCGGGGGCAGATCTGGCTTGAACTTGCCCGGCCAGGCCACGCTGCGCAGCTCAGCGGTGAAGGCACGGCAGACTGCAGTGGCCACGGGAGGCCTTTGGTGATGAAGAGCTTGAACTTGGAGGTCTCCGCATGCTGCCGCCAGGAGCAGCATGGGGTCTTGGCACGCTGGAGCTGGAGCGCGGTCGTGACGTGCCGATGCGGGGAGCACACGGGCAGCTTCTTGGGGACAAGGGATCTCTTGGCATCTCTTTCCTTGCTGCGCGCGTGCTGGACGGAGCGGGTCCCGTCCAGGGGCCACGCGCCTTGGGGCCAGGGCGCGTTCTTGAGGGGGAGGCGGCCGAGGCGCCTCCGGAGCTACATTGCCCGCACAGGGCGGGGGGCGATGCAGCGAGAGGTACGGTGCAGGGGAGCCCCCAGCGGCGCTGACCAGCTCGGTGATGCGGGCGAGCCACTCGTCGTAAAGGTCATCGACGGGACCGTAGTGTAGGAGCTCTCACGCCAGGAGCAGCGCGGCGTGCCCGGCGACGGGCATGGGACGACGAAACGGCTGGAGTTAGTGACGGTGTGGTGGTGCGGCCTTCCCGCCGCACCGAGGGATGCAGAGACGATGTCTTCTACTCATTCCCCACCGGGCCGGTGGCGGCGTGGATGGCAGGCGACGTGGAACAACGGGGAGGCCCTCTGACGGGGGCCGTCTGGGCGACATGGGCCGAAGGGCAGCCCGGCGCTCGGTGCGGGCTTGATGAGCGTCAGACATGGACGCGACGAACGGTGAAACACAAGACGGTGGAAGGCGGATTCCGGCGCACCACTACCTGGCGCGCCAAATGTCGGATTTCGGTTTCCGGCAGACCCTTAAGGTTCGAACTCTAGTGTGCGTGTGGAGATCACTCCCCCTACCGACTCACGTCTCGTTGCTTCACAAAGGATCTAGGCTACACGAAGAACAACACAAGGGACGCAAGGTTTATACTGGTTCAGGCCACCATTGCAGTGTAATACCCAACTCTAGTGTGTGCGGTGTGATGGATTGCCTCAGGGGCTGATGATGAACAATACAAGGGAAGAACAGCCTCGCGAGGGGAGGAGTTCTTGTGTTGGTGGTTCTGGCTAAGGTTCGATCGGTCGCTCTCCAGATGCCTCTATACTATGGTGGCTAGCCCTATTTATAGAGCGAGGCCCTGGTCCTCTTCCCAAATATTGAGCGGGAAGGGCGCCAACAATTGGCCGTTTTGAAGGGGAACATCTAGTACACTTATCCTGACTAAAGTTGGTCCTCGCCTGCAAAAGGCTCTCATGATGACGCCGGCTTGCGCTCCAAGGTGACCTCCATCCTGCCGTTCTGCTGGTCTTGGTCTTGTTGCACCGAAATGGTTGCCTTTGCTTGATACCATTGCCTGCACTTGCCCCCTTTGCACCAAAGAGGAAACAAAGACACTGCGCATGCCGGCGCCCGCCTGGCGCCCGCCTGGCTTCGGTCATCACGGCTTGCGTCATGGGCACCTCGTGAGGTACCCCGCCTTGATCTCTCCGCCTCCTCGTGAGCCAGCCTAACGAGGCTGCACCTGAGGAAGCTTCTCGTCGTCCGCCCCGCGAGGCTTGGTCCCTCGCGAGGGTCTTGAGCTTGTGTTGACAAAGATGGGCCGTACTGGGCCACTCCTTCAGCCACGCCGCAGGCTGCAGGCAGGCAATTCTGGGTACTCCCATTCCCAGAATGCCGACACAAATTGCCAAGCGTGCCTTCCATGCAAAGGAGAGTCCCATCCGGACACGGGTTGAAGTCTTCAATCGTGTATCTTCATAGTCCAACAGTCCGGCCAAAGTATATAGTTTGGATGTCCGAGGACCCCTTAATCCCGGACTCCCTCAGTAGCCCCTGAACCAGGCTTCAATGACGATGAGTCCAGCGCGCAGATTGTCTTTGGCATTGCAAGGCGGGTTCCTTCTCCGAATACTCCATAGAAGATTTTGAACACAAGGATCGTGTCCGGCTCTGCAAAACAAATTCCACATACCATAGTAGAGAGCACAATGTTCCACAAGTCTAATCTACTGACAACCTTCCACAGCGTGACATCACGCCACGGCCCGGTCATTATTCGAACCGTTTTTCTCAACCAGCCACTACAAGCGTTGCGAGGCGGTTTTATTTGCATGTCTTGTCGAAGCAGAGATCGTGTTCCCCTTATCACGGGATTCTCATCAATACAGGTGTGGGTAACCCAACCACGCTTGTTTAATATGACTCCTCGATTTTAGGCAAGTCCCAAATGGCCACGCGGGGGACGCTTGATATTCGTCCTCTTTATAAGGGGGCCAAGGCCTGTCCTTTTCTTGCCACGCTCGATTCTTCCCCTCCCGCACCTCGAGTTCCAACACCCAAGGCTCAAACTAAGCGCTTCGGACCTTCAATCATGTCCGGATCCAACCTTCAAGGCCGGTGGATGGCCTCCTCTGTCACAGAGGAGGACATCAAGAAGCTTAGGGAGGCCAGGTATCTCAACGCCGAAATCCTGCACAGGTTGCCTGCTCTAGGACAGGTCATCCCCACTCCCGAACCCAACGAGAGTGTCGTATTTATTTCCCACTTCCTCCAAGGGCTAGGTTTTAGTTTTGATCCCTTTGTGAGAGGGCTCATGTTCTATTATGGGCTAGATTTCCATGATCTAGCTCCGGTTTCCATCCTTCACATCTCGTCGTTTATTGTCGTATGTGAAGCCTTCCTCCGCATCACCTCCCACTTCGGCCTATGGCTCAAGACCTTCAACGTGAGGCCGAAGATGATTGACGAGCGTCACACGGAGTGCGGAGGTGATGTAATAAGCAAAGGCGCCGACGCCCCATGGCCAAAGGGTTACTTCACGGAAGTTTATGACTTATGGCAATGGGAGTGGTTTTACATCACAACTCCCCGAGGTACAAGCGGGCGGCCGCTCCAACATTCCGCTCGGGCCCACCGCCCCAACTGGCATCATGGGTCAACAAGGGGCTGGACTGGGGGCCAGTTAACAATGTGCTGACACTGCAAAGCCGCATCCGAGAACTCCTTAAGAGGGATGTCAGTCTTGTCAAGGTAATGCAAGTAATGCTGGTTCGTCGGGTCCTGCCATGCCAACGTCGATCTCTCCGTATGTGGGAGTTCAACCCGGAAGGACCGTGAACCATTCAACAATTCTTCGATCTGACGCTTAAAGAGATGTATGGGTTGTTCTTCGGATCATGAATAAAGTGTCCGGACACCATCGAGGATGTGGGTCTCAACTGCAACCGTCCGGATACCCAAGTAAGTAATTCCGCTACCGAACATGTCGTCCTTTATGTTTGTTACAACATCATTCTGAAAAATTGCTCTCTGCCAGGACTAGATAACAAAGGCGGAGAGGATCAGGTGTTCTGCCCCCCTTCCCGAAGGCTCGCCGGATCCTTTATTAACCAGGATGCCAGAGCACACACCGTATCAGGTGCCATTAGGAGAAGATGTGGGAAGGAATAGAGAAGCCACAGGCGGGCTTCATACTTTACACATCCAAATCGGGGGAGTAAGTGCCTCCGCGAAGGACGATAATCGGGGAGGTTAATCTAAAAACCCCTCTCCTCATGGGAAGAAAAGGACCGCCTCTGAAGACTTGGAAACGGAGGTCTCCAAACGAGGGAAGAAACCCTCTCCAGGGGGCCCTGCCCCAGAGGGCGTCCTTATCGCACAGCGCCCGCAAGGGGGCCAGCCCTCCACCGAGCTGTAAGTAAAAAAGGTACTTTGGCAAATATATCCTGTTTTATCTCTGAGAATAATAACCGAGAAATATATGTTGCAGTCTGGCTCATAACCCTTCTCCACAGAGTTCGTCTTCGGGGGATCTTCTTCCGGAGATGATGGAGAGCAAAACGCCTCCTCCTGCCTCCCCACCACATGGGGCGGACGACCCCGAGGTGTCGTCACGGAGGATTTCTCCTGATCCGCCAAGGCCAGAAGTCAACACTCCAGCTGCCCGAAGTCCGGAGTATTCGGCTCCCAAGGAGAGCAACAGAAAGAGTTCAGGATTGTCCGGCACATGACCGGACACACTGATGGGTCTTCTGGAGCGAGCGGTTATCTCAGAGATGCATTGTACCTTAATGGGTTCGGTGGTTGAGGGGATATTATTCGCCAAAAGTGGTTTGAATGAAGCTTTTACGAGTGCCGAGAGGCTTTGAGGTACGCAAAAAATAATATATGTGTTTTGACGGTACTGCACATGCTAGGTGTGCTCTGTATAGATAGTAGCCCCTGAGACTCTGGTTTCCATCCAGAGGTGGCAAACAGAGGATCATAATCCCCGGTAATGATCGTGTTGCTTTTATCTGCAGGCGGCTGAGGGTCCGGCGGCTGACCGGACTGCTGATTTTGCAGAACTGAAGCGGCAGCTTGACGTGGCGGATGCCGACATTGTGCTTGTTAACAAGCGGCTTGACTAGGCCCAGGGTATGTATGTTCGGCTTGTCAGCAAATGTTAAGAGGAGCATGATACTACTATCTATAATATGATGTGACTGCAGATGGAGCTTCTGCCATGGAGACCCTTCGGGCGGAGCTTGCCCGAGCCAAGGAACAAGCCCGAATAAGTGATGCGGCCGCCCTGAAGGCGGTCGAAGAGTTAAGAGCCGAACAGGCTGCTCATCGCCAGAGTGAAGAAAAGATAGCCAAGATGGCTATTGAACTGAAAGATGCAGCCGGCCGCTATGAGCTCCTTGAGAAGGAAAACCAAGCGAGAGCAGCTGACCTGAAGAAGGCCCTAGAGGTAGCCATGGAAACCCGCTTTGAAATGAGAGAGATAAGGGAGGAGCTTCGCAAAGCCGGAGATGTCACGGATGGGAGGCCCTTTTTGTTGTGGATGAAGTTCGGAGATCCGAATTATGCCCCTCTGGATCAGTTATGGAGTGCAGCAGACGCGTATGCGGAATTGGCAAAGAGTGCTGCTGATGTGACTGAGTTTTACAAAGATCGGAAAGATCATGAGGTAGAAGGGTTGTTCTGGTCGCAGTTTAGTGCCCCGACGCGTCCGCTGCCGTTGAATGAAAAGATGGCTGCATGGTCCGAGCACCATAGGTTGTCTGGACTTGCCATGAGGTCTGTCGTGGATCATCTTTGGCTGAGGGGACCAAGGCCGGACAGTTATTTTGGTTTGGTGCAACAATTCCTTGGTGTTGTGTCACATATCGACGCTGTGAAGAGGTCGGCGTGCATGGAGGGTGCGCAGATGGCTCTTGCCCGTGTTAAGACATACTGGGCAGGGATGGAGGCCACCGCTATTGCAACCTGGGGTCCAACGGGAGGCCAGGACCCGGCCGAGCTCTATTTGAAGAAGTCCTAGAAGGTGCCCGTTTAATAGAGGCCCAGTGCTCGAAGAGTACCATGTCTGAGTGACACGTATCTGAATTGTAAAAACAATGCAATTTTGATTATAAAGGTTGTGTTTACACTTTTCCCTGAAAGTCATATAGTGCCTCATGTGCGGCAATTTATGTATGTATGTATATAACCTGAAAGTTTGCAGTCGTCGGCTTCAGCCCCCACGCATATAATGCGGGGGTGTTCGGAAAAGCATGTAATCACACTTGATCTAACGTCTTGGTCCATTGAGGAGGTGATAGCGCATCGAACCAGGCAATCGGACTATATAGGTTTAACACTTTCACTTACCCATAGGAGTTTGACGGTGGGGCTACTATATAGCCTCTGGTACTTCCGCGCTCATCCAAATGTGGTGCGCGTACGTACATGACCGGGAAACCAGTCCTTCGTTAACGTGGTGGAATTGCGAAGATACCGCTGAGTCATCGAGTGGTTGACTAGTCTCACGCTATATCATGACCGTCAATTTTCGGCTTTCTCTACTGAGGTGCTCATCCAGATGAACCAGCGCTCAATCGCAGTAGTTCTCCTGAGGCCACCTTAGCCGATAGAGCGAACCGTAAGGTAGCAAAACACGGGAGCCGGGCAAACCCAACATTTGACCAAAGACATGATTCAGATCTGATGCATATAAGGCCAAACTCGCGACGCCGAACACTCTCTAAGGTATTCGGAATTTACGACATATACGGGCTGAGTAACGCCCTCGATAATGAGCCCTGAGTTTCCAGGTACATGCATTAATCTGGCGTGATGAAATGCCAAGAATGCCAGTATCCCTCCCGGTTGTGTTAGGTGTCCGGAGGGTATGAAGCAACAAGGGACATTAAAAAAGGTTTACGCAGGGTCTTAATCTAAAAATAATCCTTTGAGCGGGGCCCTGCTGCACGTCTGCACCTTTGTCTCCGTTGTGCCGTATCCTGGAAGGGTGCAGCACGATGATCATCTGTAAAAAGGAAAAACCCTGGTGAAAGACTTCGTGCGAAGAGTTGGTACATCTGAACGAACCATGAAAATGAAGTACGTTGTTGTATTAATAGGGTCAAGCCGAACTATGGGCTTCTTCTTTTCTGGCGAGAAGCCCCTAGCACCACCTATGGGGATATATCTATCAACCCAAGCTCAGGTTTATCTGGGCTGTTACATCTGGCGGAGCGCCGGACTCGTCTAACCGTGTCCGTGGTCTTGACGACCAACCGTTTATTCTAGTTGGAGGGGCCGTTCAATGTTCGGCTGCTAGAGCCGCCACATATTCTTCCGCATGTAAGGAATGCTCTGTATTTCCGCTAACTATGATGACGCCACGTGGACCGGGCATCTTAAGTTTAAGATAGGCATAGTGCGATACTGAATTAAAAAAACGAGCGAAGGCCGTTCTCCTGAGAAGTGCATCATAGCCGCTTCGGAATGGAGCGATGTTGAAGATTAGTTCTTCGCTTCTGAAGTTGTCGGGAGAACTGAATACAACCTCTAGTAATAGAGACCTTGTGCAGCGGGCCTCGACGCCTGGTATTACTCCTTTAAAGGTAGTATTGCTTTGGCTGATTCTTGACGGGTCTATCCCCATTTTGCGGACAGTGTCCTGATATATCAGGTTGAGACTACTGCTGCCGTCCATAAGGACTCGGGTGAGATGGCATCCATCAATTATTGGGTCGAGCACCAAGGCAACCGATCCTCTGTGCCGGATACTAGTCGGATGATCTCTGCAATCAAAGGTGATCGGACAGGCCGACCATGGATTGAACTTGGGGGCGAGGGGCTCTACAGCGTATACGTCTCGGAGTGCGCGTTTGCGCCTTCTCTTTGGTATGTGAGTTGCGTAAATCATATTCACTGTTTTGACTTCTGGTGGGAATTTTTTCTATCCCCCAGTATTCGGCTGGCGAGGCTCATCCTCGTCTTCACTTGGCATCTCCCTCCCTTTGTGTTCGGCGTTTAGCTTGCCGGCATGCTTGAAAACCCAGCACTCTCTGTGGTTGTGATTTGCAGATTTTTTGGGAGTGCCATGAATCTGACATAATTTGTCTAGAATCTTATTTAGGCTGGAAGGTCCATCTCTGGTGCCTTTAAATGGCTTTTTCCGTTGACCGGGTCGGGAGCCCCTGAATTCGGCGTTCACCGCCGTGTTATCTGGGTTGTCTTCATTGTTTCGACACTTGTTTTTATTGCGTCGCGGCTTCCCATTGCCATCCCTGACTTCGGATGTGCCTGGGTCGCTGGTGCCACTACGGGCCAACCAACTGTCCTCACCCGTGCAAAAGCGGGTCATGAGGCTTGTTAGGGCTGCCATTGTCCTCGGCTTTTCCTGGCCAAGGTGTCTTGCAAGCCATTCGTCCCGGACACTATGTTTGAAAGCCGCTAAGTCTTCGGCATCCGGACAGTCGACGATTTGATTCTTCTTAGTGAGAAATTTGTTCCAAAGCTGACGGGCTGACTCTCCGGGTTGTTGGATTATATGACTTAAATCATCTGCATCCGGAGGTCGGACATAGGTCCCCTAAAAATTGGCCCTGAAAGCATCCTCAGGTTTCTCCCAACTTCCAATTGAGTTTTCGGGGAGGCTTTTCAACCAGTGCCGAGCTGGTCCTTTCAACTTGAGTGGCAGGTATTTGATGGCATGGAGATCATCTCCGCGAGCCATGTGTATGTGAAGGATAAAATCCTCAATCCAGACCCCTAGGTCTATTGTTCCATCGTATGTACTATGTTCACGGGTTTGAATCCCTCTATAAATTCATGATCCAGCACCTCATCGGTGAAGCACAGGGGGTGCGCGGCACCCCTATATTTGGATGTGTCATGGCATGCTACCGAGGGTTGTTGTGTTCAGTGTTGATTCCTAGCTGGTATTCAATCAATATGATCGTTTTGGTAGCTTTGATCCTGTGCCGAAGCACGCTTTCTAGATCCATAGATGGACCTGGCCATACCGGATTTTTTGTCCAGGAGCTCACGTAAATCGTGTGCTGACTTGTGTGCGGCATTATTAGCCGTCCTGTCGCGGCCACGGGGTGGTCGGTCCGGCTGATCGACCATTTTATTTTTCGGCTGGATGGGATCTATAGCCTCGTCGTCGAATTCGGGCAGCAGCTTGCGCTTTGGATAGCAATTTGTCTGGCGACCGCCACCATATTTTTCTTCAGTATCGAGCCTTTGCTTCTGCTTCTTCAGGCTCCTCGTGGTGGCAAGAATCCTTCTTTGGAGGTTCTCTTGTTCCAAATATTTTTCCGGGATGATGAGTGTATCGTCGTCCGGACTGTTCTCCTCTCTGGAGACAGGTTGATGAATTTTACCCTCAGTATCGGCGTTATCTGACGTCGGCTCCTGACTATGTTCACCATCCCCTAGCTCATCCTGCTCCGTCGCTGGGTCCATGAGCTCGTCGTTTCCTTTGGAGTCGATCGGGGTATTATTATTTCTTGCGCTGTTGTCGTAGTTTTAACTGTGGCGGGATTTAGAGCGGCGCCTACGTCGTCGCTTTGGTTGCTGCTTGATGGGATTGTCCTTTTTTGTGTCCGCGTCATTGCTTTCTTTTAGGGTGTCCACCATATATGTATCATATGATGAGGTGGCAGTCCAGCGCCCTATGGGCGGTGGTTCCTGTTCGTCTACAGCATCGTCGTCCATACCGTCAATGTCTTCAGAGTTGAAGTCAAGCACGTCGGTTAAGTCATCGACGGTGGCTATTAAGTGGGTGGTGGGTGGGGAACGAATTCCTTCGTCGTCCGCTTCCCCCTCGAGCCGGACATAGTTCGGCCAAGAGTCCCCTAATAGAGAGAGAGACCATAATGAATTTAGCACATCACCCAAGGGCGAGTGCTGAAAGATATCCGCGGAGGTGAACTCCATGAACAGTGCCTAATCAGATTCGATAGGCTCGGATGTATGCGGTTCAAAGCTTGTAGCCGGAGACGAGTCCGAGGATCCAATGAAACCGGCCTCATAGGAGGTAGGGTCATTGTTCGACTCCAACGCCGATGAGTATGCGGCCTCCACGGCGGGGTCCATCCACCCATCCTCGGATGGCGCGATCTACTACGGATTGATTCCCAGGGTCGCCGTAGGCGCGATCTCCCGAACACTGTCCGGTGGCAGATCTAAGTCATGCTTGTCGTGACTGTTCGGCGTGCCTGACATGGGCTCGAATCCGTTGAAGACCAAGTCTCTGTGGATGTCGGTAGTATAGTTCAAGCATCCAAACCTGACCAGATTGCCAGGGGCGTAGCTATTGATCTGGTCCAGATGGCCAAGCGAGTTGGCCCGCAGTACGAAGCCACCGAATACGAAGATCTGTCCGGAAAGGAAAACCTCCCCCTGGACCGCATCGTTGAAGATGATTGAAGGAGCCATCAAGCCTTATCGCGATGACACGGTGGAAATCTCAATGAAAGCACCAATGTCGGTGTCAAAACCGGCGGATCTCGGGTAGGGGGTCCCGAACTATGCGTCTAAGGCTAATGGTAACAGGAGGCGGGGGACACGATGTTTACCCAGGTTCGGGCCCTCTCGATGGAGGTAATACCCTACTTCCTGCTTGATTGATCTTGATGATATGAGTATTACAAGAGTTGATCTACCACGAGATCGTAGAGGCTAAACCCTAGAAGCAAGCCTATGATTATGATTGTTGTTGTCCTACGGACTAAACTCTTTGGTTTATATAGACACCAGAGGGGGCTAGGGTTACACAGAGTCGGTTACAGAGAAGGAGATCTACATGTCCGAATTGCCAAGCTTGCCTCCCACTCAAAGGAGAGTCCCATCCGGACACGGGATGAAATCTTGAATCTTGTATCTTCATAGTCCAACAGTCCGGCCAAAGTATATAGTCCGGTTGTCCGAGGACCCCTTAATCCCGGACTCCCTCAGTCTCCTCCCAATCGTCCTCCTCCGACGACGACTCGTCGACCGCGTCCTCGACGAGGGGAGCCCCCGTGCCGGTGCCACTGGCCTCCCCAGCGGCCGCTGCCCACTGGGCAAGCTCTTCTTCCTCTGCTTCCGCCACGGCCTTGTCCTCCATGCCGCCGGCGCTGCCAGCCTCCTTGGCGAGCTCCGCCTCCGCCACCCTGGCAGCGATGTAATCCAGCTCAACCTGGGAGGTGTCCTGGGTGAGCCGCGGCTCGGCGGTGACGTACCCCTCGTGCAAGGTGTTGAAGAATTCCTGCACCTGGAGCTCATCTGGCTTGACCCAGCTCGGGTCAAGGCCGTGCGCATTGAAGTCCGGCATCATGGCGATGATGTCAGACCGGCGAGAATTGTTGCACATCGGGACCACTCCCGCCGGCAACTTGAAAAGGGGCCCCTTGACAAACTTGCCGGCCTTCGCGACAGCCCTCGCAGCCTTGCCGGACCGCTCAACCTCACTGTCATCATTGACCTCAAGCTGGAAGATCTGTTGGCAGAGATGGGCGTGCCTCAGCACCGTCAGGTTGTGGTCTAGGCCGGGGCGGAGCCTCATGTTGTTAGTAGCATTCGTGAAAAGCCAGGCCGGCCTCCCCTTGTTGTGCAGAGGAGCGATTCAGCGGCGGATGAAGTCCGCCCCGATCATTTCGAGGGTGAGCCCGGCCTTGGTGAGCCAGAGGATCCTGGTGGTGGCATTCGTGAGCTTCTCATCGTCGGTGTCGATGTCGCCCCAGTCATTTCCATGGACCGGTAGCTCCCGGCGAACCTTGCAGAATGCTGGCGGGTCCTCCTCCTCAATCCAGCACCACCGGCCCCGCCACTCTTCCCACCTCTCCTTCGTGGCGCCCTCCGGGTACATCCCCTTGGCCCTCAGAATCCAGGCGACGCATCCGGAGATGGTGCCCCCCTTTTGGATCCGAGGGGAGAAGTAGTGGTGGAAGAGCGCCGGGTTGCGGTGCACCCCGGCGAAGCCCTCGCAGAGGTTTGCAAAGAGAGCCATGCACGCCACGGCATTCGGAGTGAAATTCAAAAGGCGGAATCCATAGGTGTGCATGACGTCCTTGAAGAAATCAGAGAAGGGGGGACAGAGCCCGCAGGAGAAGTAGTCGACAAAGAAGGGGTACCGATTTGGGGCGGCCTCGGCGTTGGCGGGGATGACGCACGTGGATGGATGCCCCGTCGTTTCTCCCCCAGTCTTCACCCCCCCCACAAGGATTTGAAGAACTCCCGGAGCTCGAACACGTCGACCGTTGAGGGGAAGTAGGTGAACTGTGCCCGTCGCGCCACCAGCTCGCTCTCCGGCTGCTCCGTCGCCCCAGCATCTTTGGCCACTCCCTTGCCTTTGGTGGATTTGGGCGCCATGGCGGCTGTGAGAAGCAAGAGGGCAGAGGATGACGGAAGCGCAGTGACGGTGTACGAGGACGGGGGGCTCGAGAAGGAGGAAGAAAGGGGGCGATGGTTCCTAGATTGGAAAAGACGCAGGGAAGGGGTAAAGTGAGCAGCGTGCCCGCGGTTATTCCCTTTTACGGGGAAGGCACGA
Organism: Triticum dicoccoides; assembly: GCF_002162155.2. Lineage (NCBI taxonomy): Eukaryota > Viridiplantae > Streptophyta > Magnoliopsida > Poales > Poaceae > Triticum > Triticum dicoccoides. Next base: position 498,536,671 of record NC_041393.1, on the reverse strand, counting down.
GCCGCCTCCTTTCCCATTAACTGCGAAACGACGCTGTCACACCCTGATTTTCATGGCACTACACTTAAGCTAACAATCATGATAAAGTGTGGTTTGACAAAAACTTTTGAGTGTTTTGGACCTTGCCTTGATTGGTTTTTGTTTGTTGTTTGCAAGTGCTCTAAAAATAAAATTAATCCTCCAACTCTTATACTCCTTTTCCCTTGATCCAAAACTTCTGCCCAATGATCATACCACGTGTATAGTACAACATAGTATTTTCTTACAAAAATAATTTGGCCAAAAAGTATTTTCAAAAATTAGTGTTCCAAAAACCCCTAAATTGAGGGTTGCACTGCAAGTACTTGATTTGGGGTATGAAAAATATTTCAAAGATTATATTTGAAACCTATTAGATATAGGATTCCCATAAACCACAAAAATATAATTTTAAAAGTTATTTTCCTATTTTATTTAAAAGCTTTTTCTTAAGGCCAGAAATGGTCTTTAATAGGGAAAAATTATTTTATGGTTTTAAAAATATTTGTGAAAATTTAGGGAAACTCAGTGGACATATATTGTCCATATATAAGAGTTTCAACACATGGTCACGTTCAAAATATTGGTCAAATCCCTCAAAAAACCGTTTTGGGTGTTTCAAGCTTTTGAAATATTTTGAAAGGAAATATTCTCCAAAAATTTCAAGAAAATTCTATCATGTCACATATGACATGTTTGATGATCTTGACAAGTATTATGTCATGGATAATAGTATAACCCCATGAAATCCCCTCAAAACCATTTCTGTCCATTTTTAGGTTTGAGCAACTTTACATTGTCAAACATGTCCAAATGTTATCAAACCTTCTGAACATGCTCAAATGGTATAATCATTCATCTAGACCAAGTGGCACAAGTTGGAGAAAATGTTATATTGATCAAAGTGCCCCAAAACCCTTCCTGTCCAGAACCAAATTTGAACAACTCTACATTGGCAACTTTCTCCTTTTGATCTCAACTTTTGTGAACATGTTCATAACCTCAAATGATGACACTACACCATGTGGTGCATCAAGGAGAACAGATTTGCATGACTAAATCTTGGAAAGTCCATTTCTGCTGATTTCTAGGGTTTACAGAAGTTGCATTGGCAACTTTTCCCAAATGGACTCAACCTTGGTGGAACCTATTATTATCTCATGCCATTTGACCCTGTCAAGCCTCATGACAAGTGGAGTTCATCTTCTTGCCCAAACCAGCAACAAACACCTTCTGCCATTTTACTAAAACCCCTGTTTTGACCACTTCCACTCTTTTCCATGGCCTCCACTTTTTACCACAGCCCCTCCAAGTCCTCCTCTACCTCCAGTAACAATGGCTGCATCTTAGCTCAATGATTGAGGGGTGAAACCACCTCATTTACTTCCTTGGACAGCCCCTCTCTGCCTCTTCTTCTACCTCTCTCTTCTCCTACTGGCTATCCAGGGCATCCAATGCCCCTCCCCCCTTCTTTACATCCCCCTAGAGCTACCAGACATCTTTGACCGTGCCCACATTGCATAGAAAATGGCCATGCCAGCCATTTGGGCGCTCTGGAGCGTGCTATAGTGTGCTCCCGCACTGTAGCTGCCCCCTGCCAGGCACCTCCAGCCACCTCGGCTCTCCCCCTCACGCCAGCCGATGCTCCTCGACATCCTCAGCACACCACGCCTCTGTCCCCCTCCTCCTTCTCCCTCCTTCTGCCCTTGCTCGCACGCGCACCGGCGGCCCGAGAGCTCCAATGAGAGGCCTCACACGCGCGGTGCCTCTGGCCCCTCCTGCTTCCTCTCTCTTCCTTCCCTCGCTCTGGACCAAACCCACAAGCACCCCAGACATGCTCACGCGTGCCCCCGTGACCCACAGCAATGGCAATGACCTCGCCAGCGCCATGGCTCGCCTACTTAAAGGCCTTCCAGAACCTCTCCCTCACCACCACTCGTCCTATCCCACTCCAACTAGGCCCCCCCGCACCCCAGTTCATCTCCAGAAGTGCCCGAGCTCGAGATCGAGCTCGAGCTCCGCCGCCTCGGGTCGCCGTCGATCTCACGGTACAGGCCACCCCTGGCCCTCTTTATTGCTTCTCTGGAACGCCCATAGCTCACCGATCGATTCCCCCCTCTTTTCCGCTCATTTTGCAGTCGGAAACAGCCGGAGCCATCAACGCCCGACGCTCCTCCGCTGTGAACCTTGTCGCCGGCGAACCACTGCTCCCCTCCGGCGAACTCTGGCACCACTCAAACGGCGACACGATGAGGAGTCCAATGGTGCCATCAGCTCACCCCGCCATGCCCGGAAACGTCGCCGGCGAGCTCACCGGCCCTTTGTCGCAGGGTTAGGGATGACAGGCGGGCACCGCCTGTCAGCCTCTCCCCTCCATCGCCCCCTCTCTCTCTCGCTGACGCCTGGGCCCCGCCCGTCAGGTTTAAACCTGGCGCACGCGCGTGCACCAGTGCGCTGGGCCGCCTCTCTGGCTGGGCCTGCTGCGCTGCGGCTGTTCTGGCCCAGCAGGCACAGTGCTCCTTTTCCTTTTTCTTTTCTCTCAAACTTGCAAAAATTCCAGAGGATTAAATATTCATCCAAATGCAATAATTCCAACTCCCATATTTTTCTAAAAATCCCACCTATTTAATGGTATAACTTTCATTCATGACCAACCAACTTTTATGTACTATTCATATTCAAATTCAAATTTGAATATATTTAAACCCCTCTGAAAATCCATTTCTTCTATTATGCTACTACAAATCCAAAACTAGGAATTTTCCCCTTCTTAGTTTTCACCCTAGTATTTAACAAAAATAAGTTGACATTTTTCTGAGCACTTTGGTTTTTCTGTTTTCTTAATGCCTTATTTTCTCGTTATTTTCTTGCGACGATTAGATCCCGTATTAGACGAAGTTGCTGAAGAAGAAGAAGGAGAAGGATTTGAAGAACTTGAAGGCCAAGGCAAGAAGCCCTTTAACCATGTCTATGAAACCCTTTTTATGCATGTCATATAGCACCATATTGTTGTTGCAACAAAATCATGATGAGGTGGCAACCACTTTGATGGTTTGCCACCGTACTTCCTCGTTGATACTAGCATTGTGCATGACCCTACCTTCTTATGAGGGTTATGCCGGTGGGAGTAGATAGGATGCTAAAGTAGATGCTATGCAAAATGGGACGGGTATATGCATGGTGAAGTAGACAAAGTATTTTCAAAAGACTTTTCGAAAACCCCGTCGGGTGCCACTTATGCCCGAGGGAGATGGTGATATGGGTAACCACTTGATGACAAAGTGGTGTACCGAGGCAAGTGTGTGTGTTGTTTTCGAAAACGGATTAGATTTAAGATTTGTCGACTGTCCCAACCTTACATGCGCAACCACTCTACCCTTATATGGGAAAGGCCATTATTGATTACCTAGGCCGATACTAGCTTGGAGCCCGCATTATTAGTGACGGGGGAGAGTTGGTGCTCTCTCTTGGGACGGGGTCGTGCCAGGTAGGGCGGCCATGACTGTTTTCACAGGGCACCGGACACACCGTTGTGTCCCCTCTCGGATGTTACGATCTCGAGTGAGTCTCGTATGATGTACATTGTGAGGATACGGAACAACGAGTGGACTCCTTGTTAGTGTCGTCTAGGGAAAGATAGTGATCGGGTGCTTACCCCGGGTACTTGAGGTATCGCGGGTCATGGATGACACGGAAGTTCCCCGGATCTTGTCGGTAAATTGTGCAACCTCTGCAGAGTGTAAAACTATTCGAATAGCCGTGTCCACGGTCAAGGACAGTTGGGCGGTGCTGCTTAAACTATGTCCAGAGTTTACAAACCAGTGTGTGTTGATAAAACTACTTGGGTCAAGTCAAAAGGCTTGACATGATTGAGTTGGGTTGGTGCCCACTCTATTTGTGTTGATATCTGTAACCTGTCCTCATGGTTACTTGAATTCTCCTGATGCATGTCTTACAAGTTGTTGAACATGTCACTGCATTCAAAACTAGCTTTCTGCAAAAATTTACCTATATCATGCATTGTTACATCTTGAACCAAAACATGGGTTGCTTGCGAGTACATTCAAAGTACTCATTGGCTTGCCACTGGTTATTTAATTGGCCAGGCATGGAAGAACCGGAGTTCAAAGAAGAGTTCTTTGGAGACGAACATGCGAACTAGGACGTTTCCCAGTCAGAATGCCTGTAGGGTTAAGGCAGATGGCATGGGTTCTACTTATCGACGAAGATTTCCGTTGCTTGTGTTTCATTTGATGTTCAGCCCTTAAGGCTTTATCAATGTAAGACTTGACCATAATGGTCATAATTTGTGTCAGACGGTATGTATGGATGTAAGGCTCTTGTTATTCAGCTTCTGTGTGTTCAGTGAGCATTGATCTCTGGGATCACTGTACACGTCCATTCGGTGATCTTGACTTACGAGTCGGGGTCCCCACAGAGCTGGTATCAGAGCCATCCTGACTGTAGGAAGCCTTAGTTAGCATGGTCGTTAGTTAGGGTAAACCTATTTCCAAAACAACTGCTAGTTTTCAAAACTATCCATACCTCTCTTCCCTTCTCTGTTTTTCGAAAACTAAGGTATACTTTCCATATTAATCTCTTCCCCTTCAAAACCTTTAGTCGCTAGAACCCTTATGCCCCTGACCACTGGATTCCTTGTAATTCTCGTGGATAAGCTAGAAGGAAGATGCCTTGCCAGACGTTCACCCACATCTCCTGAACACAAGATTGGCGACACCACAGCAAGACGATGCCAACAGAAGATATGCCCTCGAGGAATAAGGACATGAAGACCCATAGGATGGTGACACCTTTGAATCTGCCCCAAGATGATGCAACCTTAGCCTACGATGATCAGGGCATAGGATATGCAAGATCATGATATACATCTCTAATAGAGTAACCCTGTCACTACCGTTGTTGTATCGGCAACCACCGGTGGATGAGAACCTAGCCATTTGGTCCGCCTCACTATAGTGAGCAGGAAAACGGTTCTCTTCATCCCCCGCTCTCGGTGACGATATTGTCAACAATGTGTCCGACAGATTGGGCCTCTATTATGCCTTGTTAATGCCATTCCATAAAGGAGTGCCACCTGGAACCGCCAACACCTTAAAAAGGCAAAAGTGATCGTCATGATTAAGAAGACAAGAGAAGATCAAGTCAATGCCAGCCACGAGGAGCCACCTTCACCCTATCACCTCATCAGGAGAGAAGTTGTTGAAGATTCTCCAGGCTCAACCCAGATTGTTTCATCGAACAACTACAAGAGACGTAGCAACACCTGAGGAAAACTCAGAAGACTGCATGAGGCACAAGACATGACTACTGAGTCCGAGAACCCCTAGGGTAGGATGAGTCGTGTACCCCCTATGCGCAGTCGAGTCCATATGATAGTTCAAATAGAACCATGATTGTGTGTTGCTTGTTTTTATTTGTTTGTGTTTTGATATAGGTTGCACTTTTGCCCTAGGCGGCAAGTACGCGTCTATATCACCTTCCTTATCTTATTGCTTGTATTTGGCCCCTTTTGCACCTGATTGTTTGCACTTGCACTATAGAACCCCATTTAGGCATTCCCCTCCTGTATGCTACCTCTCCCTCTCATCTCTCTCCTCAAATGAAGGCTAGAAAGACAAGATACACCAAGGATTGTACTTTAGCAACCAACCAGCAATGAAGACTTTTGCTACAACCTCCTCGACCAAGTGCAGCCCCTTAGAGTTATGGTTGCCCCTCAAGATTAGAAACCCATTCCTAGACCCTTCGAGACTTCATAAGATACCCCAGCTTGAATCCTTAACCATGTTCTTAACCCACAAAAGTGCAAGAGAACCTGTTAAGCCTCTGTAACCTTGCTTATCACTGGGTTCATTAGGGAACTAGTGGACATAGTGAACGAGCACATTATCATCCTAAGATAGCACCAAAACTGACGATGCCATAGGGAAGACCAATTTAAGGATATAGGAACAGTGGACAAATGACTTGATGAGTTTATATCAATGACTTGAGGAATTATATGAGACTATTTGGTTGATTATGAGGCTTTGATGTTGATAGATGAACTTGGTGGGATCATGAGTATAGATTAGCATAGCTTTCATCACCCCTGTGTAAATCGGATTTATAGGACAATTATGATCGCAAGCTGAAACTCCTGAATTGCAAGGATTTGACTTGATCAGATGATATTGGTAGGAGACAGTTGATATTACGTAAATGACTTGGGGAAAACATGTAGGAATTCTTGTTGGACAAGAGATTTGGATTTAAGTAGGTGATTCTAGTTGAATATAGATGCTGAGTATGTCTACATGGTTCGGAGTAAATTGGATTTAGACTAATGATCTCGATCATGATACCATGTTTCTCGGTGGATGATAAACTAGGAGATTGGACTAATTGTCGGAGTTTATTTACGCATCTTTGTGAGCTTGACCTTGGAGTATTACTAGATCACAATAACGGGAATTGGTGGACTGACTATAGTAAGGCAGCCCTTTCAAGTATTGGGGAGTTATAAGGACTTTAGGAGATCATGTGGAACACCAGCATAGGTGTTGGATTTGTAGAATTAATGGATTATGTAGTGATTAATGGAACTTAACGGGTTGTTGGAGTTGATTCATAGAAAAGGAAACAATATTTTGGAGTGACATACGACATGTTTCCTTAGGATAGAGATGCACTAGCATGGACCTTGGAAGAATAGGATGAGCACTTGGATTGTCCTGTTTTAATCCAGCTTGAAAGCTTGTATGCTCTACCCATGGATTTTTAGGGGTAGCCACACACATGAGTTTGGGGATCGTAGACATATATGATTTTGTTAGACCTCCCCTTTGGAGTCATGAGGATATGAATAGCATGAGTGATGATTGGAGTTGACCTATACGAATGATGCTTTCAGTAGTATAAGGTGATCTGTTTGGAAGACTAAGTAGATGTCAGGACCCCGATCCTAAGTCACACCGATCTAGCATGTAACACATCGTATGACTTTGCGGCCTCACACACGGTATTCCCACGGGTGCCACCTTACCTGGCCCGGGACCGTTTGCGCATTTTGGCTCACGTATAAGATAGTGCCGCTAGCATCTATATGACAAAGAACCCGGGCTGACATGGCTAGTCGTGAACCCAAAGTGGCACTAACTTACAGGGACAGGCATACATGACCCAACAACGAACGTGTCGGTCATCAGCAAGTGAATCCAGGCTGTAGCACTGGGCTAGCAGGACTCCGGTGAACCGGGCTATAGCGGGCTAACAGGACTCTAGAATTCATCGCGTGACATTTCCCCGAGGGGACAGACACAGGAACGAATAAGGACACATGCCGGCCAGACTAAGTGTTCCGGAGTAGTAGCAAGCTACCATGGCTCAGTGTAAACACTAGGAGACATTTCCCGGTAAGAGAGGCTACTAAGGATAAACAACTAGATAGTCAGATCCCACACATACCAAGCATTTCAATAACATACACACAATATGCTCGATATGTGCAAATACAACATGGCATCACAACATGACTCTACAACTCAAGTATTTTATTCAATAGGCTCCGAGGAGCGAGATATTACAAACATGGGTCTCATGACCCAACACTCAGAGCATACAAGTCAAAGCACAAGCGGAAGCTTAACATGTATGAGTACAGACATCTACAAATGAAAAAGGCTGAGAAGCCTGACTATCTACCAAATCCTGCCGGGGGCACAAGATCATAGCTGAGGTAACAAGCTAAACATCGAAGTCCACGTGGTACTACTAGCGAGACTGAAGTCTCTCTGCAAAAACATAAATTAAGCAACGTGAGTACAAATGTACCCAGCAAGACTTACATCAGATCTACCTACATATGCATCATTATCAATAAGGGGATGGTGGGGTTTAACTGCAGCAAGCCAGCTTTGACTCGGTGGCTATCCTAAACTACGACTGCAAGTAACTCTTTTGAGGTGGCGCACATGAGTCCACATATTCACCATATCAATACACCACTATGGATCCGCTCCCGTCTCCCTACGAGAACGCCATCCATAGCACTTACACTTATCTTGCGTATTTTAGAGTATCCACTTTCAATTGTCTATGAACTGTACAGCCAACCCAAAAGTCCTTTTCCGCGGACACGGCTATTCGAATAGATCATATTAACCCTGTAGGGGTGTACTTCTTCACACACACTCTCACCACTTACCGCCGTTTACGCGACATGTACTCGGCAACCTTCAAGCGGAAGCCCAACGAGGGTGTCGGCCACGACCTGACTAACCACACATGTCTCTCGTCCAGGTTTATCGCCTATTCGGGTTCCATCCGCAAGGAGATCCGGACGGGGTGTCGCTCACGGCCCCAAACGATGTGAGCAGGGTTCCCAAGCCCACCATCCGGGTGCCACTTGGTACACCGTGCCACTGTGCCTAGTCTGTCCCAAGCCCACCTGTACCGGGTGCCACTTGGTAGACTACTAACACTACCTACAAACACCAGAAACTAGTTGCAACTCCTGGACAGAGATCGAGTTGATTAATAAGTCGAGAGAGCTTGGAGCGCCCGGAGCCCAATGTGTGGTAGTAACTGTTCATGGATCACAAACACAGAACTCAGTTCCAGAGGACGGCTGCAATGAGACAACCCACCATGTACTCCTACATGGCCTCTCACCGCTACCTTTACCAAATCGTGTTCACACACTTAGCTCTCAACAGTAGGACATGTTCACACACCTCTGATTCATCCCCGATGAATCAGACCTGACTCAACTCTAAGCATTAGCAGGCATGACAAACAAGCATGAATGAGTAGGCATATCAGGGCTCAAACAACTCCTACTCATGCTAGTGGGTTTCATCTATTTACTGTGGCAATGACAGGTCATGCAGAGGATAAAGGGGTTCAGCTACCGCAGCAAGTAACAAATGAATCGTTGTTGTCCTAATGCAGTAAAAGAGAGCAGGAGCGAGAGAGTGGGATTGTATCGGAATGAACAAGGGGGTTTTGCTTGCCTGGCACTTCTGAAGATAGTATAGTTCTTCATCGGTGTCATTGATCACATCGTCGAAACACGTCTATCGAGAGGGGGCAATTACCCGCAACTGAGAAAGAAACACAATCAATGCAATGCGCAATATGATGCATGCTCATGACATGGCAACATGCTGGTGTTTTGAGCTAATGCAGCTAATAACAAAGTTAAATGAAGTTGGTTTGAACCCTAGGTTCAAATTCAAACTCCATATGTGCTTGATTAAATGCCAATTATGCAAATTGCCATATACAGCAACCTTAGGTTGTTCAAACATGCATGAAAATGGTACAGATGGATAGATTGGATTTTTTTGATCATTTTTCATATATAAATTATTTCATTTGGAGTTACGGTTGAATTTCTATGATTTTTAGAAGTTTATACTATTTTCTGGAATTTCCTGAATAAATAGAATTAAACTAATTCCAGAAAAGGATTACTACGTCAGCCTGACGTCAGTGTGACATCAGCAGGTCAATGGGCCGGTCCAGGTCAAACCTGACCAGTGGGGTCCACTAGTCAGTGACTCAGTCAGCTAACAGGGTTAAGTAGTACTAACAAAAAGTTAATCTAGGCTAATTAGTCCTTGGACCCACACGTCAGTGACTATGGGATTAACTTAAGTTAATTTAACACTTAGCTAATTAACAGGGGTCGGGGCCCGCATGTCCGTGAGAGAGAGGGGTCAAACCCCTGTACAGACGGGGTCAAACCTCGCGGGTCAAAGCGGTAAACCCGCCGGCGTTTAGCCGCCGGCGAGGCCGGATGCGGCGGAGCGCATAGGGAACCACCTACAGGGGCTCTTTTGGCGCGCAGGGAGCAGCTACAGGGAGAGGGTGGAGTGGCGCATCCAACAGTGGCAGTGGCGGAGGCTGGGGTGGCTGGAGTTGTCGCCGGCGACGACGGTGGTGGCTGCCGGAGCTCGGTTGAGCTCGGGGTCGAGGCTACAACGGCTGCGGTGATGCGGGGTTGGCACCTACGGCTTCTACGCCGTGCGGTGAGGACGTGGGTGTGCTCGGTTGGGCTATACGGTGACTGTGGCCACAGCGGCGAGGGGCTCAGGCGGCAGCGCGTTTCGGTCGTCGGCGAAGCGGCGGCTATGGCGAGGAAAAGAGCACGGGAGAGAGGGGAGAGGAGGAAGGGGCTCACGGGGATCACGCAGATAAGGTCCGCGAGCTCGGGGAAGCACGGACGGCGGCGAATCGACGATTAAGTTGCTGGCGGCCGGAGGTTGAAGATGATCTTGAGGACGACGCTGCAGGGCTCCCGCGGTGCGTTGCTTGGCGAGGATGAGTAGGGCGACGGGGCGGTTCTTCTATACACGACGAAGAGGCGTGGCAGTGGCTCTGGCCGCGACGAACGGCGTCGGTGGCGGTGGGCATGCTCGTCCATGGGGAGAGAAAGCAGAGGAGCGAGGGGGGGGAGAGAACCAGAGAGCGAGAGAGCGTCGGGGGGTCGCGTGGCGTCGCGGAGGCAGTCCAGGGCGATGAGGGGGCAGCAGGAGGTGGAAGCAGGAGGTGGAGCATCGGGCGCGCGCGCGTCGACACGCCTCTGCCTACTGCAGAGGTTGAAGACGGTGGGGCTCCTGGTGGGCTGGCCAACAGTGCCAGGCAGTGGGCTGGGTCGGCCACTTGGGCCACTAGGTGGGCTGCGCAGGTAAGCCAGTAAGTCTCTCTCCCTCTGTTTTCCTATTTTAATTACTGTTTTCTATTTTTCTGCAACTTTGTGGATTTATTAAAAATACTAAATCAATCCCAAAAATCATGCAACAACGCATGACCACTGTTGGAAATATATCCTACAGTAAACATTTCAGTTTGGGATTATCTGAGCATTTAAAATATTTTATAGCATTTAAATGCCCAGATGAAAATACTATATGATTTAATTCAATAATCCAGAATGGCCTAGAAAAATATGCACCATTTTTGGGAGAGGTTCTAGACCAATCCAAAAATAATGAACTTTTCTGAAGAGCATTTTGGGTTCATTGAGAATATTTTTATTTGAACCTAGTTGATTTGATCTGGTGCTAGGGTTTGAGCAATCCCCATTTCAAGTTTCAAAAGAATTTAAACATGATGCAACAAACAAGTGCTAGCCTAGTGCAAGGTAAGGCTAGGGATGTGACAACTCACCCCCACTAAAAAAGAATCTCGTCTCGAGATTCAAGCGTAGGGTAAGATGAAGGGGAAACGCAAACTAGTATATTCTTCACGATCCAGGGTGCACTTCATAAGAGCGTTGATGCGATCACCATCATTGTCTCGAAGTCTTGCTCTGAGAACTCCAACTAACATGACAACGAGAGGAAAACAAAGACTCTAGAAGGATCGATCTTATCAAAGGTCAAACAACTTAGGATCAACTCACGGAATGAGACATAGCAACATCTCTCGAACTGAGACACGAAGCACACATCTAGAGGGATGGGGTGGAACAGATGACATGGGTTCACTAGGTAGACAACAATTCCACACCTAAGAGGGTGGTGAACGGTTGTCAAGGTAGCGCGGAGTTGAGTTGCCATGATACCACAACGAGACACCATAGGGAAGGCGACTCATAGAAATATCCCCTTAGGTGGCAAAAAGAATTACCTTTGATTCAGAGATCATTGAAACTCATTATACCAGCCTAAGGCAATTCTCAAGCGATCGTTTGGAGGGGTCGGTAGTATGGCATGCTTGGATTAAAATGGATGATGTGGATTACCTTGTTGAAAACAACACAAGGGATGATTTTAGTAACTGGGGAGAAGCCCAACAGTAGAGAGTGAGTCCACTGTTTGAAAAGTTATAGCATAACCGAAGAAACTAGGAGCAATCCCAGTTAGTGTCGATGATAACACCTAGCGCTTGCGCGTGCTCTCAAGAACTTGAGCATTTCCATATTCATCAAGGTTTTACCAACATCCGTCTCAAGGATCCTGGCAACACAACATACTACCATGATGGATAGTGATGGACGATGCAGATGCATAGGAAGATAACAGCTTCTCAGATTTCACCTTAGCGGGCCAAGGGAATAAAATCTGGATGATCGACCGAGAGACATTTAGCACTCTGCTTCTAATGTTCTCCTTGATGTGCTAGCGTAATCCATAGATAATTATGGTTTGATATCTAGAACATCAAGTAAAAGGTTGGACTTCGGAAACACAAAAATCATAAGGCACAACTAGGGAGTAAATCCTACGAAGTCCTTATGGGAAGGTGGCCAACTTCTTCAATCAAGATATTACAATAACAGGTCTTCCGGCTGGGTGTGTTGGCCATGACATCCACTTTACCGGTTACGGTGAGACCAGTATTATAATTCTTGAGAAACATTCCAACCATCACATCTACCTGAGATTCAGATCTGGTTGGTGTCAGAATAATGTAGACTCATCGAGTCTAGAAGGAAAAATGAAAGTTTGCAACACAAATCGACGAGATGACGTTGCGAGATTCTCGGGAAATGAACTACGATAGCAAGCTCCAAAACATGAGTTGGTTCTGCTACACCCATGTGAACACGTTGTCCCAGACAAGACATTATCACATGGTAATCTTACAATAAAACACTACCGAGTTCAGGTGGGGAACCATCATCAAGGATATTGAAGTCTTGTGCATGACCTAGGATTAGCACATCAACTCCTTTTCCTTGAACAAATCAATCAGTGGCTTGGTGTGCTACGGAATACATATGGAGTGGAGGTAATTAATCTACCAAACCTCAGTATACTTTGCACATGCATGACTGGCTTGGGACGATTCCAGAGGAAACAAAACAAACCTTTCTCAAACCCACGGCAACAACTTGCACCAAATGCACATGAATTAGAGGAAGTCACTTCTTCCATCCAAGCATAGGCTTCATGAACGGAACACGAAGGCATTGCTTTCCAACACTAGGTTGATGTTCAACATGAATCATGGGGGAGACAAAATGTTGCTGATGGGCTCAACAGCAACTCATCGGAATTTCCATATCACTAGACTTCCACTATCATGTGAACACGGTGATAGCATTGGTCAGGCCCAAAAGATATAATGGTGTATGCTCGAGGAAACAACCACAAGTAAGACAACATTACGCACATTGTTGGTTCTGATTTGATTTGAGGATATCCCACACTCAAATCAAAGTTTTGGCAAGACAATAGGTCCAACAACTGATCACGAGGATCAATCGATGAAGATATCATCTTTCTTCAACACACATACAAGATATCCCTTAAAATGAACTAAATCGGACAAGCTTCCATCTTCCAACTCTCCAAGTTGTTGTTCAGCTTAACCAACTAGCTCAGGGGTACCCAACATAGATTCTTGGAGAAGGGGTGGTTACAAGGAACCAACTTGATCATGAACTCAACATAGCGGTCAGGTGACAACCTGGTGATACTTCCGAGAAGATATTCGGAGAATCACGAACCACCGATATGTCACTAAGCTCGAGAACAATCTTGCTTTTCAGGGCAAGACGATATGATCAAATGAGCGAGGATTTGACAAAATCCTAACTCATCAATCAAAGAGTGCACCAGGAAATAAGGACTAGGTAGCACAATCTATCTTAGAATGATGATTCAATAACCAACATGCTAAGAATGAGAATATTGTCCATTTACTACCAAGCAACAGAGTTGCTAGGAGTATAGATTCCACACATCATAGTTCACCTGTCGGCATTCCGGTTGCAACAACATGGAACCCGAGAAATGAATAATGAGGGCGAGAAGTATCACTGTATCAAGAGTTCATAAGATGATGTGTAATTCCTATGACTTTCTTGACATAAAGAGGGTAATACTTCATGGTAGAACAGAACAAAAACTGGATTAGTATTTTGATCTGCGGAGTATGACTACTTTGACCCAATCCTAGATATGGATGAGGTACTGGAGTTCATTTCTCCTAGTCATTCTGGGATAGAATGGCTTGACGGAACACAAGAATAATAGGCATCGATGAACGAAGACACGCATACTCTTGACTATCAATTGATAGACGAAGGTCAGAAAACAACTAAGGAGGGACAACTCAAAGGAACATATATCTTTCTTAGTTGTGGATGCATAGGTTAGTATGTCGAACAAGTTCAACATATTTCTTCCGGATAACCCATGCGGAAGAGGAAGGACTAGCAGATCCACAACTATGAATGGAGGACTCATCAAGAGCTCTCTGGATGTGATCTTTTGGTGCAAAGAACTTCTGCCATAATGGTTCATGGTATTGGAAGAATGATATACCACGGACCTCGAAGACTATCGCAAAGGTTACTAATATTCTAAAGGAACTAGCAAACACTATCTACATGAATGAGTAGAGTGAATATTGGGTTCAAAAACCCAGGAATAGAATACCTACTACTAAGTGGCATCACGGGATGCTTTTGAGAATAAAGGCCAGAATCATCACACTGAGAACACAAAACATGGCTAGATTACTAGATGATCCCCTAAGACACCTAGGGTCATAATAATAATTCCAACATATATGTCGAGGCAATAGAATACCTCAACTCAACAATTAGTGTGATTGAGCCGGCATAAAGGAACATTGAAACCAGAGGGAAAGGATTTTGCAAATGCATCAGATTGTTTAGAAACCTGGGATGACTCGGGCAGCATAACGGCTGTAAAAGCTCGAAAAGATTTAAGACATGCTACAAAATGGTGGCATAACCACTCGATCATCATAATATCAAGGTTCTGAGATCAACTATGAACATACAGAAGATAGTAGGAACTGAACTCAAGCTTAAATCCAACAATAATATGAGTCTACGGATTGGTAACACGTGATCCTAATAGAAAGAAGAGAAAGCCTAGTTCCTTAACCCCGTAGGAAAGATAAGATGACTCAGATCAGAAGGGCATAAGTTATAAGGAGTAAAAAGAGCCTTACGTTCCATCCCACAATCAATTCCCTTATATAACTAAAGCATTTCTAGACTCAACTTCGACCAGTTTGGCTTGGTAATCCTACAGGCAGTCATGCTCTGATACCAAAGCTGTCAGGACCCCAATCCTAAGTCACACCGATCTAGCATGTAACACATCATATCACTTTGCGGCCTCACGCACGGTATTCCCACGGGTGCCACCTTACCTGGCCCGGGACCATTTGCGCATTTTGGCTCACGTATAAGATAGTGCCGCTAGCATCTATATGACAAAGAACCCGGGCTGACATGGCTAGTCGTGAACCCAAAGTGGCACTAACTTACAGGGACATGCATACATGACCCAACAACGAACGTGTCGGTCATCAGCGAGTGAATCTAGGCTGTAGCACTGGGCTAGCAGGACTCCGGTGAACCGGGCTGTAGCGGGCTAACGGGACTCTGGAATTCATCGCGTGACATTTCCCCGAGGGGACAGACACAGGAACGAAGAAGGACACATGCCGGCCAGCCTAAGTGTTCCGGAGCAGTAGCAAGCTACCATGGCTCAGTGGAAACACTAGGAGACATTTCCCAGTAAGAGAGGCTACTAAGGATAAACAACTAGATAGTCAGATCCCACACATACCAAGCATTTCAATAACATACACACAATATGCTCGATATGTGCAAATACAACATGGCATCACAACATGACTCTACAACTCAAGTATTTTATTCAATAGGCTCTGAGGAGCGAGATATTACAAACATGGGTCTCATGACCCAACACTCAGAGCATACAAGTCAAAGCACAAGCGGAAGCTTAACATGTCTGAGTACAGACATCTACAAATGAAAAAGGCTGAGAAGCCTGACTATCTACCAAATCCTGCCGAGGGCACAAGATCGTAGCTGAGGTAACAAGCTAAACGTCGAAGTCCACGCGGTACTACTAGCGAGACTGAAGTCTCTCTGCAAAAACATAAATTAAGCAACGTGAGTACAAATGTACCCAGCAAGACTTACATCAGATCTACCTACATATGCATCATTATCAATAAGGGGATGGTGGGGTTTAACTGCAGCAAGCCAGCTTTGACTGGGTGGCTATCGTAAACTACGACTACAAGTAACTCTTTTGAGGTGTCGCACACGAGTCCACATATTCACCATATCAATACACCACTATGGATCCGCTCCCATCTCCCTACGAGAACGCCATCCATAGCACTCACACTTATCTTGCGTATTTTAGAGTATCCACTTTCACTTGTCTATGAACTGTACATGCAACCTAGAAGTCCTTTTCCGCGGACACGGCTATTCGAATGATCATATTAACCATGCAGGGGTGTACTTCTTCACACACGCTCTCACCACTTACCGCCGTTTACGCGACATGTACACAGCAACCTTCAAGCGGAAGCCTGGCGAGGGTGTCGTCCATGACCTGACTAACCACACAAGTCTCTCGTCCAGGTTTATCGCCTATTCGGGTTCCATCCGCAAGGAGATCCGGCCGGGGTGTCGCTCACGGCCCCAAACGATGTGAGCAGGGTTCCCAAGCCCACTATCCGGGTGCCACTTGGTACACCGTGCCACTATGCCTAGTCTGTCCCAAGCCCACCTGTATCGGGTGCCACTTGGTAGACTACTAACACTACCTACAAACACCAGAAACTAGTTGCAACTCCTGGACAGAGATCGAGTCGATTAATAAGTCGAGAGAGCTTGGAGCTCCCGGAGCCAAATGTGTGGTAGTAACTGTTCATGGATCACAAACACAGAACTCAGTTCCTGAGGACGGCTGCAATGAGACAACCCACCATGTACTCCTACATGGCCTCTCACCGCTACCTTTACCAAATCGTGTTCACACACTTAGCTCTCAATAGTAGGACATGTTCACACACCTCTGATTCATCCCCGATGAATCAGACCTGACTCAACTCTAAGCAGTAGCAGGCATGACAAACAAGCATGAATGAGTAGGCACATCAGGGCTCAAACAACTCCTACTCATGCTAGTGGGTTTCATCTATTTACTGTGGCAATGACAGGTCATGCAGAGGATAAAGGGGTTCAGCTACCGCAGCAAGTAACAAATGAATCGTTGTTGTCCTAATGCAGTAAAAGAGAGCAGGAGCGAGAGAGTGGGATTGTATCGGAATGAACAAGGGGGTTTTGCTTGCCTGGCACTTCTGAAGATAGTATAGTTCTTCATCGGTGTCATTGATCACATCGTTGAAACACGTCTATCGAGAGGGGGCAATTACCGGCAACTGAGAAAGAAGCACAATCAATGCAATGCGCAATATGATGCATGCTCATGACATGGCAACATGCTGGTGTTTTGAGCTAATGCAGCTAATAACAAAGTTAAATGAAGTTGGTTTGAACCCTAGGTTCAAATTCAAACTCCATATGTGCTTGATTAAATGCCAATTATGCAAATTTCCATATACAGCAACCTTAGGTTGTTCAAACATGCATGATAATGGTACAGATGGATACATTGGATTTTTCTGATCATTTTTCATATATAAATTATTTCATTTGGAGTTATGGTTGAATTTCTATGATTTTTAGAAGTTTATACTATTTTCTGGAATTTCCTGAATAAATAGAATTGAACTAATTCCAGAAAAGGATTACTACGTCAGCCTGACGTCAGTGTGACATCAGCAGGTCAACGGGCCGGTCCAGGTCAAACCTGACCAGTGGGGTCCACTAGTCAGTGACTCAGTCAGCTAACAGGGTTAAGTAGTACTAACTAAAAGTTAATCTAGGCTAATTAGTCCCTGGACCCACACGTTAGTGACTATGGGATTAACTTAAGTTAATTTAACACTTAGCTAATTAACAGGGGCTGGGGCCCGCATGTCCGTGAGAGAGAGGGGTCAAACCCCTGGACAGACGGGGTCAAACCTCGCGGGTCAAAGCGGTCAACCCGCCGGCGTTTAGCCGACGGCGAGGTCGGACGCTGGCGGAGCGCGTCGGGAACCACCTACAGGGGCTCTTTTGGCGTGCAGGGAGCAGCTACGGGAAGAGGGTGGAGTGGCGCATCCAACGGTGGCGGTGGCGGGGCCTGGGGTGGCTGGAGTTGTCGCCGATGGCGACCGTGGCGGCTGCCGGAGCTCAGTTGAGCTCGGGGTCGATGCTACAATGGCTGCGGCGATGCGGGGTTGGCAACTACGGCTTCTACGCCGTGCGGTGAGGACGTGGGTGTGCTCGGTTGGGCTCTACAGTGACTGTGGCCACGGCGGCGAGGGGCTCAGGCGGCGGCGCATTTCGATCATCGGCAAAGCGGCGGCTATGGCGACGAAAAGAGCACGGGGGAGAGGGGAGAGGAGGCAGGGGCTCACGGGGATCACGCAGGTAAGGTCCGCGAGCTCGGGGAAGCACGGACGGCGGCGAATCGATGATGAAGTTGCTAGCGGCCGGAGGTTGAAGATGATCTTGAGGACGACGCTGCAGGGCTCCCGCGGTGCGTTGCTTGGCGAGGATGAGTAGGGCGACGGGGCGGTTCTCCTATACACGACGGAGAGGCGGGGCAGTGGCTCTGGCCACGGCGAACGGCGTCGGTGGCGGTGGGCATGCTCGGCCATGGGGAGAGAAAGCAGAGGAGCGAGGGGGAGAGAGAACCAGAGAGCGAGAGAGCGTCGGGGGGTCGCGTGGCGTCGCGGAGGGAGTCCAGGGCGATGAGGGGGCAGCAGGAGGTGGAAGCAGGAGGTGGAGCATGGGGCGTGCGCGCGTCAACACACCTCTGCCTACTGGCAGAGGTTGAAGACGGTGGGGCTCCTAGTGGGCTGGCCAACAGTGCCAGGCAGTGGGCTGGGTCGGCCACTTGGGCCGCCAGGTGGGCTGCGCAAGTAAGCCAGTAAGTCTCTCTCCCTCTGTTTTCCTATTTTAATTACTATTTTCTATTTTTCTGCAACTTTGTGGATTTATTAAAAATACTAAATCAATCCAAAAAATCATGCAGCTACTCATGACCACTGTTGGAAATATATCCTACAGTAAACATTTCAGTTTGGGATTATTTGAGCATTTAAAATATTTTATAGCATTTAAATGCCCAGATGCAAATACTATATGATTTAATTCAATAATCCAGAATGGCCTAGAAAAATATGCACCATTTTTGGGAGAGGTTCTAGACCAATCCAAAAATAATGAACTTTTCTGAAGTGCATTTTGGGTTCATTGAGAATATTTTTATTTGAACCTAGTTGATTTGATCTGGTGCTAGGGTTTGAGCAATCCCCATTTCAAGTTTCAAAAGAATTTAAACATGATGCAACAGACAAGTGCTAGCCTAGTGCAAGGTAAGGCTAGGGATGTGACAACTCACCCCCACTAAACAAGAATCTCGTCTCGAGATTCAAGCGTAGGGTAAGATGAAGAGGAAACGCAAACTAGTATAATCTTCACAATCCAGGGTGCACTTCATAAGAGCGTTGATTCGATCACCATCATTGTCTCGAAGTCTTGCTCTGAGAACTCCAACTAACATGACAACGAGAGGAAAAGAAAGACTCTAGAAGGATCGATCTTATCGAAGGTCGAACAACTTAGGATCAACTCACGAAATGAGACATAGCAACATCTCTCGAACTGAGACACGAAGCACACATCTAGAGGGATGGGGTGGAACAGATGACGAGGGTTCACTAGGTAGACAACAATTCCACACCTAAGAGGGTGGTGAACGGTTGTCAAGGTAGCGCGGAGTTGAGTTGCCATGATACCACAACGAGACACCATAGGGAAGGCGACTCATAGAAATATCCCCTTATGTGGCAAAAAGAATTACCTTTGATTCAGAGATCATTGAAACTCATTATACCAGCCTAAGGCAATTCTCAAGCGATCGTTTGGAGGGGGTCGGTAGAATGGCATGCTTGGATTAAAATGGATGATGTGGATTACCTTGTTGAAAACAACACAAGGGATGATTTTAGTAACTGGGGAGAAGCCCAACAGTAGAGAGTGAGTCCACTTTTTGAAAAGTTATAGCATAACCGAAGAAACTAGGAGCAATCCCAGTTAGTGTCGATGATAACACCTAGCGCTTGCGCGTGCTCTCAAGAACTTGAGCATTTCCATATTCATCAAGGTTTTACCAACATCCGTGTCAAGGATCCTGGCAACACAACATACTACCATGATGGATAGTGATGGACGATGCAGATGCATAGGAAGATAACAGCTTCTCAGATTTCACCTTAGCGGGCCAAGGGAATAAAATCTGGATGATCGACCGAGAGACATTTAGCACTCCGCTTCTAATGTTCTCCTTGATGTGCTAGCGTAATCCATAGATAATTATGGTTTGATATCTAGAACATCAAGTAAAAGGTCGGACTTCGGAAACACAAAAATCATAAGGCACAACTAGGGAGTAAATCCTACGAAGTCCTTATGGGAAGGTGGCCAACTTCTTCAATCAAGATATTACAATAACAGGTCTTCCGGCTGGGTGTGTTGGCCATGACATCCACTTTACCGGTTACGGTGAGACCAGTATTATAATTCTTGAGAAACGTTCCAACCATCACATCTGCCTGAGATTCAGATCTGGTTGGTGTCAGAATAATCCAAACTCATCGAGTCTAGAAGGAGAAATGAAAGTTTGCAACACAAATCGACGAGATGACGTTGCGAGATTCTCGGGAAATGAACTACGATAGCAAGCTCCAAAACATGAGTTGGTTCTGTTACACCCATGTGAACACGTTGTCCCAGACAAGACATTATCACATGGTAGTCTTACAATAAAACACTACCGAGTTCAAGTGGGGAACCATCATCAAGGATATTGAAGTCTTGTGCATGACCTAGGATTAGCACATCAACTCCTTTTCCTTGAACAAATCAATCAGTGGCTTGGTGTGCTACGGAATAGATATGGAGTGGAGGTAATTAATCTACCAAACCTCAGTATACTTTGCACATGCATGACTGGCTTGGGACGATTCCAGAGGAAACAAAACAAACCTTTCTCAAACCCACGGCAGCAAATTGCACCAAATGCACATGAATTAGAGGAAGTCACTTCTTCCATCCAAGCATAGGCTTCATGAACGGAACACGAAGGCATTGCTTACAGTGTTTCCAACACTAGGTTGATGTTCAACATGAATCATGGGGGAGACAAAATGCTGCTGATGGGCTCAACAGCAACTCATCGGAATTTCCATATCAGTAGAATTCCACCATCATGTGAACACGGTGATAGCATTGGTCAGACCCAAAAGATATAATGGTGTATGCTCGAGGAAACAACCACAAGTAAGACAACATTACGCACATCGTTTGTTCTGATTTGATTTGAGGATAGCCCACACTCAAATCAAAGTTTTGGCAAGACAATAGGTCCAACAACTGATCACGAGGATCAATCGATGAAGATATCATCTTTCTTGAACACACATACAAGATATCCCTTAAAATGAACTAAATCGGACAAGCTTCCATCGTCCAACTCTCCAAGTTGTTGTTCAGCTTAACCAACTAGCTCAGGGGTACCCAACATAGATTCTTGGAGAAGGGGTGGTTACAAGGAACCAACTTGATCACGAACTCAGCATAGCGGTCAAGTGACAACCTGGTGATACTTCCGAGAAGATATTCGAAGAATCACGAACCACCGATATGTCACTAAGCTCGAGAACAATCTTGCTTTTCAGGGCAAGACGATATGATCAAATGAGCGAGGATTTGACAAAATCCTAACTCATCAATCAAAGAGTGCACCAGGAAAAAAGGACTAGGTAGCACAATCTATCTTAGAATGATGATTCAATAACCAACATGCTAAGAATGAGAATATTGTCCATTTACTACCAAGCAACAAAGTTGCTAGGAGTATAGATTCCACACATCATAGTTCACCTGTCGGCATTCCGATTGCAACAACATGGAACTCGAGAAATGAATAATGAGGGCGAGAAGTATCACTGTATCAAGAGTTCATAAGATGATGTGTAATTCCTATGACTTTCTTGACATAAAGAGGGTAATACTTCAGGGTAGAACAGAACAAAAACTGGATTAGTATTTTGATCTGTGGAGTATGACTACTTTGACCCAATCCTAGATATGGATGAGGTACTGGAGTTCATTTCTCCTAGTCATTCTGGGATAGAATGGCTTGACGGAACACAAGAATAATAGGCATCGATGAATGAAGACACGCATACTCTTGACTATCAATTGATAGACGAAGGTCAGAAAACAACTAAGGAGGGATAACTCAAAGCAACATATATCTTTCTGAGTTGTGGATGCATAGGTTAGTATGTTGAACAAGTTCAACATATTTCTTCCAGATAACCCATGCGGAAGAGGAAGGACTAGCAGATCCACAACTATGAATGGAGGACTCATCAAGAGCACTCTGGTTGTGATATTTTGGTGCAAAGAACTTCTGCCATAATGGTTCATGGTATTGGAAGAATGATATACCACGGACCTCGAAGACTATCGCAAAGGTTACTAATATTCTAAAGGAACTAGCAAACACTATCAACATGAATGAGTAGAGTGAATATTGGGTTCAAAAACCCAGGAATACAATACCTACTACTAAGTGGCATCACGGGATGCTTTTGAGAATAAAGGCCAGAATCATCACACTGAGAACACAAAACATGGCTAGATTACTAGATGATCCCCTAAGACACCTAGGGTCATAATAATAATTCCAACATATATTTCGAGGAAATAGAATACCTCAACTCAACAATTAGTGTGATTGAGCTGGCATAAAGGAACATCGAAACCAGAGGGAAAGGATTTTGCAAATGCATCAGATTGTTTAGAAACCTGGGATGACTCGGGCAGCATAACGGCTGTAAAAGCTCGAAAAGATTTAAGACATGCTACAAAATGGTGGCATAACCACTCGATCATCATAATATCAAGTTTCTGAGATCAACTATGAACATATAGAAGATAGTAGGAACTGAACTCAAGCTTAAATCCAACAATAATATGAGTCTACGGATTGGTAACACGTGATCCTAATAGAAAGAAGAGAAAGCCTAGTTCCTTAACCCCGTAGGAAAGATAAGATGACTCAGATCAGAAGGGCATAAGGTGTAAGGAGTAAAAAGAGCCTTACGTTCCATCCCACAATCAATTCCCTTATATAACTAAAGAATTTCTAGACTCAACTTCGACCAGTTTGGCTTGGTAATCCTATAGGCAGTCAAGCTCTGATACCAAAGCTGTCAGGACCCCAATCCTAAGTCACACCGATCTAGCATGTAACACATCATATCACTTTGCGGCCTCACGCACGGTATTCCCACGGGTGCCACCTTACCTGGCCCGGGACCGTTCGCGCATTTTGGCTCACGTATAAGATAGTGCCGCTAGCATCTATATGCCAAAGAACCCGGGCTGACATGGCTAGTCGTGAACCCAAAGTGGCACTAACTTACAGGGACATGCATACATGACCCAACAACGAACGTGTTGGTCATCAGCGAGTGAATCCCGGCTGTAGCACTGGGCTAGCAGGACTCCGATGAAACGGGCTGTAGCGGGCTAACAGGACTCCGGAATTCATCGCGTGACATTTCCCCGAGGGGACAGACACAGGAACGAAGAAGGACACATGCCGGCCAGCCTAAGTGTTCCGGAGCAGTAGCAAGCTACCATGGCTCAGTGGAAACACTAGGAGACATTTCCCGGTAAGAGAGGCTACTAAGGATAAACAACTAGATAGTCAGATCCCACACATACCAAGCATTTCAATAACATACACACAATATGCTCGATATGTGCAAATACAACATGGCATCACAACATGACTCTACAACTAAAGTATTTTATTCAATAGGCTCCGAGGAGCGAGATATTACAAACATGGGTCTCATGACCCAACACTCAGAGCATACAAGTCAAAGCACAAGCGGAAGCTTAACATGTCTGAGTACAGACATCTACAAATGAAAAAGGCTGAGAAGCCTGACTATCTACCAAATCCTGCTGAGGGCACAAGATCGTAGCTGAGGTAACAAGCTAAATGTCGAAGTCCACGCGGTACTACTAGCGAGACTGAAGTCTCTCTGCAAAAACATAAATTAAGCAACGTGAGTACAAATGTACCCAGCAAGACTTACATCAGATCTACCTACATATGCATCATTATCAATAAGGGGATGGTGGGGTTTAACTGCAGCAAGCCAGCTTTGACTCGGTGGCTATCCTAAACTACGACTGCAAGTAACTCTTTTGAGGTGGCGCACACGAGTCCACATATTCACCATATCAATACACCACTATGGATCCTCTCCCGTCTCCCTACGAGAATGCCATCCATAGCACTCACACTTATCTTGCGTATTTTAGAGTATCCACTTTCACTTGTCTATGAACTGTACAGGCAACCCAGAAGTCCTTTTCCGCGGACACGGCTATTCGAATAGATCATATTAACCCTGCAGGGGTGTACTTCTTCACAGACGCTCTCACCACTTACCGCCGTTTACGCGACATGTACTCGGCAACCTTCAAGCGGAAGCCCAGCGAGGGTGTTGGCCACGACCTGACTAACCACACAAGTCTCTCGTCCAGGTTTATCGCCTATTCGGGTTCCATCCGCAAGGAGATCCGGCCGGGGTGTCGCTCATGGCCCCAAACGATGTGAGCAGGGTTCCCAAGCCCACCATCCGGGTGCCACTTGGTACACCGTGCCACTGTGCCTAGTCTGTCCCAACCCCACCTGTATCGGGTGCCACTTGGTAGACTACTAACACTACCTACAAACACCAGAAACTAGTTGCAACTCCTAGACAGAGACCGAGTTGATTAATAAGTCGAGAGAGCTTGGAGCGCCCGGAGCCCAATGTGTGGTAGTAACTGTTCATGGATCACAAACACAGAACTCAGTTCCTGAGGACGGCTGCAATGAGACAACCCACCATGTACTACTACATGGCCTCTCACCGCTACCTTTACCAAATCGTGTTCACACACTTAGCTCTCAATAGTAGGACATATTCACACACCTCTGATTCATCCCCGATGAATCAGACCTGACTCAACTCTAAGCAGTAGCAGGCATGACAAACAAGCATGAATGAGTAGGCACATCAGGGCTCAAACAACTCCTACTCATGCTAGTGGGTTTCATCTATTTACTGTGGCAATGACAGGTCATGCAGAGGATAAAGGGGTTCAGCTACCGCAGCAAGTAACAAATGAATCGTTGTTGTCCTAATGCAGTAAAAGAGAGCAGGAGCGAGAGAGTGGGATTGTATCGGAATGAACAAGGGGGTTTTGCTTGCCTGACACTTCTGAAGATAATATAGTTCTTCATCGGTGTCATTATTCACATCGTCGAAACGCGTCTATCGAGAGGGGGCAATTACCGGCAACTGAGAAAGATACACAATCAATGCAATGCGCAATATGATGCATGCTCATGACATGGCAACATGCTGGTGTTTTGAGCTAATGCAGCAAACAGGGTTAAGTAGTACTAACTAAAAGTTAATCTAGGCTAATTAGTCCCTGGACCCACACGTCAGTGACTATGGGATTAACTTAAGTTAATTTAACACTTAGCTAATTAACAGGGGCCGGGGCCCGCATGTCCATGAGAGAGAGGGGTCAAACCCCTGGACAGATGGGGCCAAACCTCGCGGGTCAAAGCGGTCAACCCGCCGGTGTTTAGCCTCCGGTGAGGCCGGACGCAGCGGAGCGCGTCGGGAACCACCTACAGGGGCTCTTTTGGCGCGCAGGGAGCAGCTACGGGAAGAGGGTGGAGTGGCGCATCCAACAGTGGCGGTGGCGGAGGCTGGGGTGGCCGGAGTTGTCGCCGGCGACGACCGTGGCGGCTGCCGGAGCTCGGTTGAGCTCGGGGTCGAGGCTACAACGGCTCCGGCGATGCGGGGTTGGCACCTACGGCTTCTACGCCGTGCGGTGAGGACGTGGGTGTGCTCGGTTGGGCGCTACGGTGACTATGGCCACGGCGGCGAGGGGCTCAGGCGGCGGCGCATTTCGGTCGTCGGTGAAGCGGCGGCTATGGCGAGGAAAAGAGCACGGGAGAGAGGGGAGAGGAGGCAGGGGCTCACGGGGATCACGCAGGTAAGGTCCGCGAGCTCGGGGAAGCACTGACGGCAGCGAATCGATGATGAAGTTGCCGGCGGCCGGAGGTTGAAGATGAGCTTGAGGACGACGCTGGAGGGCTCCCGCGGTGCGTTGCTTGGCGAGGATGAGTAGGGCGACGGGGCGGTTCTTCTATACACGACGGGGAAGCGGGGCAGTGGCTCTGGCCGCGGCGAACGGCGTCGGTGGTGGTGGGCATGCTCGGCCATGGGGAGAGAAAGCAGAGGAGCGAGGGGAGACAGAACTAGAGAGCGAGAGAGCGTCGGGGGGTCACGTGGCGTCGCGGAGGGAGTCTAGGGCGATGAGGGGGCAGCAGGAGGTGGAAGCAGTAGGTGGAGCATCGGGCGCATGCGCGTCGACACGCCTCTGCCTACTGGCAGAGGTTGAAGACGGTGGGGCTCCTGGTGGGCTGGCCAACAGTGTCAGGCAGTGGGCTGGGTCGGCTACTTGGGCCGCCAGGTGGGCTGCGCAGGTAAGCCAGTAAGTCTCTCTCCCTCTGTTTTCCTATTTTAATTACTGTTTTCTATTTTTCTGCAACTTCGTGGATTTATTAAAAATACTAAATCAATCCCAAAAATCATGCAACTACTCATGACCACTGTTGGAAATATATCCTACAGTAAACATTTCAGTTTGGGATTATTTGAGCATTTAAAATATTTTATAGAATTTAAATGCCCAGATGCAAATACTATATGATTTAATTCAATAATCCAGAATGGCCTAGAAAAATATGCACCATTTTTGGGAGAGGTTCTAGACCAATCCAAAAATAATGAACTTTTCTGAAGAGCATTTTGGGTTCGTTGAGAATATTTTTATTTGAACCTAGTTGATTTGATCTGGTGCTAGGGTTTGAGCAATCCCCATTTCAAGTTTCAAAAGAATTTAAACATGATGCAATAGACAAGTGCTAGCCTAGTGCAAGGTAAGGCTAGGGATGTGACAGTAGAACAATTGGCATCTCAGGATCGGTGCTCAAGGATAAACGTTCACTCGCACCCTAGAATCCTTGAAACCCTTAAGCCCTACCAAGCTACAACATGGTCGGACCATGACCGTGGGTCTCGACTCTAGATCAAAACACCCTGGACCATACTCAACCCTGACCACCACTAATTCCCCAGCCTACTTTATGTACCCCGTGAACAAGCCTTCATCAAGTGCTTAGACAAGATAATTGTCATCATCATTTGGTGACCTACTTGTCCACCTGAAGACAGAAGAAGAGCCATTCAGCTAGTCCAGGAACATTTGAAGACCGCCATGCCAAGGAGGAAGAACTACCACCATCATCAAGAAGTAAACATCCGCATCGAAGACCAGGTGTATCTGCAAGCCACTCCTCTCTAAGGAACCAAGAATTTCCATGACAAGGAGACCCACACCAAGATTCATCGGCCCCTTCGAGATCACTCCAAGATTTAACAACCCCCTCTGAGATCACTACGAGGCGAAGAGAAGACAGTTACCAGCTAGAGTAGCCACCTGAGTTACCTGATGTGCACAATGCTTTCCATGCATCACAACCCCGGAAGTGTTTCCAACTTACTAACTTGCCCGATCTCTACGAGGTCATTAACCACCGAGCCATCGACCCCTAGCCCAATCTAACCTACCGCGAGCTACCCATTAGCAACCTGTATCAAGAGGAGCGTCATACACGAAGCCACGCCATCAAGTACTTCAAGCTCAATGGAGCACTACACGGAAGCAGAAGCAACATGAGGACTTGAAGACTACCCCAGATCCAAGTTTCTGTATCCCTTTCCGTGCCTAGTTTGGGAATCTCGGGGACGAGATTCTTGTAAGGGGGGTAGGTCTGTCACACCCTAATTTTCATGGCACTACACTTAAGCTAACAATCATGATAAAGTGTGGTTTGACAAAAGCTTTTGAGTATTTTGGACCTTGCCTTGATTGGTTTTTGTTTGTTGTTTGCAAGTGCTCTAAAAATAAAATTAATCCTCCAACTCTTATACTCCTTTTCCCTTGATCCAAAACTTCTGCCCAATGATCATACCATGTGTATAGTACAACATAGTATTTTCTTACAAAAATAATTTGGCCAAAAAGTTTTTTCAAAAATTAGTGTTCCAAAAACCCCTAAATTGAGGGTTGCACTGCAAGTACTTGATTTGGGGTATGAAAAATATTTCAAAGAGTATATTTGAAACCTATTAGATATAGGATTCCTATAAACCACAAAAATATAATTTTAAAAGTTATTTTCCTATTTTATTTAAAAGCTTTTTCTTAAGGCCAGAAATGGTCTTTAATAGGGCAAAATTATTTTATGATTTTAAAAATATTTGTGAAAATTTAGGGAAACTCACTGGACATATATTGTCCATATATAAGAGTTTACACATGGTCATGTTCAAAATATTGGTCAAATCCCTCAAAAAACCTTTCTGGGTATTTCAATCTTTTGAAATATTTACAAAGGAAATATTCTCTAAAAATTCCAAGAAAATTCTATCAAGTCACATATGAAATGTTTGATGATCTTGAGAAGTATTATGTCATGGATAATAGTATAACCCCATGAAATCCCCTCAAAACCATTTCTGTCCATTTTGAGGTTTGAGCAACTTTACATTGCCAAACATGTCCAAATGTTCTCAAACCTTGTGAACATGCTAAAATGGTCTAATCATTCATCTAGACAAAATGGCACAAGTTTGAGAAAATGTTATATTGATCAAAGTGCCCCAAAACACTTCCTGTCCAGAACCAAATTTGAACAACTCTACATTGGAAACTTTCTCCTTTTGATCTCAACTTTTGTGAACATGTTCATAACCTCAAATGATGACACTACACCAAGTAGTGCGTCAAGGAGAACAGATTTGCTTGACTAAATCTTGGAAAGTCCATTTCTACTGATTTCTAGGGTTTACAAAAGTTGCATTGGCAACTTTTCCCAAATGGACTCAACCTTGGTGGAACCTATTATTATCTCATGCCATTTGACCCTATCAAGCCTCATGACAAGAGGACTTCATCTTCTTGCCCAAACCAGCAACAAACACCTTCTGCCATTTTACTAAAACCCTTGTTTTGACCACTTCCACTCTTCTCCATGGCCTGCACTTTTTACCACAGCCCCTCCAAGTCCTCCTCTACCTCCAGTAACAATGGCTGCATCTCAGCTCAATGATTGAGGGGTGAAACCACCTCATTTACCTCCCTGGACAGCCCCTCTCTCCCTCTTCTTCTACCTCTCTCTTCTCCTAATGGCTATCCAGGGCATCCAATGCCCCTCCCCCCTTCTTTACTTCCCCCTAGAGCTACTAGACATCTTTGACCGCACCCACATTGCATAGAAAATGGCCATGCCAGCCATTTGGGTGCTCTGGAGCGCGCTACAGTGCACTCCCGCACTGTAGCCGCCCCCTGCCAGGCACCTCCGGCCACCTCGGCTCTCCCCCTCACGCCAGCCGATGCTCCTCGACGTCTTCAGCATGCCACGCCTCTTTCCCCCTCCTCCTTGTCCCTCCTTCTGCCCTTGCTCGCACGCGCACCGGCCGCCCGAGAGCTCCAATGAGCGGCCTCACACACGCGGCGCCTCTGGCCCCTCCTGCTTCCTCTCTCTTCCTTCCCTCGCTTTGGACCTAACCCACAAGCACCCCATACATGCTCACGCGTGCCCCCGTGACCCACAGCAATGGCAATGACCTCGCCAGCGCATGGGTCTATGGTGAGCCGTGGCTCACCTACTTAAAGGCCGCCCTGAACCTCTCCCTCACCACCACTCGTCCTATCCCACTCCAACTAGGCCCCCCCGCACCCCAGTTCATCTCCAGAAGTGCCCGAGCTCGAGATCGAGCTCGAGCTCCGCCGCCTCGGGTCGCCGTCGATCTCCCGGTACAGGCCACCCCCGGCCCTCTTTATTTCTTCTCTGGAACGCCCATAGCTCACCGATTGATTCCCCCCTCTTTCCCGCTCGTTTTGCAGTCGGAAATAGACGGAGCCATCAACGCCCGACGCTCCTCCGCTGCGAACCTCGTCGCCGGCGAACCACTGCTCCCCTCCGGCCAACTCTAGCACCACCCGAACGGCGACACAACGAGGAGAACAACGGTGCCATCAGCTCACACCGCCGTGCCCGGAAACGTCGTCGGTGAGCTCGCCTGCCCTCTGTCGCAGGGTTAGGGACGACACGCGGGCCCTATCTGTCAGCCTCTCCCCTCCATCGCCCCCTCTCTCTCTCGCTGACGCCTGGGCCCCGCCTGTCAGGTTTAAACCTGGCGCGCGCGCGTGCACCAGTGCGCTGGGCCGCCTCTTTGGCTGGGCCTGCTGCGCTGCGGCTGTTCTGGCCCAGCAGGCACAGTGCTCCTTTTCCTTTTTCTTTTCTGTCAAACTTGCAAAAATTCCAGAGGATTAAATATTCATCCAAATGCAATAATTCCAACTCCCATATTTTTATAAAAATCCCACCTATTTAATGGTATAACTTTCATTCATGACCAACCAACTTTTATGTACTGTTCATATTCAAATTCAAATTTGAATATATTTAAACCCCTCGGAAAATCCATTTCTTCTATTATGCTACTCCAAATCCAAAACTAGGAATTTTCCCCTTCTTAGTTTTCACCCCAGTATTTAACAAAAATAAGTTGACATTTTTTTGAGCACTTTGGTTTTTCTATTTTCTTATTGCCTTATTTTCTCGTTATTTTGTTGCGACGATTAGATCCCGTATTAGACGAAGTTGCTGAAGAAGAAGAAGGAGAAGGATTTGAAGAACTTGAAGGCCAAGGCAAGTAGCCCTTTGACCATGTCTATGAAACCCTTTTTATGCATGTCGTATAGCACCATATTGTTGTTGCAACGGAATCATGATGAGGTGGTAACCACTTTGATGGTTTGCCACCGTACTTCCTCGTTGATACTTGCATTGTGCATGACCCTACCTTCTTATGAGGGTTATCCCGGTGGGAGTAGATAGGATGCTAAAGTAGATGCTACACAAAAAGGGACGGGTATATGCATGGTGAAGGACACAAAGTATTTTCAAAAGACTTTTCGAAAACCCCGTCGGGTGCCACTTATGCCCGAGGGAGGTGGTGAGATGGGTAACCACTTGATGACGAAGTGGTGTACCGAGGCAGGTGTGTGTGTTGTTTTTGAAAACGGATTAGATTCAAGATTTGTCGACTGTCCCAACCTTACATGCACAACCACTCTACCCTTATATGGGAAAGGGCATTATTGATTACCTAGGCTGATACTAGCTTGGAGCCCGCATTACTAGTGACGGGGGAGAGTTGGTGCTCTCTCTCGGGACGGGGTCGTGCCAGGTAGGGCGGCCATGACTGTTTTCACAGGGCACCGGACACACCGTTGTGTCCCCTCTCGGATGTTACGATCTCGAGTGAGTCTTGTATGATGTACATCGTGAGGATACAGAACAACGAGTGGACTCCTTGTTAGTGTCGTCTAGGGAAAGATAGTGATCGGGTGCTTACCCCGGGTACTTGAGGTATCGCGGGTCGTGGATGACACGGAAGTTCCCCGGATCTTGTGGGTAAAGTGTGCAACCTCTGCAGAGTGTAAAACTATTCGAATAGCCATGTCCATGGTCAAGGACAGTTGGGCGGTGCTGCCTAAACTATGTCCAGAGTTTACAAACCAGTGTGTGTGTGTTGATAAAACTACTTGGGTCAAGTCAAAAGACTTGACATGATTGAGTTGGGTTGGTGCCCACTCTATTTATGTTGATATCTGTAACATGTCCTCATGGTTACTTGAATTCTCCTGATGCATGTCTTACAAGTTGTCGAACATGTCACTGCATTCAAAACTAGCTTTCTGCAAAAATTTACCTATATCATGCATTGTTACATCTTGAACCAAAACATGGGTTGCTTGCGAGTACATTCAAAGTACTCATTGGCTTGCCACTGGTTATTTAATTGGCCAGGCATGGAATAACCGGAGTTCGAAGAAGAGTTCTTTGGAGACGAACATGCGAACTAGGACGTTTCCCAGTCAGAATGCATGTAGGGTTAAGGCAGATGGCATGGGTTCTACTTATCGACGAAGATTTCCGCTGCTTGTGTTTCATTTGATGTTCAACCCTTAAGGCTTTATCAATGTAAGACTTGACCATAGTGGTCATAATTTGTGTAACACGGTATGTATGGATGTAAGGCTCTTGTTATTCAGCTTCTGTGTGTTCAGTGAGCATTGATCTCTAGGATCACTGTACATGTGCATTCGGTGATCTCGACTTATGAGTCGGGGTCCCCACAGACGCATGCATGCGGGAACTGCCCCGCGCATGCCCCCCACGTCGCGCATTCAACGCGGGTCATGGGGAAGCACAGCGGAAGAAAAGTTTTTACTACAGTAAAAACCGCCCCGCCTGCCCGCGCACCGTTTTGGGCCTGGCCCAACAACGCGTTGTGCCTATGTGTGGCCCAGGCCCAGAGGCTCCTGTCGGTGTACTAAAGTAGGGCCACTCCTTTGTATCCCTTACTTGTGCGCGGGCCGTCAGAGCCACAGGCCGAAGCCACACTTAGCAGGGCAAAAGGGAGGAGTCAAAGCCACAAGACAAACAATGCAACACCAAAGCCAAGACCACAGAGAGCAGATGGACGAAGTAGGTTTCCCCGGCAAGACCCTTGCCGGGGCAGCCTCAGCAGCCCCGGCAAGCCCCTTGCTGGGGCGGCTCGCCCACACTAGCGGAGTGAGCCACCCTCAAACCCACGGTCTCCAACACCATCAACTGCGTTGGGCCAGGGCTCGGGAGGCACCTCCATGGTGGCATGCAAATTTTTGTGAAGACAAAGAGTATTCAAGATCAGATGAGGATTGGAAGGCAAGGATCCTCGACAAGATCCTTGCTAAGGAAACCCACAAGACCCCTGGCAAGATCCTTGCTGGGGACGACAACATGCCACGGTAAGACCCTTGCCAGGCCACCCGGCAAGGCCCTTGCCCAGGGCGTCAGCGGGGCCACTGCGAGGCCCGTGCCAACCAAGTCTCCACCGCCGTTGACATGCAGCTGCTAGCCCAACCAGCTGGGCAGGCACCCGCGTGGCAACATGCAGCTTCCAGGCCAACTCAGGACACGCCTGCGTGGCGGCATGCAGATCTTCATGGAGGCTCCACCACCGCGCCACCTCAGCTGCTTGCCTTCCTACATGGCGCCGCATGCATCGCTGGCCAGGGCATGTGTCGAAGCGAGGAGGAGCGGCGACGGACAGGACGGGCCTCGATCCCGTCCCCGATAAAGCACGAGGACACCTAAGCTACGCATTAAATGCTCCTTGTCCTGTAATACGAGCGATAAGCTCATAGCACTGTAGGCCTTTCTACCTCCTGTGTGCCACTGTGGTAGCCCCTTTCGACTATAAAAGGAGGCCCATGGCGTACTGGAGGGGGATTCAGCTCTTTGAAACCACGCAGGCACCATAGCTAGTTCAAGAGCTCAAGAACACTCAATACATCCACCAAAGCAGGACTAGGGTTTTACGCATCCTTGTGGCCCAAACCTGGGTAAACGATCCTTGTGCTGATTGCTAATCCTGCTCTTCTCATAGCCCTGTGCCCCAGCAACCGTAGTAGGGATTCTTGTGATCCCATAGGTGTCGTTTCCCATCGACAAGCGGAGTCATCACCGAGGCCCCTTGGTTGAGGAGATGATCGAGGAGTCGATCGAGAAAGAGGCCGAGGCCGACAACCCTTTGGCCACGGGGAAAAAGCGTGTCTTGCAGCAGGCCAGCTCTAGCGAGCCGATCTGGCCCGGTAGGACCGAATTGCGGCAAGGGGCTCAGGGGGAGTCCGTGCGCCAAACGAGGGCCGCGACAGCGAAGAAGGCAGCGAAGACCGCGGTGGCAAAGAAGAAAGCGACCGCCTCTTCTTCGTCCAAGCATTGCCGGACTCCATCCCCTTCCCCTCCTCCACAAATGTCGACACGGAGGTCGTCTTTGATTTTGGGTCCCTCGGCCCAACCAGAAAAATGAAGGGAACAGGAGAGGAGGCGGAGGACGAGTAAGTGTCTGCCCTTCGTCACCTCCGTTATTTCAGACCGCGCCGCTTTTCTTGACTTGTTTTCATCTTCGCAGGGACAGGGAGACGCTGGCCCAGAGGGTGGCGAAGAGGGCTAGGGCGTCGGCGGGCAACCAGCCCCTGGCAGGTGTTTCATGCACGCCGGTGGTGGATATCAGCTCGGATAGCAGCACCCGGCGCTGCCCCCTGCTCAGCCCCCAGCATGCGTTCACCACTCACTCCTCATCAACGTGCGTTGGGGTACGATCTCTTGGCACTAACCTTGCCATGGATGCAGGAGGAGGACGGCAGCAGGAGGAGCCACCGAGGGCCACTCCCAACACGCCGCCCCTGTGAACCACGCCGCCCGAAGGGGCGTCCCCGACAAGGGTGCTGAGCACCGAGCCCATGCGCACGGAGGAGGAGGAGGTGAACTTGGGCGCTGGTGTCCCCGTCCTGGCGACGGATGTTGGCCTTGAGGGAGCCACTTCTTCCCAGCCCGGCACGAGTAGGCCATTTGCTTTCTGTCCCTGCTTTTTATTCCTTCTTTTTGAGACTTGGTATTGGCCTTGCCTCACTCCCCTTCTCGGTGTCCAGATCCTCCCTTGGTGGACCGGGAGGACATCGACACCGTCATCAAGGAGGTCGCCAGGTACCCTGAGCCTAAGGCTGACAAGATCGCCACCGAGGAGGCCGCCAAGACTGCTGCTAAGGATGCCGCCAAGGGTCCTGCCGGAGGGACCGGCAAGGCTGCTACCGAGGAGGCCGGCAAGGACACCGCCGAGGAGGCTAGCAAGGGGCCTGCGGGGAGGCCGGCAAGGCTGCTGCCGAGGAGGGGGTGGTCGACGATTGATGATGTTATGTACCTAGGGTAGGGTCACGGACCTATCTAGGATACCATGCCCAAGGACATCCTTAGACGAAGCTACCTTCCAGTCGACCAAGAGAGACTCCATTCGACCGGCTAGAAGACACTCGACGAACCTAAAGACACTCGACCATGAAGACTCACTCGACCATCAGGAGTTCAGGATCTACTCTGTATCCAAACGGTGTGTAATTAAGTAGTCTTAATGGTCATGATGACACTTTAAGTAGGGTGTTACCAGTAACGCCCGGCCTTAATGTACTTTAATCCTCTGCTACGTGGGTTGGCTGGGGTCCGGCGTCATCTATATAAGCCACCCCCCTCCACTAGTAGAAGGGTTCGCACCCCTGTAATCCTTAAACACATAAACCAGTCGACCGCCTCTGGGCTCCGAGACGTAGGGCTATTACTTCCTCAGAGAAGGGCCTGAACTCGTTAAACACTCGTGTGTACAACTACTCCATAGCTAGGATCTTGCCTCTCCATACCTACCCCCCATTCTACTGTCAGACTTAGAACCACGACAGTTGGCACCCACCGTGGGGCAGGTGTCTTAGCGACTTTTTTGGAGAAGTTGCAATTTGTCCAATCTCCTTCATCATGGTTTCTGGCGAAGCTCTAGTCGAGGGCCGCGAGATCCATCTCGGTGCGCTCGCTTTCATCGCCGACGACTCCGCTTGGCTCCAGGAGGCACCACTCGACATCGACGCGCTCCCCGTCCGCGGGGCGACGCACTTTCGGGCGTGTGTCCGCGGCGTCTTGCTGCGGCAGCCGTCGACCCCATACCGGTCGACTCCTGCGTCGTCCTCCCTCCCTGTCTCCCACCAGCGCAAGCGCTTCGGTCGGTCAAGGCTCCAGCGATGGGTGAGACACACAGTGGCTCGCCAATCGGCCACCACCCAAGTCGCGGCAATTGAGCCCGACGAATCTCTCTACGGCCTGTTCGACCTGTCGACTAGCTCCGTAGAGACTGCATCCGAGTGCGATAGCAGTGATCCAGCGGCGGAGGTCCTGATGGTCAACGGGCCTCGTAGTCCTCCCGGTTTCCCCCGCGATGACGGGATGGACGACGGGGGCGACCCAGCTCAAGCCCATGAAGAGTATCAGCCCGAGCCGCTCACTTCTCAGCAGAGGGAAGAACTTCACCGTCGGAACGTGGATGCCCTGCATACTCCCATTGCAGGAGAAACTCCTGAGGCTTGTGCCCTGGAAGAGGCGCGTTTAGCCAACCTGGCTGAACGCACTCGATTGGAGAACCTCCAGTGAGCACTCGACGAGCGTGCGTGTCAACGAGTGACCAACTCCAACCGACGTCAGCTCTTTCCGCAACCGACTCAGGTATATCGAACCCCAATTCAGAATTTGGCAGCCCTGTCAGTCAGAGGCTGGAAGAGGCTTGATGCAGATCAGAGATTTGCTCCGGGCGGCAGGAGATCAGAATTCAGCTGTGTCACAGTCGCGCAATAGGATTCACAGTCGATCCGTCGTTGCGAATACTTTTCAGTCGGCTCACAGTCCAAGGTCGCCTTCGAGGCGCGTGGGACATGAAGGCCGGCGGGACCACTATGATGATCGATTTGATCGTGCTGATAGGTGTCGAGTGCCCACTCCTCCTCCGAGAAGTGGGTCTAACGCCCATCGGCAGCAAGATGACAGAGGCCAGCTCAGTGTGGGGCGGAGAGCTCCAGTCGACCCCAGAGAGCCAAGCTTTAACGCGAGATCCATCATCGTGCAAGGTTTGGTCGACCGGAACAGAGCTCATAGAGGTGGTCATGACAGAGATGTGCCCACAAGCAGCCGAGTCCACGTTTCAGGTCCAGAATGTTTTAGCAGAGCAATCAGAACCGCAGTGATACCCCCCCAACTTCAGGTTGGCGACTGGGGTGAGTAAGTTCACCGGCGAGTCTAAGCCTGAAACTTGGCTCGAAGACTACTGAGTGGCTGTTCAGATTGGTGGCGGTAATGATGAGGTGGCCGTGAAGCATTTGCCGCTTATGCTAGAGGGTTCGACCAGGGCGTGGTTGAATCAGTTAGCTCCTAGCATCATTTACACCTGGGAAGATCTTTCTCGAGTGTTCATCAGGACGTTTGAGGGAACTTGCAAGCGACCTGCCGGATTGACTGAGCTGCAAGTTTGTGTACAAAAGTCGAGTGAAACACTGAGGGATTACATCCAGAGATGGATCACATTGCATCATACTGTAGAGAATGTGTCGGACCATCAAGCGGTCTGCGCCTTCAAGGATGGTGTCAAGAACAGAGAGTTGAGCCTGAAGTTTGGTCGAACTGGAGATATGACCCTGAGTCGGATGATGGAAATAGCCACCAAGTACGCCAACGGCGAAGAAGAGGACCGACTCCGGAGCGGCAAGTACAAGCCGAGTCAGTCGGATAAAGGAAACTCTAGTCGGAAGCAAAAGCGGAAGGCCGAGCCAGCTGCTCCTGGAGAGGCTCTGGCCGTGACTCAGGGCAAATTCAAAGGGAAGCCCAAAGGGTCTTAGAACCCCAAGCAGGTAAAAGATAAGGAAGGTAATGACGTGATGGATCTACTGTGTCATATCCACACAAAGAAAGACGAAGAGGTTAACTTCATCTACCCAAAGCATACCACTCGCCAGTGCCGGCTCTTAATCCAGCAGTTTCAAGGGAAACAGCCGAAAGACAAAGAGAAGGAGTCGGACAAGGCTGAGGACAAGGAGGACAGTGATGGAGAGTACCCTCATGTCAACTCCACTCTGATGATTTTTGCTGATGTAGAGAGCAAAAGTCGACTGAAAGTGATCAACCGTGAGGTCAATATGGTCGCCCCGGCGACACCAAACTATCTGAGATGGTCGCAAACTCCAATTACTTTCGACCAGTCTCACCCTCCTACTCACATTGCCACCCCTGGGAGGCAAGCGCTGGTGGTCGACCCGGTCGTCAAAGGCACTCGACTGACGAAGGTATTGATGGATGGCGGCAGCGGGTTGAATATACTGTATGCAGAGACGCTCAAGGGAATGGGCATTCCGATGTCCAGGCTCAGTTCCAGCAACATGAGTTTTCACGGAGTCATCCCAGGAAAGAAGGCTGAGTCACTCGACCAAATAGCTCTGGATGTAGTGTTCAGCGACTCGAAGCATTTCCCCAAAGAGAAGCTGACATTTGAAGTCGTGGATTTTCGAA
This sequence comes from Triticum dicoccoides, assembly GCF_002162155.2. Taxonomy (NCBI): domain Eukaryota; kingdom Viridiplantae; phylum Streptophyta; class Magnoliopsida; order Poales; family Poaceae; genus Triticum; species Triticum dicoccoides. The sequence goes on along the minus strand of NC_041393.1, from coordinate 498,498,569 downwards.
GCGCCTACCACGCTATTTTGGGAAGACTAGCCTACGCCCGCTTCATGGCTCGACCATGTTATGTGTACCTCAAGTTAAAGATGCCTGGCCCCAAAGGCGTGATCACCATCACTGGCAGCCGGAAGAAAGCAGAAGAGTGTTTCCAGAAAGGCTCAAAGATTGCGGATGGCCAGATAACAGTGGTAGAGCTGGAGGAATACAAGAAGAATGCAGATCCGAGTGATTTACTGCGGGCCAAGAAGCCCACCACAGAGTCAGCATTTCAGTCGTCCGGTGAGACGAAGCAAGTTCATATCCACTCGACTGACCCCAATGCAGCTCCGACCCATATTTCCACAACACTCGACTCTAAATAGGAAGAAGCGCTCATCCAGTTCCTCCGTGAGAACTGGGACATCTTTGCATGGAAGCCAGCTGACATGCCGGGTGTTCCCAGGGGGCTGGCTGAGCATCGCCTTAGAGTCGATTCAAAAGCAAAACCTGTTAAAGAACATCTTCGACGGTTCGCCGTTCAGAAGAAAAAATCCATTGGCGAGGAGGTGGCTCGACTCCTTGCAGCAGAGTTCATCCGAGAGATATACCACTCCGAGTGGCTTGCCAATGTCGTCATGGTTCCCAAGAAGGACAATTCACTTCGTATGTGCATTGATTTCAAACATATCAATCGGGCCTGCCCGAAAGATCATTTTCCTCTCCCTCGCATCGACCAAATTGTCGACCCGACCGCAGGGTGCGAGAGATTGTCTTTTCTAGACGCTTATTCCGGGTATCATCAGATCCGTCTGTATGGGCCCGACTAAATCAAAACAGCTTTCATCACTCCATTCGGGTGCTTTTGCTATATCACCATGCGATTCGGCCTCAAGAATTCCGGAGCCACGTTCATGAGAATGATTCAAAAGTGTTTACTCACTCAAATCAGTCGGAATGTGGAAGCGTACATGGATGATATCGTGGTCAAGTCGCGAAAGGGTTCCGACCTGTTGACTGACTTAGCTGAAACATTTGCCAATTTCAGGAGGTATGATATCAAGCTCAATCCATCAAAGTGCACATTCGGAGTACCTGGCGGAAAGTTACTCAGTTTTCTCATTTCTGAACGAGGAATCGATGCTAACCCAGAAAAAGTTGGCACCATACTTCGAATGAAACGCCCTGTGCGTGAGCACAATGTCCAGAAGCTTACTAGATGCTTGGTCGCGTTAAGTCGATTCATCTCTCGCCTCGGTGAAAAGGCGTTGCCCCTTTACCGACTGATGAAGGAGGCAGACAAGTTCGAGTGGACTCCAGAAGCTGATGCAGCGTTTGCCGAGTTAAAAACTCTGCTCTCCACCCTGCCGGTGCTTGCTGCTCCAATCAGCAAAGAGCCTCTGTTGCTTTATATTGCAGCCATAGGACAAGTCGTCAGTACAGTACTTACGGTCGAGCGGGAAGAAGAAGGGAAAGCCTTCAAAGTTCAGCGCCCAGTGTATTATCTTTCTGAAGTTTTGACCCCATCGAAGCAAAGATATCCTCATTATCAGAAGCTCGTATATGGGATCTACATGACCATGAAGAAGGTTTCTCATTATTTCTCTGATCATGACATTACAGTCGTCAGCGACGCACCGTTGTCAGAGATTCTGCACAACAGAGATGCAACTGGTCGAGTGGCTAAATGGGCGATTGAACTCCTTCCCCTTGATATCAAATTCGAGGCAAAGAAAGCCATTAAGTCCCAGTCTATAGCAGATTTCCTTGCCGAGTGGATTGAGCAACAACAGCCGACTCAAGTCCACTCGGAGCATTGGACCATGTTCTTTGATGGCTCTAAGATGTTAAATGGTTCTGGTGCTGGGGTTGTTTTGGTTTCCCCCCGAGGAGACAAGCTCAGATATGTGCTCCAGATCCACTTTGATTCCTCCAACAATGAAGCAGAATATGAAGCACTCTTGTATGGATTACGCATGGCCATTTCACTAGGCTTCCGTCGCCTTATGGTCTATGGCGATTCAGATTTGGTGGTCAATCAAGTGATGAAGGAGTGGGACGTTAGGAGCCCAGCCATGACTGGATACTGCAATGCAGTGAGGAAGCTCGAAAAGAAGTTCGAAGGGTTAGAGCTCCACCACATACCCCGACTGAAAAATCAAGCAGCTGACGATCTGGCGAAGATAGGATCCAAGAGAGAAGCCATCCCCAGTGATGTGTTTTTGGAGCATATCCACACTTCGTCAGTCGTAGAAGATCCTTTTACCGATGAAGCCCCGCAACCTAAGAGTGTCACGGACCCGACTAAGGTTGAAGTCCCAGCAGTGGTCGACCTGATCATGGAAGTTCTAGTGATCACTCCAGATTGGACAGTACCATATATCGCGTATATCTTGAGGAAAGAGCTCCCGGAGGACGAAGAAGAGGCTCGACAGATCGCCCGCCAATCTAAAGCCTTTACCGTGATAAAGGGACAGTTGTACAGAGAAAGCGCGACTGGAGTTGGTCAGAAATGCATAACGCCAGAGAAAGGTCGAATAATCCTTTATGACATCCACTCGGGAACCTGTGGCCATCATGCGTCCTCTCGGACCATCGTGGCCAAAGCATACCGAGCCGGATTTTATTGGCCAAGAGCGAATGAAATGGCGAAGGAGATAGTCGACAAGTGTGAGGGATGCCAATTTTACTCCAATATGTCACACAAGCCCGCGTCAGCTTTGAAGACTATACCACTCGTCTGGCCCTTTGCAGTGTGGGGTTTGCATATGGTCGGTCCTTTGAGAACAGGCCGAAGCGGTTTTTTCCATGTGCTGGTAGCAGTCGACAAGTTCACTAAGTGGATCGAAGCTAAACCCATCAAGAACCTCGATGCCGGTACTGCTGTCAGCTTCATCAGAGAATTGATATTCAGATATGGGGTCCCGCACAACATCATCACTGACAATGGGTCAAACTTCGACTCCGAAGAGTTCAGAGCTTTCTGCACATCTCATGGCGCGCGAGTCGACTATGCTTCAGTCGCTCACCCACAGTTGAATGGACAAGTAGAACGAGCCAACGGTTTCATTCTCAAAGGGTTGAAACCCCGTTTGATGTGTGATCTTAAGCATGCGGCTGGTGCATGGGTCGACGAACTTCCCTCGGTGCTTTGGGGGTTAAGGACCACACCCAACTGGTCTACTGGGAGAACTCCATTCTTCTTGGTCTACAGAGCTGAAGCAGTCTTGCCGAGTGACCTTCTCCACAATGCTCCCCGGGTCGAGCTCTACACTGAAGCCGAAGAAGAACAAGCGCGGTAGGATGCAGTTGACCTTTTAGAGGAAGAGAGGGAGATGGCTCTGATCAGATCGACCATTTACCAACAAGACTTGCGTCGCTTCCACGCCAAAAACGTGAAGAGTCGAGCCTTCCAGGAAGGAGATTTAGTTCTCCGAGTGGATCAGCAGAAACCACACAAGCTTGCTCCTTCTTTGGAAGGTCCCTTCATCGTCACCAAGGTTCTCCACAATGGAGCATACCGTCTTTACAATGTCGAGCATCAGATCAATGAGCCCCGAGCTTGGAACGCGAACTTCTCTGCCCCTTTTACACCTAAATATTCACTCGGACGAGTTGTAATAAAAGTACTTCTGTAGTTTATTTATCAAAGACAAGAGCTTTCTAATCTTCCCAGTAATCGTTATTTCTTTTGTCCACTCAAAACAATCCCCCAGTGGGTGGCTTGGCTGCGAATCCGATTCGCCCAAGTCTATAAAAAAAATCCTAACCGAGTGGTGAGCCAGTCTCTCACACGAAGGCTTAGCTGCGAAATCCGTTTCGCCTAAGATAAACAAAATCCTACCGAGTGGTAAGCCAGCCTTCCACTCGGAGGCTTAGCTGCAGCCCAAGTACTCGCCTAAGATAAATAAAATCCTACCGAGTGGTAAGCCGGCCTTCCACTCGGAGGCTTAGCTGCAGTCCAAGTACTTGCCTAAGATAAACAGAATCCTACCGAGTGGTAAGCCAGCCTTCCACTCGGAGGCTTAACTGCAGTCCAAGTACTCGCCTAAGATAAATAAAATCCTACCGAGTGGTAAGCCAGCCTTCCACTCGGAGGCTTAGCTGCGGTCCAAGTACTTGCCTAAGATAAATAAAATCATGTCGAGTGGTAAGCCAGCCTTCCACTCAGAGGCTTAGCTGCGGCATTGCGCTCGCCTAAGTACAAATACAACATGCGCTCTGCAAGGAGGACGAGGTGCAGGTCGACTACTACCCTCTCCTTCTGAGCTACGCCACCAATTCAAAATCCTACCGAGTGGAGAGCAAACCTCCCACTCGGGGGCTTAGCTGCAGCCTAACGCTCGCCTAAGTATCTGAAATCCTACCGAGTGGAGAGCAAACCTCCCACTCGGGGGCTTAGCTGCAGCCCAGTGCTCGCCTAAGTATCTGAAATCCTGCCGAGTGGAGAGCAGACCTCCCACTCGGGGGCTTAGCTACAGCCTAACGCTCGCCTACTTAGCTGCAGCCCACTGCTCGCCTAAGTATCTGAAATCCTGCCGAGTGGAGAGCAGACCTCCCACTCGGGGGCTTAGCTGCAACCTAGCGCTCGCCTAAGTATGTGAAAATCCTACCAAGTGGAGAGCAAACCTCCCACTCGGGGGCTTAGCTGCAGCCCAGTGCTCGCCTAAGTATCTAAAAATCCTACCGAGTGGAGAGCAAACCTCTCACTCGGGGGCTTAGCTGCAGCCCAGTGCTCGCCTAAGTGTATTGGGGAACAAGTCGATTGCAATAAGCGCTTCGCTTTAACCTGCAAAAGACACCTCAAACCAAATGCAAACATATTCAACGACAAATCCAAGTTCGGATAACACTTAACGAAACCGAAAATGCTCAGGCGCTAGGCCTGTTAAGGTTTGTTGGTTACAAAACTCACTCGGCATACCGAGGCAAATTTAAAGTATCAAGCTCAGAAGTTTTTTACCCCTCCTGTGGAGGGCTGGAAGGTGCCACAAACTCGTCCAGATCAATTTCATCTGCAATCCGAGTGGCAGCGGCAATGATGGTCTCCATGAAATATCTGAAATCGTGCTTCTTGGTGTTAGCCACCCTAAGAGCCACCAGCTTGTCCTCTCGTGCATCCTTGCAGTGAACGCGGACCAGAGACAGAGCAACATCCGCACGCACCTGGCCGAAGACTTCTTCCACTCATGCACTCGACTTGGGACCTCGTTCAGTCGAGTCATCAGGGACTCGAGGTCGTTCTGGAGTGTCTCTCTTGGCCAGAGTGTTGTGTCGATGCGAGAAGTTGCGACCTTCAGCCTTGCGAGATAATCGAGGACAGCAGCAACACGAGATTCAAGCCGGAGCACGTTCATGGCGACTTCATCTTTCATAGGAGAGTTGATGGGGTCCAGGTTTACTTCCAGTCGACCAGTCTCCTCTTCAAAGTTCTGACAAAATTCTGCAAGCACAACCACCGAGTCAAGACAAACAGTCGGAGGTTACAATTAAAATATTTGTTTGGTACAAAGGATTACCTTCAAGCATGAGGAACAACTTCTTGGCGAGTCCACCCAGATAAGCCTCTAGATCGTTCTTCTTTCTCTTCAACTCACTGGCCTTGTCATTCAGGGTGGTCTTGTCACTTTTCAGTCGACTGACCTCCTGGTTGGCAGCATCAAGAGCAGCTTTCAGATTGGTGTTTCTTCTTCAAGCTTGGTCACTGAAGCCAGCTTCTCATCCGCAAGCCTGGTCTTCTCTAAAGCAGTTTTTTGCATCTCAGCCAAGTCAAGATCTTGCTTCTTCAGGGCATCCCTCACTTTGTCTGCAAAGTTACAGTGAGATTAGATTCAGAAACAAGTGAGAGGCAAAGGCAGTCGTCAAAGGCCTCACCAAGCATACCTTTAGCTTCCTCCTTCGCCTTCGTCAAGTTCTCTTGGGCCAGTTTCAGATCGAGCTCGAGCTGAGTATGTTTGTTCTCCAACTCGGTATAACGAGCCGCAAGGTCACAGGATTTCTACGAAGAACCAATTGACAGATGTCAAAGACAATTCACTTCCGAGTGAGTAAGGAAAAATCATAGCGTTTCTAAGACTACGGCCGAATGCACACATTCGACCATAGTCTCGGGGACTATACCCACTGGGTGCACTCAGCGTGGCCCCACTAGTTTTATCAGTTAGAGTCGACCAGTCGACCAACAACACAAAAAAAACAGGAGATGTTCTTCAGACTATAGTCAACTGCCCGCAGTCGACCACAGTCTCGGGGACTACACCCAGTGGGTGCACTCAGCGTGCCCCCACCGGTCAATGAATCTATTCAACCTAGTCGAGTAAGGAAAAAACTTAAGACATAAAGCCTATGGTCGACTGCCAGCAGTCGACCATAGCCTTGGGGACTACACCCAGTGGGTGCACTCAGCGTGCCCCCACTAATCCGGAATTTCAATCGACATACCCAGTGGGTGTAGGTCAAACTCTAAGAATTTCAGAAAGAAGAGTTTTCAGATATCATATCCTAACAGAACAGGCAGTGACCGACTGACCTGAACATTACTCTGAAGAGCCGAACTGGCATCATAGGCTGCCTGGCTGGCTTCTCGTATTGCCTTCACTTGCTCCATCACGACCCCCGCTTGGCGTATTGCTTCTTTAGCAGCACTAGCTTGGTCTTCTGGAATGGAGTAGGTGGAGAAAAGCGAGGGTTGAGCAGCACTCGACGACGAAGGGTGAGCACTCGTCAACGGCACCGCAAAGGTTACGGTGGGTCGAGTGACATTGTCTCCCTCCACGACCAACATCTCGGGTGCCGGCACATCCTGAGTCGCCTTGCCAGCAGATGTTTTCTTGCTCCTCCTCTGCCGCGGTGGTTCTTCGTCGTCGTCGTCAGGAAGGTCAATAACAATGTTAGATGAAACTGCAGAAAGAATCAAAATTAGAGACAATAAGTCAGTCGACTGAAAACGGCATCACAAGAGTCATACCAGGTTTTGAGGTAGCAGCATCCTCCATCTCGTGCTCTTCAGCCCTGGCCGAAGTATCAGAAGTAGCAGCGCTGCAGTTCCGGAAGTCAGTCGATTGACCCATGAGTCGACCAAGGGCAAGTTCATGAAACGGGGAAAACTCAAGACTACCATTACCCTGAGATCGTGGGGATCACCACCTTCATCTTCGGCAAGACCTTCGCAGGTTTCGACGGTGCCACTCGAGATAGCTTCGGAGCCTTCTCAGTCGGTGCCGGAGAAGTAGTCCGAGGGCGTTTGGTCGACTGGATAGCGGTCGCGACCCCCTTACCATGCTCAGTCGCGGGATCATGGACAAGTTTCGAGCGTCTTTCCGAGCGGGGAGGTGCAACTTCCTCCTCCTCCTCCTCTTCTTCCTCCTCACCAGAGTCAACGCCCTTGTCATCGTCGTCAGCATCCGAATCCCACTCCTCCGGGCTCTCGCCCCCGCTTCCTTCCTCCTCCTCAGTCGGCGTCTGCGCTCCATTGGGCATCGAGTATGATTCAGTGGTGGCCTGTCAGACAACAAAGCAAAACAAAGATACATCGACCAATTCGCGGCAAAGCAGAATGGATAAAGCAAGATTACAATCGGAGATAAGTGACCATACCGTGTCCAGCGTATAAGTACAATCGAGTGGCGGGATCCTCCTGGCCCCTCGAGGATTGTCCTTGTTCCCTATGATGGCGGCCACCCACCTCTCCAGCGAGGCGTCATCGACTGCTTCTGTATGGACCCGAGTGGTGTCTTCGGTACCGCAGTACAGCCACATCGGGTGGCCTCGGTACTGAAGCGGTTGGATGCGCCGCCTAAGGAAGACTTCCAGAAGATCCATGCCCGTCACTCCGTCCCGAACGAGTTGGACCACGCACTCCATCAACATTTTTACCTCGGCTTTCTCCTCAGGAAGCACCTTCAGAGAAGACGGTTTGTCCACTCGGTCCATGGAGAACGGAGGGAGACCAGTCGACTGCCCCGGTGTCGACTCGTCTTGGCAGTAGAACCAAGTCGACTGCCACCCTCTGACCGACGCAGGAAGGGTCATGGCCGGGAAAGTGCTCTTATTCCTCAACTGAATCCCAAGACCCCCGCACATCTGAATAACCTTGGTCCTCTCATTGTCCGGACTCGCCTTTTTCACTGTCTGTGAGCGACAGGTGAATATGTGCTTGAAGAGACCCCAGTGTGGTCGACAACCCAGGAAGTTCTCGCACATGGACACAAAGGCAGCAAGATAGGCGATGGAATTGGGATTGAAATGGTGGAGTTGCGCCCCAAAGAAATTCAGAAACCCCCGGAAGAAAACACTCGGCGGCAGAGAAAAACCACGGTCTACGTCAGTGGCTAAGAGAACGCACTCACCCGCTTGCGGCTGCGGTTGACACTCGGTCCCCGGAAGCCTCGCTGACCCGTGGGGGATCAGTCCCTCATTGGCCAGGTCATGGAGATCTTTCTCACTGATGGTCGAGCGGATCCAATCCCCTTGGACCCAACCCTTCGGCAGGCGGGATGTCGACAAAGATCCACCCCGACTGGACGGTCTCCCCTTCGCTTGCCCCGTCGCAATCGCCTTCTTCGCGCGCTCTAGGGCCGCCCTCTTCTCCTTCACCATTGTCGCCGGCGAAGCGCGCGAGGGGTGGGTAGGCGGAGGCGAGAGCAGGCGCAGTGGGCGGAGGCAAAGAGGGAAGAGAGAAGAATGGGAAGGCACTGTTCAAAAAAAAAACCTCCCCCGGCGCTTTATATAAGGGCGCTTCCGAGTGGCTGACGAGTGGGTCCGGGCGATCCTGTCACATCCCAAAACAGTCGCGCACGCACGATACATGGCGAAAAAGGTGGCGCGGAAATCAAGGCATCCACGCCTTATCCCATCCGATTGCCGCGGTCCGCCCCGCTTCGCGCGCTTCCCAAATTTCGGATCCCGCAGAATCCGCTAAACAGTAGATCAATCTGTGAGACGATATCTTTCCTACGATCTGTCGCTCGGAAGTTCACCAAAGTTCAAAAAGTTCACTCGCCAGAAGAAAAGAATGGATCAAGGCGACTGAAGTAAAAGTTGACGCCAACGCCGAAAGAAAAATCGCCGATCCAAGATACGACATAATCAAAGCACAGGAAATGAGTCGGAGAAAATCATCAACTCCTTCCTCACTCGAACCTCGATCCATTCGGGGGCTAATGATGATGTTATGTACCTAGGGTAGGGTCACGGACCTATCTAGTATACCATGCCCAAGGACATCCTTAGACGAAGCTACCTTCCAGTCGACCAAGATATCGGAGTAATGGGCCACGGGTAGGCTAACCCGAGCCCCAAGACCTTTCAAGACATCGGGGCAGGCCGCGCCCCTTAAGCCGAGTCCCAGACGGCGACTCCGAGATAAGCCGACTCCAAGCTGGCGACCTCCACAGAGGCCGACTCCAAGCTGGCGACCTCCAAGGAGGCCTACTATGGAGAGTCGGTCCAAGACTCCTCCCTCATCCCGAAGTACGATACGGGGTATGGTCACGGCGTGGCCGTTCCCCCTGCCCACGAGGGGCCGGCGTGGCTAAAGTGAGCCGTATCGCTGGAAGATCTCCGGCGAGGCGCAGCACTATTGCCATGCCTGCCCTGACCTTAGCCACAGTGCGCAGTACATTGTGCCCACGACGCCGGCCCGTACGACCCGAAGGCGGCGGGGCCGCCTATCAGTGGGAGGGCCGAAGGCGGCCTGGGTACCCGAAGACGGACCTGTGGGAGTCGGCCTCCCTGGAGTCGGCCGATTCCTCCCCAGGGCCCCACGTGCCATTAACCAGATAAGATGGGGAATGGCGACGGTGATCGCCCGATAGACGGCGGCACTGTTGCCATGACCCGATGACCAAGCCTGCATCATCAGGAGTGTCGCTACAGTATCAAGCCTCTCCGCGGGACCCACCAGTCGGCGGGCCCCAGAAGCCGGCGGGAAGGACGGCGGCCTGAGAGACAGACGGCTGGGACCCGCGCCCAGTCATATTACTATTGTACCCCCGGGGGGTAGGCCTATATAAACCCCCCGGGGCACCCATGCAAAGGGTTCGGACCTGAGTAGAGATAGACCGGATAGCACGGGGGGAGAGAACTAGCCTTGCTCTCTCCTGCCTCCCCAAAAACAGCTCTAGGAGCACCATTGTAGTCACCTTGCTTGAGTGATCATGCGGAGACCCCGCAGAGCAGCAGTAGGGGTGTTATCTCCTAGGAGAGCCCTGAAGCTGGGTAAGATCCGCCGGCGTGCATGTCTTCGCCTCATCCCGCTTCCAGGCACCGGCGACGTTCTACTCGCTCCCACCATGATAAGCCATCCTTTGGCATATGTCGTATCCAACCCCCAACATTTGGCGCCCACCGTGGGGCGAGGTGCACCATCGTCCGGAGATCTGTTCTGGATGGGAACCCTGTTCCTTCCCGGCGAGCGCAGCCAGCTTGGCACGCCGGATGGCGTCTATGCCGACGCACGGCATGGCGCGGAGATCGCCTGTGTGGCCAGCTGCCTCGCCGATCTTATCGGTGAGGTTCGCCTCTCCAATGAGCCTGCATCCGACGCAGGCACGAGTGCCCCCGAGAGCCTCCTCGCGGGCCTCCTCGACCAACTCCACGTCGCCGGCGAGCCTGCCGCGGAACTGGAGTCCATAGGATCCACTGACCCGATGCTGGTCGACTCCAACACCACATCCTCGACGCGTTCCCCACCAACGTGGTGGTATACGACGAGCCGCTCTCATACGCGGGGAGCGGCGGAAGCACCGTCACTGAGGTACTTGTCCTCGAACACGGCGAGCACTCCGGCGAAGGAGCGCATGACCCGCTTGATGCGGCCCTGCGAGACCTTGCAGCGCCAATTCCGGAAGACGCCGATGCCGGGACGCTGGAGGCGCTCCGCCTTCAACTCATCGAGGGTGCGAAGAAGCTGGCAAGCATGAGGCGCTTGTCAGAAGCTTACCAACGAGAGATGGATCGCGCCGTAGGTGGTTCGCCGGTTCCAACTGGGCCTAGCCGCCTAGGCGCGGTCCGACAGCGCGGCGCGGCAATCGCGAACCTCTTCGGGGCTGATCGCCCTGTGTACGCCATGCCCGCAGAGAATATCCGTGCCGCCCAGGCGGCGGCAGACGAGCTCCACAACTTCGAAGGCGAAGAGCTCCGCATAATAGAGGAGCGGGTTCATCAGCTCCTCGATGCAGCCACCGCGCAGAATGGTGCCGGCTGCCGCACCGAGGCGCCGCAGCGCCAAAACAATGACCCACCGCCTCGCAGAGACCAAGGTGCGACGTCTCGGACGCCGACTGGCGGGGCCCGTGGGAAGAAGGACAAGGAGCCGACTATCAGCCACAGCCGGACTCACATCACCATCGAGCGCGACCAAGACGGCCGCCCAGAGCAGTGGAACGGCGGGACGACTACCAGCCTCCCCCTCCTCGCGGAGAAAGGCGAGTCTCCCTGCCGCCCGTGGAACATCCGACTCTCGGCGACCGCCTTGGCCGCCGAGAGCGAGTCGGAGAGAATGACGCCCGCCACCGGATCGACCGACTCCACCGATCCCTGGCGCTGGAAGAAGAAGACGAGTTGGGTCCCCCCTGCTTCGGACCCCACATCCGGGACGAGCCCTTTACCAAAGGGTTCACGCTCCCCCGAGACACGCCCAAATATACCGGCACCGTGAAGCCAGAAGATTGGCTGATCGACTACTCCACGGCTGTCAACATAGCGAACGGCAACAAGCGTGTTGCCGTAAGATATGTCCCGCTCATGCTCCAGGGCTCGGCCCGGACGTGGTTAAACAGTCTGAAGCCTCGCAGCATCAACAGCTGGGTTGACTTCACCGAGGCTTTCGTCCGCAACTTCATGAGCACGTACAAGCGACCTCCCAAGCCGCGCCAGCTCTCCTTGTGCGTGCAAGGCCCTGACGAGTCTACTCGCGACTACCTCACGCACTGGGGCGAACTCCGGAACTCCTGCGAGAGCGTGCACGAGGTGCAGGCCATCGAGTACTTTACTGCCGGGTGCAGAGAAGGCACCCTCCTCAAGCACAAGCTCCTCTGCGACGAGCCGGAGACCCTCGACGAGCTGCTGATCACGGCGAACAAGTACGCCAGGGCCGACTCCTCCATGAAGGCGGAGATTCGGGTCAGCGCAACTGGCAAAGTCGCCCCTCAGGCTCTGAGAACTCTGGCTGGAGACACCAGTCGGCGGCAGCAGCAGAATGACCAGAAGCGCAAGGCCCCACTGCCGACTTCCAGCAGTCGGCAGGTGGCAACGGCAGAGGACTAGCAATTGGAGGGACCACCTCCGGCGAAGCGGCAGAAGGGCGGCAAGTCCAACTGGCTGCCGGCTTTCTCCTCCGAGCAGACTCTGGATGGTCCCTGCAAGTTCCACAGCGGCACGAAGCCGTCCAACCATACCACCAGGAAATGTCACTGGCTGACAAGAATCGCCAAGGGGGACGGCTTGCCCCCTCCCCCTCCTGCTGGGCCGCCTCCTCCGCAGCCGCCCCAGCATCCGCCTCCTCCGCAGCCGCCCCAGCAGCCGGCCGTCAGGCCGCCCGACACCAGCACCAGGCCGAGCTGAACTCCTAGGAGGAGGACCTCGCCGTTCATGAGGCGGCGCTCGCCGCCACACTTCACGGCAAGGACGAGCAGGTTGAGAAGCTCGTCACGAAGCGGACCCGAGAGCTGGAGCAGAGGCACAAGGAGGCACTCGATGCTCAAACCCTGGTCCACGGAGATAAGATGAAGGAGCTGGAGGTGGAGTGGGACGGCCTGAAGAACAAGGCCCAGGAGTTGGCGAAGGAGAAGGGCACAATCAGCTGCGCCTTGACGGAGGCGCGGGCCGAAGTCCTCGGCAAGGCCGAGCTACTCTCCCAAGCCAACGATTCCATCAAAGACCTGAAGCTGAAGCTGGAGGGCCTTGAGGGGATGCTTTCGGAGGTCAGGGCCTGGGAGGAGACCTTGACCAAAAATCTCGAGAAGGAGAGGCAGCCGCGGAGGAATGACGCTGCCAACAACGACGATTTCGTGAAGGGCGAAAACCTCTGGATGAGCCGCCTCGCCAACGTCGCCGGCAAGATCACCAAGGAGCTGGCTGCCATGGGGATGTCGAACATGAGGTACGCTCTGGAGCCGAATGTGAGTCCCAACGCTAAGCTGACCCTGTTTTTCGAGGGTGTTCTCTGAGCCCTGGAGCAGTTTCGCTCTAACAGAGCGAGCTCCATGGCCAATGAGGCCTGGCAGCTTTGCCGGGGTGCCCTGACCAAGGTCCTCACCAAGGTGGCGTACTGGAACCCCAACCTCGACTTCGACGCCATGCTGGAGAGCTTGCCGGAGGATGTGGACGTCATGCTGCTCGAGGAGCGTATCAAGCCCATCATCAGCCGCTTCGACGGAATTGAGAGGATTGAAGGCCAGCGCCGGGACTAGGCACCCCGTTTCTCATCGGCACTGCAGGTTCACGACCAAGATAATTTTTATCTTTAGTTAGAACCACAACAACAATTGATGTAATATAACTCTGCAGTACTTTTGAAACGATGCATGTTATTTTCCAATTTGATCTCTCTCTGTATGTCCACCCTACGTTACTTGGGTAGGCTTGCCAGCGCGTAAACCCAAGCCGTGGCACCTCGAGGACGGATCCCCAATAGCCTGCCGGGTATGCTTGCGGCCAGGCGAGCCACCTTACCGTTCTCAGCGCAACCGCTCAAACTATTGAGCGGACTCCATACAGAATGAGGGCGTTGCCAATAGCGGAAGGCCACCCTTCCGTTCTCAATGCAGCCGCTCGAACTATTGAGCAGACTCGAAATAGAACGAAGGCGTTGCCAATAGTGGAAAGGCCCCATTGTGTGCAGGTTTCTCATACAGAGGGAAAGATCTCCAAGGAGAATAACCTTATATAAAAAGAATTTCTCAAAGTTTTGCGTGACTTAGCTTTCCTATTGTCGCGCGAGCGTTTGCTACATCCGCACATGATGCCGCTCGTTCGGTAGCCTTCTTCTTTGGAAGCCATGGCGACGAAGAACTGCTAGACTAGCTGCTAGACCGGATGTTCACAATTGTGCCCCCTACCTGGCGTGCCAAAGATGTCGGTCAAAACGACACCTATGGGATCACTGGAATCCCTACTATGGTCGGCGGGCGTGAGGTTGTGGAAAGAGCGGGTCTAGGAGCCAGCACAAGGATCGTTTACCCAGGTTCGGGCCACGAGGATGCGTAATACCCTAGTCCTGCTTTGGTGTATATCTTTTATCTTGTGTTCTAGAACTAGCTACGATGTGTGTGTAGTCCAAAAAGCCGAATCCCTCTCCAGTATGCCTCGGGCCTCCTTTTATAGGAAAAAGGGGATGCCACAGTGGCACACACGAGGTGGAAAGTACATATGGTGGCCCTATCCTCAGGCACCATCGGACAAACGCATTTGATGCATTGTTGATGTGCCCTTCTTCCTGTCGCCGCTTCACCTTGCCTCGACACGCGTCCTGGCCAATGAGGCGTGTGTCGCCATGTAGGCTGGCTGGCTGCTGAGCTAGTGCAGTGGCAGGGTCTTCACGAAGATCTGCATGCCACCACGCAGGTGCTTGCTGAGTTGGTCTCAGGGCCGCACGTCGCCACGTAGGTGCTCGCCTAGCTGGCTGGGCTGGCTGCTGCATGGGAACGGCGGTGGAATCTTGGCGGGCGTGGGCCTGGCCGCGGCCCCGCTGATGTCCTCGGCAAGGGTCTTGTCGGGGCCCCAGCTAGGGTCTTGCCGTGGCATCACGGTCGTCCCCGGTAAGGATCTTGCCGGATGTCTCATGGATTTCCTCGGCAAGGATCTTGTCGAGGATCATCATCTTCTGGTCCTCATCTGATCTTGCATGCTTATGATCTTTATGAAGATTTGCATGCCACCATGGAGGTGCCTACCAAGCCTTCATTCCAATGTGGTTGATGGTGTTGGAACCCTTTGGCTCAAGGGTGGCGCGCTCTGCTGGCGTTGGGCAAGTTGCCCCGACAAGGGTCTTGTCGGGGGAGTCCACCTCGCCCTCTTGCTCTTTGCGTTTCTGGTCTTGGTGTTGCCTTGATTGTCTTGTGGCCTTGGCTTCCCTCCTCTGCCTTGCTAAGTGTGGCCGCGGGTGCGGCTCGGACTACCCGTGCACAAGTAAAGGGGTACAAAAAAGAGCCCCTATCTTTATACACCGACACCTAGGTTCGCACCGACGCCATCCTATTAGGTGCCTCGTCCAACCCAGCCATATGCCCCGCCCAAGTCTTATGGTGGATCAACCGCCAATGCTCCCCAGGCACCAACATTGTGACATGCTTCAAGTGTGGAGAACCAGGTCACTATATGTGAGAGTGTCCCCAGAACAACCCCAACTGGTCCAGAAAGGAAGTTGGCCCTGGCAAGCCAGCAGGGCAGCTGTACTATGCTAAGCCGGCCACCGCTGCACGTGGCCATGTGAACTATGTCTCGGTTGAAAACGCTCAGGATGATCCCAACGTCGTTCTTGGTATGCTCCTTGTTAACTTCCATCCGGCATCTGTTCTATTTGATACTAGAGCATCTCATTCATTTATATCCGAGAGTGATGCTCGTTTGCATAACACCGCATTTTGTGACATGCCCTCTACCATGGAAATTTCTACTCCTGGTTCTAGATGGAAAACTTCTAAGTAAGCCATGGGAATGAAATTCATGTCGATAGACTTGTTTTCCATGCATCTTTGATAGCTCTCAAATCCTCGGACATAAATATCATCTTGGGTATGGACTGGATGTCAACCCATCATGCTAAGATTGATTGTTACTCTAGGACTGTTCAACTTACACATCCATCAGGCAAGGTAGTCAATGTCTTGACCCGAGTAGCTAAATGTGTCTTGACCCCAATAGCTAAATGTCAGCTATACTCCCTTAATGCCAATCCTTTGCCAGATATCGAAGACGTTCTGGTAGTCTGTGACTTTCCAAAAGAACTGCCAGGTGTTCCACCTGACAGGGATGTCGAGTTCGTGATAGATCTTATCCCAGGAACTGTCCCAATCTCTAGGAGACTATATAAGATGGCACCACTAGAACTAGCTGAGCTCAAGAAACAACTCAATGAGTCCTTGAAAAAGGGTTTCATCCGTCCTAGTTCTTCTCCATGGGCTTGTCCCGTCCTCTTCGTCAGGAAGAAGGATGGTACGGATCCGATGGTTGTAGATTATTGACCTGTCAATTTGGTCACCATAATGAACAAGTATCCGCTCCCCAGGATCAACGATCTGTATGATCAGCTCGCTGGATCCTCAGTCTTTTCTAAGATGGATTTGAGGTTGGGCTACCATTAAATCAAAATCAAGAATGGGGACATTCCCAAGACGGCCTTTGTTACTCGTTATGGCCAATACGAGTACATTGTCATGTCCTTCGGTTTAACCAATGCCCTAGCCACCTTCTCTTAGTTAATGAACTCGATCTTTATGTAGTATTTGGATAAATTCGTCGTGATATACCTCGATGATATACTCATCTACTCCAAAAATGAGGAAGAACATGTAGCTTTTGTTTAGATTAAACTAACCACACGGGCCCCACAGGTCAGTTTGACCCGACCACGTCACCTGTTGACCTGACCCCACATGTCAGTGACCCTAGCCATCACTGTGAGACTGACCAGCGGGTCCCTCTGGCCAGATTTGACCTGGACAGCGCCTGTTGACTTGCTGACGTCACCGTGAGGTCATGTTGACGCATTAAAGCCTTTCTGGAATTAAAGTAAATCAGAAACGTTAAGAAAATGCTTTAAACTTCAATAAATCATAGAAATTCAACCGTAACTCAGAATGAAATAATTTATACATGAAAAATGATCAGAAAAATCCAACCTATCCATTTGTACCATTTTCATGCTTGTTAGAAAAACTTATGACTACTGTTTAGGACAATTCAATTAAATGGCATTTACGAAATCACATATGGAGTTTGAATTTGAACCTAGTGTTCAAACCAACTCCATTTAACTTGTTGTTAGTTGCATTAGCTCAATCAACAGCATGTTGCCATGATATGATCATGCATCATATTGTGCACTGCATTGATTGTGCTCTTCCTTGTTTGCCGGTGTTTGTCCCCTCTCGATAGACGTGGTTACGACGATGAGTTTGATGACACCGATGAAGAGCTATACTATCTTCAGAAGTGCCAGGCAAGCAAAACCCCCTTGTTCATTCCGATACAACCCTACTCTCTTGCTCCTGCTCTCTTTTACTGCATTCGGACAACACCGATTCATTTGTTACTTGCTGCGGTAGCTGAACCCCTTTATCCTTTGCATGACCTGTCATTGCCACAGTAAATAGATGAAACCCACTAGCATGAGTAGGAGTTGTTTGAGCTCTGATGTGCCTACTCAATCATGCTTGTTGTCATGCCTGCTATTGCTTAGAGTTATGTCAGGTCTGATTCATCGGGGATGAATCGGAGGTGTGTGAACATGTCCTACTGTTGAGAGCTAAATGTGTGAACACGATTTGGTAAAGGTAGCGGTGAGAGGCCATGTAGGAGTACATGGTGGGTTGTCTCATTGCAGCCGTCCTCAGGAACTGAGTTCTGTGTTTGTGATCCATGACCAGCTACTACCACGCATTGGAATGCTTAAGTGCCCCTCTCGACTTATTAATCAACTCGATCTCTGTCCAGGAGTTGCAACTAGTTTCTGGTGTTTGTAGGTAGTGTTAGTAGTCTACCAAGTGGCACCCGGTATAGGTGGGCTTGGGACAGACTAGGCACAGTGGCCCGGTGTACCAAGTAGCACCCGGATGGTGGGCTTGGGAACCCTGCACACATCGTTTGGGGCCGTGAGCGACACCCCGGCCGGATCTCCTTGCGGATGGAACCCGAATAGGCGATAAACCTGGACGAGAGACTTGTGTGGTTAGTCAGGTCGTGGACGACACCCTCGCTGGGCTTCCGCTTGAAGGTTGCCGAGTACATGTCGTGTAAACGGCGGTAAGTGGTGAGAGCGTGTGTGAAGAAGTACACCCCTGCAGGGTTAATATGATCTATTTGAATAGCCGTGTCCGCGGTAAAGGACTTCTGGGTTGCCTGTACAGTTCATAGACAAGTGAAAGTGGATACTCTAAAATACACAAGATAAGCGTGAGTGCTATGGATGGCGTTCTCGTAGGGAGACGGGAGCGGATCCATAGTGGTATATTGATATGGTGAATATGTGGACTCGTGTGCGCCACCTCAAAAGAGTTACTTGCAGTCGTAGTTCAGGATAGCCACCGAGTCAAAGCTGGCTTGCTGCAGTTAAACCCCACCATCCCCTTGTTGATAATGATGCATATGTAGTCAGATCTGATGTAAGTCTTGCTGGGTACATTTGTACTCACGTTGCTTAATTTATGTTTTTGCAGAGAGACTTCAGTCTCGCTAGTAGTACCGCGTGGACTTCGACGTTTAGCTTGTTACCTCAGCTACGATCTTGTGTCCTCGGCAGGATCTGATAGACAGTCAGGCTTCTCAACCTTTTTTCTTTTCTAGTTGTCTGTACTCACACATGTCAAGCTTCCGCATGTGCTTTGACTTGTATGCTCTGATTGTTGGTTCATGAGACCCATGTTTGTAATATCTCGCTCCTCGGAGCCTATTGAATAAAATACTTGAGTTGTAGAGTCATGTTGTGATGCCATGTTGTGTTTGCACATATCGAGCATATTGTGTGTATGTTATTGAAATGCTTGGTATGTGTGGGATCTGACTATCTAGTTGTTTATCCTTAGTAGCCTCTCTAACCGGGAAATGTCTCCTGGTGTTTCCACTAAGCCATGGTAGCTTGCTACTGCTCCGGAACACTTAGGCTGGCCGGCATGTGTCCTTCTTCGTTCCTGTGTCTGTCCCCTCGGGGAAATGTCACGCGATGAATTCCGGAGTCCTGTTAGCCCGCTACAGCCCGGTTCACCAGAGTCCTGCTAGCCCAGTGCTACAGCCTGGATTCACTCGCTGATGACCGACAAGTTCGTTGTTGGGTCATGTATGCCAGTCCCTGTAAGTTAGTGCCACTTTGGGTTCCCGACTAGCCATGTCAGCCCGGGTTCTTTGTCATATGGATGCTAGCGGCACTATCATATACGTGAGCCAACAGGCGCAAACGGTCCCGGGCCAGGTAAGGTGGCACCCGTGGGAATACCGTGCGTGAGGCCGCAAAGTGATATGATGTGTTACATGCTAGATCGGTGTGACTTAGGATCGGGGTCCTGACAGCGTTGGTATCAGAGCCTGACTGCCTGTAGGATTACCAAGCCAAACCGGTCGAAGTTGTGTCTAGAAATGCTTTAGTTATGTAAGGGAATTGATTGTGGGATGGGAACGTAAGGCTCTTTTTACTCCTTTACCTCATGCCCTTCTGATCTGAGTCACCTTATCTTTCCTACGGGGTTAAGGAACTAGGCCTTCTCCTCTTTCTATCAGGATCACGTGTTACTAATCCGTAGACTTATAGGATTGTTGGATCCAAGCCTCAGTTCAGTTTCTACTATCTCCGTGTATTCATAGTTGATCTCAAAACCTTGTTATTATGATGTTCGAGTGGCTATGCCACCATTTTTGTAGCATGTCTAAATTCTTTTGAGCATTTACAGCCGTTATGCTGTCCGAGTCATCCCAGGTTTCTAAACAGTCCGATGCATTTGCAAATTCCTTCTTCCCGTTCCTAATGTCCTCTCTGGCCAGGTTAACCACACTAGACGGTGAGTTGAGGTACTCTATTGCCTCAACATTTATGTTGGAGTTATTATTATGACCCTAGGTGTCTCAGGGGATCATCTAGTAGTCTAGCCATGTTTTGTGTTCCCAGTGTGATCATTCTGGCCGTCATCCTCGAAAGCATCTCGTGATACCACTTAGTTAGTAGGCATTTCACTTCTGGGTTTTGAACCCGAGATTCACCCTACTTACTTCATGTTGATAGTAATTGCTAGCTCCCTTAGGTTATTAGTAACCTTTGCGATAGTCCTCGAGGTCCGTGGTATTGCCTTCTTCCAAATACCATGAACCTGCTAGTGGCGGAAGTTCTTTGAACCAAAAGATCACAACCAGAGTGCTCTTGATGAGTCCTCCATTCATAGTTGTGAATCTGCTAGTCCTTCCTCTTCAGCATGGGTTATCCGGAAGAAATATGTTGAACTTGTTCGACATACTAACCTATGCATCCGCAACTCAGAAAGATATATGTTCCTTTGAGTTGTCCCTCCTTAGTTTTTTTCTGACCTTCGTCTATCAATTGATAGTCAAGTATACGTGTATTCGTTCATCGATGCCTATTATTCTTGTGTTCCGTCAAGCCATTCTATTCCACAATGACTAGGAGAAACAAACTCCAGTACCTCATCCATATCCAGGATTGGGTCAAAGCAGTTGTGCTCCGCAGATCAGATGCCAATCCAGCTTCTGCTCTGCTCTACCTTGGAGTGTTACCATCTTTATGTCAAGAGTGTCATGAGAATTGCACCACCTCTTATGAATTCTTGACGCAGTAATGCTTCTTGCCATCATTGTTAATTCCTCGGTTCCTGTGTTTTGTAACCGGTATGCCGACAAGTGAACCGTGATGTGTGAAATCAATACTTCGAGCAACCCCATTGCTTGGTAGTTAAAGGACAATAATTTTATTCTTAGTGTGTTGGTTCTTCAATCATCATTCTAAGATAGATTGTGCTACCTAGTCCTTATCTCCGGTGCACTCTTCGATCAATGAGTTAGGATTGTGCCAATCCCTCGCTTATTTGATCATATCATCTTGCCCTGAAAAGCAAGATTGATCTCGATCTTAGTAACATATCGGTGGTTCATGATATTCCGGATATCTTCCCGGAAGTATCACCAGGTTGTTCCCTGACCGCTATGTTGAGCTCGTGATCAAGTTGGTTTCTTGTAAACCACCCCTTCTCCAAGAATCCGTGTTGGATACCCCTGAGCTAGTTGGTTAAGCTAAACAACAACTTGGAGAGATGGAAGATAAAGTCTTCTCCGACTTAGTTCATATTAAGGGATATCTTGTATGTATGTTGAAGAAAGATGATGTCTTCATCGATTGGTCCCTGTGATCAGTTGTTGGACCTATTATCTTTTCAAAACTTTGATTTGAGTGTGGGCTATTCTCAAATCAAATCAGAACCAACGATGTCCGTAATGTTGTCTTACTCGTTGTTGATTCCTCGAGCATACACCATTACATCTTTTGGTCTGACCAGTGCTATCTCCGTGTTCACATGATGGTGGAAGTCCAGTGATATGGAAATTTTGATGAGTTGCTATTGAGCCCATCAGCGGCATTTTTTTTCTCCTCCATGATTCATGTTGAACGTCTAAGTTAGCATTGGAAACTTGTGTAAGCATTATCTTCATGAACCGCTCATGAAGCATATGTTCGGATGAAAGAAGTGACTTCCTCTAATTCATGCGCATTTGATGCAAGTTGCCGCCGTGAATTCGAGAAAGTTTGTTTTGCTTCCTTTGGAATCATTCCAAATCAGTCATGCATACGTGTGAAGTATTCTATGGTTTGGAGACTTGCAACCTTCATTCTATATGTATCCCTAGCACACCAAGCCACTGATTGACTTGTTCAAGAAAACGGAGTCTGTTCTAAGGTTAATTCTTTGGACTTCCACGCGTGGAGACTTTGATATCCTTGTCGATGGTTCCCCACCTGAACTCAGTAGTGTTTCATTGTAAGACTACCAGGTGACCATGCTTGTCCGGGACAGCGTGTTCACATGCTTGTGGCAGAACCAGCTCATATTTTGGGGCTTACTATCGTAGTTCATTTCCCGAGAATCTCGCAACGTCATCTCGTCGATTTGTGTTGCAAACTTTCAGTTTTTCTTTCTAGATTCGATGAGTCTGGAATATCCTGACACCAACCAGATCTAAATCTCAGGCAGATATGATGGTTGGAACATTTCCCAAGAACTATAATATTGGTCCCTCGATAACAGGTAAAGTGGATGTCGTGGCCAACACACCCAGCCGGAAGACCTATTATTGTAGTATCTTGATTGAAGAAGTTGGCCACCTCCCCATAAGGATTTCATAGGATTTACTCCCTAGTTGTCCCTTATGGATTCTTATGCCCCCGAAGTCCGACCTTTTACTTGATGTTCTAGATATCAAACCATATCTATGAATGGGTTATGCTAGCACATCAAGGAGAACATTAGAATGCGGAGTGCTAAATGTCTCTCGGTCGATCCTCCAGATTTTGTTTCCTTGGCATCGTCAAGGAAAAATCCGAGAAAGTGTTGTCCTTCTCTGCACCTCCATCCTCCGTCGTTATTCATCGTGGTAGTATGTTGTGTTGCCAGGATCCTTGACACGGATATTGGTAAAACCTTGATGAATATGGAAATGCTCAAGTTCTTGAGAGCACGCTCAGTGACTGGGTTAAGTCCTTGGTAACAATCCAAATGTTCCTTCCATTGCCGAGTTGTCTCAAAACCCTAGCTCCCTTTCCAACTGAGTATGCTATTTCTTAGAACTCCTTTAAACGATCGCCTGAGAATTGCCTTAGGCTGGTATAAAGAGTTTCAATGATCTCTGAATCAAAGGTAATTCTTTTTGTCACCTAAGGGGATATTTCTATGAGTCACCTTCCCTAAGGTGCCCCATTATGGTATCATGGCAACTCAACTCCTCGCTACGTTGACAATCGTTTACCACCTTCTTAAGTGTGGAATTGTTGTCTACCTAGTGAACCTTCGTCATCTGTTCCACTCCGTTCCTCTAGATGTATGCTTCGTGTCTCAGCTCGAGAGATGTTCTATGTCTCACTCCATGAGTTGATCCTGAGTGCTCGATCTTCGAGGAGATCAATTTCTGTAGAGTTTCTCCGTGTCGCCACCATGCTGGATGAAGATCTCGAAAGCAAAGGCGTCAAAATCAATTGGAGCAATAAATCAACATCTTCGAGAAGGGCTATTGGATCATGAAGATTGTGTTGGCTTTGTTTCCCCTCTGTCTTCTTACCTCACGTCTTGAATCTCGGGATGAGATTCTTGTTTAGTGGGGGTGAGCTGTCACAGCCCCAGTTCTGGCCTTGCCTATCTTGCATAAGCCTCCATGCATCATGTCTAAATTTTTATGAAACTTTGAAATTGGGGCTGATAAACCCTAGCGGCAAATGAAATTCAACTAGGGTCTAAATAAAATCATTTTCACTGAACCCAAAATGCCCTTCTAAAATGTTCATCATCTTTGCCTTGGTCCAGAACCTCTCACAAAAATGGTGCACATTTTACTAGGACAACAGAGTGTCACTGAATTAAATCATATAATACTTGCATTTGGGCATTTAAATGCTATAGAATATTTTAAATGCCCAAATATTCATGAACTGAAATGTGTACTGCAGGATATATCCCCAACAGTGGTCATGAGCAGTTTCATGAATTTTGGGATTGTTTTAATATTTTAATTAAAGCCACAAAGTTGCAGAATAATAGAAAACAGGAAATAATAAAAAGGAAAGGAACTTACTTGGGAAAGCCCACCTGGCCTGGTACTGTAGCAGCCCAGCTGGGCAAAGCCAGCCCAGCCCACCAGGGCTCCTCCCTGTCGTCTTCCACCTCCTGCCAGTAGGAAGGAGGGCGTGTGGCCGCCGTGCACGCACACGCGCCCCGGCCACCTCCTGCTTGCCGCTTCTCCCCGGACGCCCCGGAGATGCCACGCACACCCTTGGTCCCTCTCTCACTCTCCCTGGACCTTTCCCCCTCCTCTGCTCTCTCTCTCGCGCAGCCCGAACGGGTTCGTCGCCGCCGCCCGCCATAGCCGTGCCCACCGTGCTCCCCTTGCCTCGCTGCTGTGTCCCAGAGCTCCGCCCCGTCGCCTTCTTCGTCTTCGTCAAGCCACGCAGCTGGGGACGCCCTACTTTGACCTTGTTGCCGCTGTTTTCAACCGCGAGCGCCCGAGATCGCCGGCACCCATTCGTCGTCTGCGACTCGTCCCCGAGCCCGCTGAGCTTCTCCCCCGACCCCTTGTGAGCTCCTTCACCCTCCCCTATGCTCGCCCCCCTCCGTTTCTCTCTGCTAGCCCGATTCCGCCGGAGCCGAGAGCTCATCGCCGCCGGCCATGATGCCGCCATCGTTTTAGCCACTACAGCTCGCGCCTGAGCGCATCAACGCGTTTAGTGCCTTCCTAGGAGCACGCCGCTCCCACCAGCTCCTCCTCCCGAGCACCCTAACGCCGAGCTCAAACTAACCGGAACTCCGGCCGCCGTCGAGGTCGACGCCGTGCTCAACTCCGGCCACCTCGCGCCCTCCCACTGCCACCGATAGATGCGCGCGAGCTCCAGCTAGCCGTAGAGACCAACCGCGGCTCAAACCGTAGTCTGTAGGCGAAACCCGAGCCTCGCCGCCACCTCTGCTCGTCGCCGGCGGCTAAACGCCGGCCTAACAACTAATTAGTATTAAGCTAATGATCATAGACTCACAGACATGTGGGTCCCGTTGCTTAATTAACTCTGGTTTAGCTTTTGTTTAGATTAAACAAACCACACGGGCCCCACAGGTCAATTTGACCCATCCACGTCACCTGTTGACCTGACCCCACATGTTAGTGACCCTAGCCATCACTGTGAGACTGACCAGCGGGTCCCTCTGGCCAGATTTGACCTGGACAGCGCCTGTTGACTTGCTGACGTCACCGTGAGGTCATGCTGACGTATTAAAGCCTTTCTGGAATTAAAGTAAATCAGAAACGTTTAGAAATTCCAGAAAATGCTTTAAACATCAATAAATCATAGAAATTCAACCGTAACTCAGAATGAAATAATTTATATATGAAAAATGATCAGAAAAATCCAATCTATCCATCTGTACCATTTTCATGCATGTTAGAACAACTTATGACTACTGTTTAGGACAATTCAATTAAATGGCATTTACGAAATCACATATGGAGTTTGAATTTGAACCTAGTGTTCAAACCAACTCCATTTAACTTGTTGTTAGTTGCATTAGCTCAATCAAAAGCATGTTGCCATGTCATGATCATGCATCATATTGTGCATTGCATTGATTGTGCTCTTCCTTGTTTGCCGGTGTTTGTCCCCTCTCGATAGACGTGGTTCCGACGATGAGTTCGATGACACCGATGAGGATCTATACTATCTTCAGAAGTGCCAGGCAAGCCAAACCCCCTTGTTCATTCCGATACAATCCTACTCTCTCGCTCCTGCTCTCTTTTACTGCATTAGGACAACACCGATTCATCTGTTAGTTACTGCGGTAGCTGAACCCCTTTATCCTTTGCATGACCTGTCATTGCCACAGTAAATAGATGAAACCCACTAGCATGAGTAGGAGTTGTTTGAGCCCTGATGTGCCTACTCAATCATGCTTGTTGTCATGCCTGCTATTGCTTAGAGTTGTGTCAGGTCTGATTCATCGGGGATGAATCGGAGGTGTGTGAACATGTCCTACTGTTGAGAGCTAAGTGTGTGAACACGATTTGGTAAAGGTAGCGGTGAGAGGCCATGTAGGAGTACATGGTGGGTTGTCTCATTGCAGCCGTCCTCAGGAACTGAGTTCTGTGTTTGTGATCCATGACCATCTACTACCACGCATTGGAATGCTTAAGTGCCCTTCTCGACTTATTAATCAACTCGATCTCAGTCCAGGAGTTGCAACTAGTTTCTGGTGTTTGTAGGTAGTGTTAGTAGTCTACCAAGTGGCACCCGGTACAGGTGGGCTTGGGACAGACTAGGCATAGTGGCCCGATGTACCAAGTAGCACCCGGATGGTGGGCTTGGGAACCTTGCACACATCATTTGGGGCCGTGAGCGACATCCCGGCCGGATCTCCTTGCGGATGGAACCCGAATAGGCGATAAACCTGGACGAGAGACTTGTGTGGTTAGTCAGGTCGTGGCCGACACCCTTGCTGGGCTTCCGCTTGAAGGTTGCCGAGTACATGTCGTGTAAACGGTGGTAAGTGGTGAGAGCGTGTGTGAAGAAGTACACCCCTGCAGGGTTAATATGATCTATTCGAATAGCCGTGTCCGCGGTAAAGGACTTCTGGGTTGCCTGTACAGTTCATAGACAAGTGAAAGTGGATAGTCTAAAATACACAAGATAAGTGTGAGTGCTATGGATGGTGTTCTCGTAGGGAGACGGGAGCGGATCCATAGTGGTGTATTGATATGGTGAATATGTGGACTCGTGTGCGCCACCTCAAAAGAGTTACTTGCAGTCGTAGTTCAGGATCGCCACCGAGTCAAAGCTGGCTTGCTGCAGTTAAACCCCACCATCCCCTTGTTGATAATGATGCATATGTAGTTAGATCTGATGTAAGTCTTGCTGGGTACATTTGTACTCACGTTGCTTAATTTATGTTTTTGCAGAGAGACTTCAGTCTCGCTAGTAGTACCGCGCGGACTTCGATGTTTAGCTTGTTACCTCAGCTACGATCTTGTGCCCTCGGCAGGATCTGATAGACAGTCGGGCTTCTCAGCCTTTTTTCTTTTGTAGTTGTCTTTACTGAGACATGTTAAGCTTCCGCATGTGCTTTGACTTGTATGCTCTGATTGTTGGTTCATGAGACCCATGTTTGTAATATCTCGCTCCTTGGAGCCTATTGAATAAAATACTTGAGTTGTAGAGTCATGTTGTGATGCCATGTTGTGTTTGCACATATTGAGCATATTGTGTGTATGTTATTGAAATACTTGGTATGTGTGGGATCTGACTATCTAGTTGTTTATCCTTAGTAGCCTCTCTTACTGGGAAATGTCTCCTGGTGTTTCCACTGAGCCATGGTAGCTTGCTACTACTCTGGAACACTTAGGCTAGCCGGCATGTGTCCTTCTTCGTTCCTGTGTCTGTCCCCTCGGGGAAATGTCACGCGATGAATTCCGCAGTCCTGTTAGCCCGCTACAGCCCGGTTCACCGGAGTCCTGCTAGCCCAGTGCTACAGCCTGGATTCACTCGCTGATGACCGACACGTTCGTTGTTGGGTCATGTATGCCTGTCCCTGTAAGTTAGTGCCACTTTGGGTTCACGACTAGCCATGTCAGCCCGGGTTCTTTGTCATATGGATGCTAGCGGCACTATCATATACGTGAGCCAACAAGCACAAACGGTCCCGGGCCAGGTAAGGTGGCACCCGTGGGAATACCGTGCGTGAGGCCGCAAAGTGATATGATGTGTTACATGCTAGATCGGTGTGACTTAGGATCGGGGTCCTGACAAAAATTCTCTAAATGTGAATTTTGGTTGCCAGAAGTGACCTATCTAGGCCATGTAATCTCTGGTAAGTGTATTGCTGTCAATACCGAGCGAGTTCAAGCTGTTCTTAATTGGACTCCACCTGAATCGGTCAAGCAAGTTTGGAGCTTCCTTGGCTTACCGAGCTACTGCCGCCACTTTGTCGGGAACTTCTCCAAGGTTGCTAAACTTCTAACTGAACTCCTCAAGAAAGATAAAAAGTTTGAGTCGACCCCACAATGCGAGCACAGTTTTCAGGAACTGAAAAGACGCCTGACATCTGCTCCTGTACTGGTATCACCAGATTTCTCGAAGGACTTTGTTATCTATGGCGATGCCTTGCGACAAGGACTAGGCTGCATACTCATGCAAGATCATCATGTAATTGCCTATGCTTCATGACAGATGCATCCACATGAGGAAAATTATCCTACACATGATCTAGAGCTTGCAGTTGTAGTCCATTGTCGGAGTTCTGGGAACGGGGGTACCCAGACTTGCCTACCTACGGCCTGCAGCGTGGCTCAAGCAGTGGCCCAATACGGCCCATCTTCGTCAACACAAGCTCAAGACCCTCGCGAGGGACCAAGCCTCACGAAGCGGATGATGGGAAGCTTCCTTAGGTGCAGCCTCGTCAGGCTGGCTCACGAGGAGGCGGAGAGATCAAGGCGGGGTACCTCACGAGGTGCCCGTGACGCAAGCCGTGACGACCGAAGCCAGGCGGGCGCCGTCCTGTGTAGTGTACTTGTTTCCTCTTTGGTGCAAAGAGGGCAAGCGCAGGCAAGGGTATCAAGCAAAGGCAACCATTTCGGTGCAACAAGACCAAGACCAGCAGAACGGCAAGATGTAGGTCATCGTGGAGCCGAAGCCGGCGTCATCATCAGAGCCTTTGGCAGGCGAGGACCAACTTTAGTCACGATAAGTGTACTAGATGTTCCCTTCAAAATGGCCAATTGTTGGCGCCCTTCCCGCTCAATATTTGGGAAGAGGACCATGGCCTCACTCTACAAATAGGACTAGCCACACTCAAGGCAAGGGGACGAATCGAACCTTAGCCAGAACCGAAAACACAAGAAGTCCTCCCCTCGCGAGGTTGTTCTTCCCTTGTATTGTTCATCATTAGCCCCTGAGGCAATCCATCACACCGCACACACTGGAGTAGGGTATTACACCGCAATGGTGGCCTGAACTAGTATAAACCTTGCGTCCCTTGTGTTGTTCTTCATGTAGCCAAGATCCCTTGCGAGGCGACGAGACGTGAGTTTGGTAGAGGATGAACTCCGCGCGCACCCCAGAGTTCAAACCTTAAGGGTCTGTCGGAACCCGAAATCCGACATTTGGCGCGCCAGGTAGGGGTGCGCTGGAATCTTTCTTTCGCCGTCTCACGTTCCGTCGCATCATCCTCATCATGTCCGGTGACCCAACGGGCAACCCTGACCCCTGGGTGGCCTGGCCTGCCCGCACCGAGTCACCCGCCCTAGCTGACCTCCACCTTGTGCCCTAGGCAGCCCGCGCTCCGCAGGGCGCCGCGGGCCACGGGCGACATGGCCAGGCATCACCTGCTGTCGCGCCGCGGCAGGTGCGGTCAGCAGCAAGGGCTTCAAGCCATGCCGTACACCCGACGGGAGCAGGCGAACTCGAGGGATGCGCTCACGGTGGCCCGAGAACTACTACGATGCAGGCTGCTGGAGGGCGGCCACGACGTGCTACCGGAGCGGCTGGCAAAGCTCCTGGGCTCCGCCGCCTCGGGGGCTCATCCCTTTTGTGCCCAGCTGCCACCTCAGGTCCATGGCAGACCGCACGGAGGCCCCATACGCGCCCGCGTAGCTCTGAGCGGATTCCAAGGCCTCCCCATCACTAACCTGGCCGTCAGCGCCGGGCTGCCAGCAGTACCGGCTCCGCCTCCAACCAGCGAAGGGGCGCTCACTGAAGCCCACGGCTCCGGCGGGCCACCGCGCTACCACCCCAAAGTTGGAACTTCGAGCAGGACTGCATGGCACGCGGGGCACTACAACGAGGCATTCGGGGCGGCGGCCCCGGAAGCATATGTGCCCCACATGGTGGATCAAGGGCACACGCTGG
Organism: Triticum dicoccoides; assembly: GCF_002162155.2. Classification (NCBI taxonomy): domain Eukaryota; kingdom Viridiplantae; phylum Streptophyta; class Magnoliopsida; order Poales; family Poaceae; genus Triticum; species Triticum dicoccoides. The sequence continues at coordinate 498,469,297 of NC_041393.1, read as the reverse complement.
AAGAAGACCGTGGCTCGTTCCTCGGCCCAGGCTGGGGGGAAGAGACGCCGGAAGCTGAGCTCTTTCAGGAGCCCCAGGAGAGCCTCATCGACCGCGCCGGTGGCAGCGACTATCGGGTACCGCTAATTCCTCAGGAGCAAGCTTATGCTAACCATGGGTCACAGGAGGTACAGGTCGCAGCAGCAGATGGATGCCCCAATCCGGAAGCTTCCTACCCCTCAGGAGGAGGGCATCGGGGGCTGCCAGAGAGGGGCCGAGATCCGGCCTCACCCCCGCGGCGCTCGGAGCAAGGCGTCCTCCGGAGGTAGGCCCTCTGCCGGGGAGGTGCCCCCGGGCCTGCCCCCGACAGAGGACCCGTGGTCGTCGGGGGAACCGCTGGCGACCGCTCTATCCCATCGGCGGCGCCCTCGGTCTCCGGCCTTCGTCGGTGGCAATACAGTGCGGCGCAAGGCGGGGCCCTCGTCTGGCGATATGAAGCAAGGCCGATACCTGTGAAGAAGGCCCAGTGCCTGTGAAGCTCGCCGCCCCGTGACACTTTCACGTAATAATGAGTGGGGCTGTACACGCCTCGGAGTCTCCGAGGAGCCGCCCTCGGGCCTCGAGGGCTCCCGCCCACGCCCGGTAGCAGCACTTAGCTCCGCGCTGGTGAGAAGACGTCAAAGACTAGACTAGGTGCCGGACGCGACTTTTTTGCTTTTTGCCTTTCTCTTGGTTGTCAATTTCCCTGGTTTGAATTTAAGTTGGATTTGAGCTTGAGGCTTGCATATGTTCGGGGAAGGGGTGTTTAGTCTCGTTCAAGCAATCTCTCGCGTTCTGGTTTCGGCTTTGTGTCCAAAGCTAGCATCAGCTGCCTCCCCTCGCGAGCCCCTTGCGAGCCGGGCCGGGCCAAGCATAGCTACGATCTGGACCGATATCGTCACGCCCTCTCAGGAGGTTCTCATCACAGGATCAGTGGGTTCACTCAGGAGGCACTCGGGACACTATGCCCCCCCCCCCCGCGGGCTCGCTCAGGACCCACGTGGGTCGAAGGTAAACAAGTCAACTGACTCATCGCGAGGCCGATCACTCGGCATAAGCATGCATGCGACATCATGTCTACAAATACGCTAACTGCAAGTTTTTACAGGAGGGGCTCCCCCTCCCAAAATGCTCTTACGACCTTCAGGGCCAAGCTTCAACTCTCTCCGCGCAGGGTAAACAGCAGGAATAACACGCGATCAATTGGATAAATCTCCCAATGCATTTTCAGGAGCACCTTCGGGGTCATCACTAGCGTCGCTGGCCTCGCCATCGCCCGCTATGTCGCCGTCATCAGCATCCGGATCATTCACCACACCACCCTCATCGGCAGCCACGACCACGCCGTCATCATCTGTGGTGAAGGCCCTAACAAGGGCGTCCATGTTGTCTTCCACCCAATGCGCCAGATCGCCTCAGATGGCCGCAGGTACCGGTGCGATGGCGGCGTCCAAGTCAAAGTGGGGATCCCTGTTCTGAAGATAACTAAAGACGCGACAAAAAGCACGTCCAAGCAGGGCACAACTCCTCTCCTCCTCCAGCCTGTCGGCCCTGCCCGACTGAGTCTCCAGCTGCGTCACCACATCAGTGAAGAACCGAAGGTTGCCGGCATAGTTAACCACATGGGGCTCCCCAACGGCCGCCTCACAGATGTTGCCCAAGGCCGCGTTAGCTCTTTCCCGGAGCTCGCGGAGCATGGGGCCATGCAGGTACTCCAAGTTCTGTCGCTGACGTATCTCATCCTCGTTCCACCGCGCAATGACCTCGGCCTCATCAACCCTCTGATGAAGAAGGAGCACCTTGGCGCGGGAGGAAGCCAGCTCCACCTGCGTTGCGCCAAGAGCGGCCCCGGAAGCATCGGCACGCCGCGTCACTTCATCCAGCTTGGCCTTAAGGGCGGCGGTCTTGCCCTCCGCTTCGACCCTGATCAGCTCCAGCCTTTCTCCGTACTCACGTTCAAGATTCGAGCGAGCCTCCGCCGCACGATGGTCAACCTCCTCTTGGACACGGGCTTCCCGCGCGGTGACCTCATCCTCCACCAGTGCCACCATGCGCTCCCTCGTCTCCAACCGCTTGAGATCAAGGGTGCACTCGGCGTCCTCCAGCGCCAGCGCCTCCTCACGTCTCTGGAGCTCCGCCTGGTCGACGGAAGCCCCCTTCAGAGACACAAGAGCCGCCTAAGCAGCTCCACTTGCTGCTCCAAGGAGTTGCTCCAGTCCTGGAGCTCCCACGCACGTTCCTCTGCAGCCTTGCACCGTCGGTCTGCCTCCCGTGCCTCCTCGACGGCTTGGGAGCAGGCCTCCCGCGAAGCCGCCAACGACGCTTCGGCCTTCGCATTGTCAAGGTCACGTTGATGACGTGCAAGGGCGACAGCTACCTTTAGCTTGCGCCTCTCCCCAGCAAGGCGCAGGCCTTCGGCCTCAAGGCGCGCGTCCTCCTCAGCAAGCTCCGCGCCGAGCTGGCCCACTGCATCAACCGCCCTCTGAAGAAACTCTTGGCGAAGGGCGCAGCGCTCCTGAGCACGTCTTCCACGTCGTCCTACGCCCCTGGCGCATCCGGAGGGCCCTGGACCAACACGCCCCCTCCGGGCAGGGGGTTGGGGGCTAGCTCCCTCGTGATTGTCGGGCACGCCCTGCCAGAAGCCTGGTCAGGAGCTGGTTCGTCCCCCAAGGAAGAACTCAAGATCGACCTCAGCCAGTCGCCGTCCACAACCAAGGGAGGAGCTCGGGACAGGCTGGCTGTGCCCCAGGAGAGCTCGTGAAGGAGGGGCACGAGGCGTGCAGGATCAGGATGCTCCGCTGGACGGCTCACTTCTCCAACCGGCCTCACGGCAAGGGCGGTAGTCGAGCTCGGGGCACTCGAAATCGGTGGGGAGGGCGAAGCCTGGGGGATGGCTCCTCAGCCGTCTCCATGAACTCGGCAGGAAGGGCCCTCCAGGGCAATGGTCAGCTGAAGCAACGGGAAAGTAAGGGACTAAGAAAGGAGAAGACTTACTCACCAATGGCAAAGTACTTCCTACGCATAGGCGGCAGGGGTAATCATCACCACCGAAGGCTTCCTTTCTCTTTCAGAGGGCCTCGAAGTCTACATGGAAGCGGCCTAAGAGCTCAGCGCAAGGGTCTGTCTGTGGCAAGGAAGAGGCGTCAAGGTGATCGGCGTCGGAGGCATTGGCCTGGAGCACACCGCCAAGCGCCGCCTCATGGAGGGTGGCCGGGGCCTCGGGAGCCTCGGCCGCAGGAGCCGCAGGCCGCAGCTCGACGCATGCGGCTGCCATAGGGCAGGCTTCAGGAGGCGCCACCTCAGGAGTTTCGTGCAACGTCATTATCTCGACGGCAGCCCCCTTGGCCCCCGGCGGCCCTCGCCTCCCGGCTCCACCACTTGAGGAAGGACCGCCTCGGGCAACCGAGAGGGCAACCACATCGACGGGGTTCTCACGAGGCCCTGCGAGGACGGCTGGGCGCAGCCCCCATTCATCAAAGCTGGGCATCTGCTTCACAAAGTCGGCCCTACCCGCGCAAAGGTACAATAGGGCAGCCCCTTGCCGAAGGCTGCCTGGGGAAGGATCACCAGTCAGAATCATAAGGACCTTCCTCAGCACTTTGGGCGCCAGATCTTCCTTCTGGAGCCTCATCCGGTCTTCACTCCCCCCAAACGCCCACATCCGGCGGGAATGATGCGGGAGAGGTGCGATGCGGCACTGAAGGAACTCCTTCACCACTTTGGGCTCCGTCACGTCGAGCGCCCTCAAGTTCCCGAAGCGACGCCAGACGAAGGCGAGCCAGGGGCTCGTGAGCGTCTCATGGCCCCAGCCCGAGTTGGGAACAGCGGCAAGGTTGGCTCCGAGAGCAGGGGGCTGGGCACTCCGACATCCATGTATGGCCACCGCTCTTGGAACCCAGCCGCGGGCAGAGAAAGGCTGAAATCGATCCCCAAGGCAGCCGCCTCTGGCACGGCAAGGAAGCTCACGCACCCCGGGCATTGAGTGGGGTCGCTAAGGCGCAAAGAGAAGAAATGGCGCAGCAGGGCAACTGAAGGAGGAATTCCCACCATCGCCTCGCAAACAAAGGCGAAAATGGCAAGGAGAGTAATGGATTCGGGACCCAAGTGCATCATGTGGATCTGATAATGGGAAAGTACATCATTGAAGAAGTCGGAAAAGGGGGGAACCAGACCCGCCCACAGGGCATCGGCGAAGAACCGGACCTTGATGACTACTCTGTCAAGGAAGGAGTGAGATGCGGGCCAGACCGTCGTCCTCCCGCACTCGTTGAAGATGGTGGCGAGGGTAGAGCTGACCTTGTCCAGGGCTTCTAGATTGAGTATGATCGACTGATCAACGGCAGGAGCCGCCGACGACGGCGAGCGGGGCGAAGGCACGGGCTTCTTCCCCTTCCCCTTCTTCGTTGGTGCCATGGCGACAGGAAGAGGGAGAGTTTCAGATTGGATTGGAAGCGGAGGTTGGAGCTCAAGGGGAGGAAGAACAGGAGACGCGCGAACGGCGAAAAACGGAATGACCGTGTGCAACCACGGGTCCGCCTAGCCGGGCACGTAATGAGGGGCGTGGGGAAGCGGGCGCGCCCACGTCCAATCAACCACCACGCGGCGCCAAAGGCCGCGGGCTGTTGGGGCCCGCGGCGCTTCGCACTTACCCCTTCGCTTCTCAGCTAAGCCAAGTCCGAGCGCGCCTTGGGCCCCGGGGCTACTGTCGGCGTTCTGGGAACGTGGGTACCCAGACTTGCCTGCCTGCGGCCTGCAGCGTGACTCAAGGAGTGGCCCAGTACGGCCCATCTTCGTCAACACAAGCTCAAGACCCTCGCGAGGGACCAAGCCTTGTGGGGCGGACGACGGGAAGCTTCCTCAGGTGCAGCCTTGTCAGCCTGGCACGCCAGGAGGCGGAGAGATCAAGGCGGGGTACCTCACGAGGTGCCCGTGACGCAAGCCGTGATGACCGAAGCCAGGCGGGCGCCGGCCTGTGCAGTGTCCTTGTTTCCTCTTTGGTGCAAAGGGGGCAAGCGCAGGCAAGGGTATCAAGCAAAGGCAACCATTTCGGTGCAACAAGACCAAGACCAGCAGAATGGCAGGATGGAGGTCATCGTGGAGCCCAAGCCGGCGTCATCATAAGAGCCTTTGGCAGGCGAGGACCAACTTTACTCAGGATAAGTGTACTAGATGTTCCCCTTCAAAATGGCCCATTGTTGGCGCCCTTCCCGCTCAATATTTGGGAACAGGACCAGGGCCTCGCTCTATAAATAGGACTAGCCACTCTTAAGGCAAGGGGACGGATCGAACCTTAGCCAGAACCACCAACACAAGAACTCCTCCCCACGCGAGGCTGTTCTTCCCTTGTATTGTTCATCATTAGCCCCTGAGGCAATCCATCACACCGCACACACTGGAGTAGGGTATTACACCGCAATGGTGGCCTGAACCAGTATAAACCTTGCATCCCTTGTGTTGTTCTTCGTGTAGCCTAGATCCCTTACGAGGCGATGAGACGTGAGTTTGGTAGAAGAGTGATCTCTGCGCGCATCCTAGAGTTCGAACCTTAAGGGTCTGCCGGAACTCGAAATCCGACATCCATGCACTCAAAACCTGGTGACATTACCTTCTCGGTAATCGTTGAGAAATCTTCACTGATCACCAGAGTCTGAAATACATATCATCCAACCGGATTTGAATCTCAGGCAAAGACGTTGGGTCGAGTTGATCACAGATTACGACTTATGGATAACTTACACCCCAGGAAAAGCCAACGTCGTGGCTGATGCACTAAGTCGCAAATATTATTGTAACAATCTGATGTTACAACAAAGTCAACCACTTCTCCATGAGGAATTTCGGAATCTTAACCTTCAAATTGTTCCTCAAGGATTCCTTTCCATCTTGGTGGCGAAACCTACCCTTACAGATCAGATCATCAAAGCTCAGAAGGTAGATCCGGGAATCTCTCGTATCAAGAGAAACATTAAGAAGGGAGTTGCGGATTGTTTCTCCATTGATGATAAAGGTGTCGTATACTTCGGAAACCGCTTAGTGGTTCCCAAGGTACGAAACCTAAGGCGATTGATCCTTAAGGAGGCTCATGAATCTCCTCTCACCATTCATCCCGGTAGTACTCAGATGTATCAGGACCTACGCCAGAGGTTCTGGTGGACTAGTATGAAGAGAGAAATTGCTTAGTATATTGCTAAATGCGACGTTTGTCGTTGTGTTAAAGCAGAGCATCAATGGCCTGCTGGCACCCTTCAACCTTTAGCTATTCCTGAATGAAAATGGGATAAAATTGGTATGGATTTCATCACTGGTTTTCCTAGGACCAAGAGAGGGAATAACGCTATCTTCGTCGTTATCGGTCGTCTTTCCAAAGTAGCCCATTTCTTGCCTGTTCGAGAGAGTATAACCGCTAGTCAGCTAGCAGACTTGTATATCTCCCGAATAGTGTCTCTTCATGGTGTTCCATTGGAAATTAACTCGGATCATGGAAGTCTCTTCACCTCTTGATTTTGGGAAAGTTTCCAAAATGCTATGGGAACTCGTCTCTCCTTTAGCACCGCTTTTCACTCTCAATCAAGTGGTCAAGTAGAACGCGTCAATCAAATTCTGGAAGATATGCTCTGAGCTTCTGTTATCTCATTCGAGATGGATTGGGAGAAATGCCTTGCATTTGCCAAATTTGCTTATAACAATAGCTATCAATCTAGCTTGGGCAAAGCTCCTTTTGAAGTTCTCTATGGACGAAGGTGTCGAACACCTCTTAACTGGTCATAAATCAGGGAAATACGATTCTTTGGCCCGGATATGGTCCAGGAAGCAGTAGAGCAAGTTCGCATTGTTCGTGAAAAGTTGAAAACATCCCAATCTCATCAAAAGAGCCAATATGACCGTAAACATAAGGCTATGACTTTTGAAGTTGATGAGAAAGCTTACCTTCAGGTTACTCCTCTAAAGGCTATGACCGTAAACATAAGGCTATGACTTCATTATCAAAGGCAAATTGGCTCCTCGCTACATTGGACCCTTTCACATTCTTGCTAAGTGAGGAGAAGTTGCCTACCAACTGGAACTACCTCCGCACCTCTCCAAAGTCCATGATGTCTTCCACGTTTCACAACTCAGGCGTTGCTTCTCGGATCCTATCCGTGGAGTGGACCATGAAATGCTTGATCTCCAAGATAATCTCACATATCGAGAATATCATGTTTGTATCCTTCGACTTGAGTACCCCACCTTCTTCCCGAAGGACCTAAATCTTGGGGAGAGATTTTTCTGAGTGGGGGTGAGTTGTCACAACCCTAGTCAGTGCATGCATTAGAGTGACTACATCATGTTTAATTTACTCAGAAACTTGGAAATGGGGATGACAGAACCCCCAGCACCCCCTTAATCCAACTAGGGTTTACTAAAATCTTTTTCAATGAACCTGAAATGCCCTTCTAAAATGTTCATCATCTTTGCCTTGGTCTAGAACCTCTGACAAAAATGGTGCACAATTTTCTAGGACATCCTAAGGTCACTGGATTAAATCATATGTTATTTGCATTTGGACAATTAAATGTTATAAAATATTTTAATTGTCCAAATACTCACAAACTAAAATGTTTACTGTTGGATATATTCTAAACAGTGGGCATGACCAGTTTCATCATTTTTGAAAGTGCCTAAGCATTTTTGGAAAAGCCACAAACTTACAGAAAGAAAAGAAAACAGAAATAGAAGAGAAAGAAACTTACCTGGTCAAACCCACCAGCCGGCCCACCTGGCGGCCCAGCACTGTGCTGGCCCGCGCCAGCCATCTGCTTCCTCCCGCCAAGCAGGCAGGGAGGTGAGCGCTGGCGCACCCGAGCTCGCCACGGCGTCAACTGCTAGCCGCCGAACTGCTGAACGGGTGGACGACCTCCACGTCATCGCCCCCCCCCCCCCACGACAGATCACTCTCCCCCCAGTGCCTCTCCCACGCCCTCTCCCACCATGGTCGACGCAGCCACAGCTGCACCGCCATCATAGCCGCGGCCACAGCCGTCTTTATGCCACCTGGCCGTGTCCAGGAGCTCCGCCGCCCTCCTCTTTGTCGAGCAGATCGACCCCCGAGTGCTCGTTCTCCCCGGAGCCACCGCAACAACCTCGCCCGACCTCGCCATCGCAGGAGATCCCCTTCACCGTCACTCTCGCTCCAACTCGTCCTCGACCTCGCTGCCTAGCTCGCTGAGTTCGCTATGAGATCCTGCCTCTCCCCCTCCTGTCCGCTCTCACTGTCGTCCACTGCAACGACTGCAACAAGCATCACCGCACGCGCTGCCGCCTAAGCTCGTCGCCGACATAGCTCCGGCCACCCAACGGCCTCACCACCATGTCCAACAACCTCAGCGCATCGTGTAGACCACGTAGGAGTTGGCCCCGTGCCTCCAGAACCACTTCAACGATGAGTTCGCCCTCGCCCAAACTCTGGCAGCCGCAAAGCTCGTCATCGGCGTCGTTTTCGGTGACCTTGAGCTCAACCACCACCACCCCTTGACGCGGCTTGCTCCCAGCTGCTCGTAGGTGGCCTCTGCCGTCCATTTGGTCGGCGGAGTGCAAAACCCGCACCTCCGCCGCGTCTGGACGTCGCCGGTGGCTAAACGCCGGCGAGTTAACCTAGTTTGACTAGGGATTTGACCCCCTGGGCACTGACATGTGGGCCCTGCCCTTTTGGTCAAACCTAGATTAGGTTTAAACTAATCCTAATTAGTTAGTTAACTAACAGTGACACTGACTAGTGGGTCCTACTGGTAAGGTTTGACATGGCCGCCCAGTTGACCTACTGACGCAATGCTGACGCAGTAATAAATTTTCTGGATTTATTCTTATTCAGGAAATTCCAGAAAATAGTGCTAACTTTTAAAATTCATAGAAATTAATCTGTAACTCCAAATGCAAAGTGTTATATATGAAAAATGATCATAAAAATCCAATATTTCCATTTGTACTGGTTTCATGCATGTTTAAACAAGTTAACCTTACTATTTAGTGCAAAACATGATAAGGCAGTATTTAAGATCACAAAATGAGTTTGGGTTTGAATCTTTGGTTCAAAATAGCTCAAACCCATCTGGTTATAGTTGCATTAGCCCAACACACTCATTTTACCATTTCATATGCATGCATTATATTGTTGCATATTGTTGTGTATTGACTGTGTTACCGGTGCTCTATACGGTAGGTTCTGTCCCGAGGATTACTGTGAGTACCTGATCGAAGGACAACATCAGATTACCGACCTGCCAGGCAAGCAACCACCCATTTGATCATATCGTTAAAATCCCATGTTCTCGCTCCTGCTCTCATTTATTGCATTTAAGACAAGCGCGTTTCAAACTGCTGAGTGTTGCGGTAGTTGAACCCATTTCCTCTGCATGACCTGTCATTGCCACAGTAACTAGATGAAACCCACTAGCATGTGTAGGAGTTGTTTGAGCCATGTTTGTGTTTCCTACCTTGCTATGCATGCTATGCTTAGAGTCTTGTCAGGTCTGGTTCATCTGGGTGATGGGCTAGAGTGAAATGATTATGTCGGTAATGAGAGCGATGTGTTGAACACGATTTGGTAAAGGTATCGATGAGAGGACATGTAGGAGTACATGGTGGGTTGTTTCATTGGAACTATCCTAAAGCATTGAGATGTGTATGTGTGATTTAAGAATCAACTACTACCATGCATTGGGCCCGAAAACAGTGGAACCTCTCGGCTTCTTAACCACACTTATCCTCTGTCCAGGAGTTGCAAGTAGTTTCTGGTGTTTGTAGTATACTGGAGGCCGTGCACAACGCTAACCCTCGGGGTGGGTTGTGATGTGGTAGGTATGTGGCCGGGTATGCCGGGCGCCCGTTTGGTGTCTCGGAACCCTGTACACATCGTTCGGGTCCATATGTGGAAACCTCGGCCGGACTCCCGGCGGATGGAACCTGAATAGGCGACAGACCTGGACTAGAGACTTGAGTGTTTAGGTAGGCCATGGCCGACAACCCTTGTTGGCCTTCCGTTTGAAGGTTACCGAGTACATGTCGTGTAAACGGCGATAAGTGGTGGAAGCGTGTGTGAAGAACTACACCCCTGCAGGGTTAACATAATCTATTCGAAAAGCCGCGTCCGCGCTAAAGGACTAATTGGTTGCCTATACAGTTCATAGACAAGTAAATGGAAACTACTAAAAGCCTCAAGACAAGTGTGAGTGTCGTGGATGGCCTTCCATAGGATGACGAGAGTGGATCCTCGGTAGTGTATTGTTGTGGTGAGTACAGGACTCGAGTGTGCAAAACAATTTCAAGTTGGTGTCTCGTAAGATAGTTTAGCCAAGAGTCAAAGCTGGCTTGCTGCAATAACCCCACTATCCCTTTGTTGATAATATGCATGTATGTAGGATCTGATGTAAGTCTTGAGTACCTTTGTACTCATGTTTGCTTAATTACAATTGCAGAAGAGATTGCCGCTCCTTCTGATGGGTTTTACGTAGACCTTGATGTCGATGAGTAGCCTGAGGCCCAGGTGGTGATCCTGAGCACATGGAGGACCCTTGTAGGATAGATAGGCTTCCTCAAGCCTTTTTACTTTCTAGATGTCTATACCCAGACATGTTGCTTCCGCTTGTGGCTTGTATGTTTGTATGACTTAAATGTCGAGTCGTGAGACCCCTATCTGTATGAATGATATGTATGGCTGGAGCCCTTTAAATAGAGTACTTGAATTGTAGAGTTTTGTTGTGATGCCATGTTGTATTTGCACATATCGAGCATATTGTGTGTATGATTGAAATGCTTGGTATGTGTGGGATATGACTACCTAGTTGTTTATCCTTGGTAGCCTCTCTTACCGGGAAATGTCTCCTAGTGCTTCCACTGAGCCATGGTAGCTTGCTACTCCTTCGGAACACTTAGGCTGGCCAGCATGTGTCCTTCGTTCATGTGTCTGTCCCTTCGGGGAAATTTCACGCGGTGTTCCTTTAAGTCCTTGTAGCTTGCTACGACTTGGGTTCATTCGCTGTTGATCGACACGTTCGTTGCTGGGTCATGTATGCATGTCCCTGTAAGTTAGCACCACTTTGGGTTCACGACTAGCCATGTCAGTCCGGGTTCTTTGTCGTATGAATACTAGCGACACTATCATATACGTGAGCCAAAAGGCGCAAACAGTTCCGGGCCTGGTAAGGTGACACCCGTGGGAATACCGTGCGTGAGGCCGCAAATTGATATGATGTCTTACATGGTAGATCAGTGTGACTTAGGATCGGGGTCCTGACAGGGCGGCTGGAGGAGGGTGGCGGAGGCCGGAGGGAGAGGGTGGTCAGAGGAGATAGAGGGCAAGCGATAGAGCGGCGCTTGGGCGGGCGGCCCGATGGGGAACAGAGAGGATTCGTGCAAGGGGGGCGGAGGGAGCGATCTGGTGCGGGCAGGGGAGATTTGTTTAGTTCTCTTGTTTTGATAACTAACCCAATTAGAACCTGTCCACCGGGCTAGTTTTTAAAGCTGGGTTACAGCAAACTAGCTCAAACTAACCCCTCCTGTTTCGATAATTTGAGGCTATTTCAACCCAAACTATCTCTAACTCAGGGATCCAAACAAAGGGGATTAGTACTACACATGCTACAGTCTGGACCATAACACATTGTTTTTTATGGCCATATCACCACATTGTTTTCTACTGCTGGTTAACTGGGTTGCCGTTGTTCGCACTGCTGGTTCACCGGGCTACCGTGGTTCGCACTCCTCCGATGTGAGTAGTAATAGTAGTAGTTGTATATACCGAATGATTCTTTGCTCCTTCTATCTACGTACTTCGCTGACATGTGGGAGAGCCAGCATCCGGGTCGATGTGTCATGCACCAGATTAGAGTGCGGAACGGAAGGGGGGCATCACCCCGGTCGTAGCGGAAGTAATTCATGACTATTGTGAGTAGTCATATCACAAGTCTTTCCAGCAGTAACGCGCCGTCAAATCGCACAGCCCGACCTTTGCAGCAGTAAGTAAGTTGAATCCGCTACTCCCTTACCCTCCTCGCCTCTTTGTCAAACCACCTACGTGAAAATTGCCGTGCATACTGCCCGGGAAAAGCCCCGCCCTCAACTTTTAACTACGCGAAAATAGTTCGAACATGTTTATTCACCCGTGGGGTTGTTCAATGAATGGAGGGTCGGGGAGCACAAGTGAACAATACTAGTACTACTAGTAGTAAGTAGGTGTCGTACTGTTAGTCAGCTTAAATAGAGAGTTTCTCTTCTTTAATGCCACGTACACAAATTGAAACTCTCGTTGTGGAGAGAAAAAGATAATCACTCCACTATATATGTACGTAGGGGCCTGAGCGCTTGCTTTACTAGGGTTGCTCTCTTCATTCTCTCATCCTCTCCAGATCTAAACAAGACAGCGGTAGCAACATTTTCTCTCTGCTCACCGCTGGTCACAGATCCGGCCGGATCCCTTTGGCCGGTGTGTGTAGAGGACTAAAAGGTGCATCATTCACGCGGTCATCGCCGCCGAGGGAGGAAACCCACAGCTGCCGGCGGGGCCTGATCCTCTACTCGTGTCGTTCTCTCTGACATAGCGCCGGCTCGGGAGGTCTTCCGACCCTTCTTCCTTCCTGCCGTATTGTGCGTAGATCAGACCTGCCGCCGTTGACATGCCGACGAACCTCAGGTACAAGTTCTTAGAAAGCGGCCTTGCTCTACTGCCCCAGCTCCCCATGTGTCTGCGTGTGCATCTTTTTATACTTCCATCAGCTCTTCCAAATCCACCTAAATTTTTGTATTATTAGAGGTAAAGCTACTTCATGCATTCGAATCTAGGACTTGGTTCAAACAACGAAGAAAGGGGGGAAAGTCGTAGCATGAATCTAGGACTTGATTCAAAGAGGAAATAACAGGGGGAAAGTAGTAGAGACTGGATACCCAACCGATCTCTTGGTTGAAAAGGGAAATAATGGGAAAACTCAGTACAAACTGGATAAGGAACAGATATATTATTGGTTGAAAAAAGGATAGAAAGTGGCGGCTGGTGGACAAGTCAACAGAGTATGTCCAGGATTAGATTTGCTGCCCTCACATAGTAAAAGGTCTCCAGGATTAGATTTGCCGTCCTCACATAGTAAAAGGTCTCCTGGATTAGATTTGCTGCCCTCACATAGTAGAAGTTCTCCAGGATTAGATATGATGCCCTCACAGAGCATGAACAAACTCGGCATCACCACTTTATGCCTCCTTGTAGGTACATCGTGCTGATGTGTCCATTGTCGCATGTCCTTGTACCAACCTTTTGATGTTGTTAATGTAAGGGCGCATTTAAAATGAAGCGATCACGTTGTTACCTTAAGGACATGTCTAACCAGTGTTATTGTTAATCTAATGCCTCCAGTGATATGATGCAATTAAACTGTTGAGTGACCTGGTGTCGCCACGGTCCCATGCCCTTAAACCAACTCTTTAGCTACTGTTGATTTTTTGTATCTGGTAGACAAGCAATGCCACCATTAAAGTAATCCAATATTTGACGAATGTCATAGTTGATCGTAATGCTTTCGGTAACATGAAGCATTGCTGACATTTTAAAATTTCTACTATCCTTGCGTGATTGCCATGAACATAATTAAGATGCTTCTTTTCTTTTCGTGTATTTTTCGTATATTCTTATTGACCAACAACTGTTTACTTTCTATCTTTTTGTGTAGATAGGGATATCCATTTCACCTTGTTGCTATTGTGACCTTTTGGTGAACTGCACAAAACACTTTTTTTGGAATGAGTGTCTTGTGTAGTTCAACTAAAATGTCATGTGGGCAACATCTCTCAATTTTGGTGGAACTGCACAAAATGGTGATTGGAGTTTCCAAAATCTCCATCAAATTCTGCTGGTAATCTCATGCTACATTTTATTAGCTTTTGCAAGATGAAGCGTCACTGTAACCACAATGGCACTTTATTTTAGTGGAACAGCACAAAAGGATAAGCAAGTTATAGTTGCACCGTACATGAGCAGGACAGCCAACCTCAATGTTGTTGAATTTTAGTGCAACTACTAAAGAAGAACCTGCCAGCTCACGAGAGCAAGTACTTCTTGCTAGCTGAATGATGCAATCTTTGCTTCATTTTGGATGAACTGCAGAAAAAGGCACATGAATTGAATCATGGAACTCTAGGCTGGCCTCATCCGAGTGGAGTTGAAGGTTCACCAGATCGAGTCGTGGCGGTATAGGGCCCCTCACACCGATTGCTTCAACTAGTGCCACTATTATAGTAATCATGCTCTTTCTTATCTGTGCAAATAGGAATACTCAATTATAGATGTTATGATGGTCAAGAGCATTCGCCAAGTTCTTGGGTTGTATGACACGGCTAGCCAAGATGGATTTAATCCTGATATTCAATTTATCAAAAGGCTCTAATGGGTTGGTTCTGAATCTTGCAAGCTGGGAATCAATGAGATGTGTTGGTATCTTTGTTGTACTTATTGTTTGAATCTTATTTGTTGGTTCTGAATCTTGCAAGCTAGAAATCAATGAGATGTGTAGGCATCTTTGATGTACTTATTATTTGAATCTTATTTGTTGGTTCTGAATCTTGCAAGCTGGGAAACACGGCATGATGATGCAGAGAACAGCAACCATAACAAACAGTTCAAACTTGGTAGTATTATCTGTGTGAAAGTGCGACAAATGTGTTGATCGTGTGTCTCCTGAGAATAATAATTCTAATTGTTGTGCATGTTGATCCTATGGCACTGAGGCTAGTCATAGTGGGAGTAACTTAGGTAGTAACATAACACATTCCAAGACAATTTTGCTTATGTGGCATGGAGTTAATGAGAGAGATGTTTGTGGTAACATATATGTTACTGTAACATAACACACCCCAAGGTAAAATGAGTCTATAGCTCAATTAATGAAGGCTTGCATGTTATCATTACGAAGTTAGTAAACATAGAGTAGTAACATATGCATGTTGCTAGTCTATGTTACTAGTTTTAAGAATAAATTTCTATTAAAGCTAATTAAATTTAAGTAAAGTGACCACTAACACTTGTTATTACAGTACCAATACAGACCCGCTCATGAACCGACGTGTGGCCGGAATAGGTTTCTTAATGGATGCGTTTGAATGCGTCGAGGGTGCATGTTCTGTCGGGCATGTAGCGGGCGAGGGAGGGGTAGTAACTGTTGTCACCTGTACCACTCGGTTTACTATAGAATCTAGTTCCCCAAGAGCTGAAAAACTAACTGCTGCCGCCACCTATCCACTCGTTCACTTGAAGAGACTCCAATGGCTATCCGAGGGGTGAGCCTGCTGGATATGGACTTCAGCAAGCAGTTCACCTTTGCGTTCACTGTTAAGTCCCATGACCGCACCAAGTTGAATGTGATGTACACCAACAATCCGGACTCGGTAAAGCTCTGCCTCACTGAGTTCAAGCAGTACCTACAGGACGAGAAATCCCAAGCTCGCAGGACTAGACCTTGTGCCCATCCATTCGTCGCCTGACAGGGACCAGCGGATCGCGGTCGCCCAGGTATGCATGCGGGACGAGGTTCTCGTCTACCACTGTTGTAGGGCCATCAGAGGTTCTGGAGCATTGGCCCGTTTCATTGGCAGTGCCGACTGCACCTTCGCTACAATGGAGAGAAGGAAGAACGCGACGATTCGGCCATCTGGTGCAACAAGGTTGTCGACATCCAGAAGCAATACAAGATCATCGGCAAAGAGCAGGAGAAGGACTCCGTGGTTGACCTCGCCGAGACCATCATTAACCCCTGCTACGCCAACATGAAAGAAGACAACGATACCAAGGATCTGAACACGTGGGAGGTACCTCTGAATCTAGCCTACATAACCTACACGGCCAAGGACGCATACGCATGCTACGACATGTACAGCCGGATCTTGGACATGAGGGTGTGTCTGCTTCCCGTAACCAACGAGTACACGGACAGCCTTAGCATCATGATCAAGCATGCCAGGAAGGTCTAGATGTTTTTCTTTATTTGTTTAAGCACCTTTATCATCTGAGTGTTTCATGCATTAGCCTATGTGTCGTAATTATCTGTTTTGTCCAAAATATTTCTTCTAAGAACCCATTAACTTGTTTGCTTTTTTAGTGGTTATTTGCTTATGTATGTAACTAGTTCACTCATCCGTTTAAAAAAAACTAGTTCACTCGGCTATCGTGCTTTTGAATCTCCTTCCTCCCAACATATTCCCGTTCTCAGGTGGACCCAGTAGGTCTCGTACATAGACATATGGGACCAACCACCTATCCATTTGTATTTCTTTATTTTGTTCAATCTTTCGTCCTCTTCCTATACAGCGGCTGGCCATCAGAGCCTATGGCGTTGGCCAGGCCATCCCTCCACTCCCACACATCCGGCCGCGGCAGCTCCACCAGCCCACCCTCCACCTGAACAAGTCAACCCTCGTACTCCTCTCCGCCTGCATCTTCCCCCGCTCCGGTTCATTTGGTCCACGGTCTTGATGTCGTCCTCTGCCTTGGCGCTCTAGTCGCGGCCCCGTCATCTGTCGTTCCCAACATGGTCGGAAAAACAAGAGGAATCGGGAGACAACTGTTCATCGAGAGGCTGACAGTCCCGGGCCCACCAGGTCCATGGCCTAAGTTTTGTTGTTTAACATGGGCCGCCCACGACATGTTTCAACATTTTTTGGATCAAGCGGCTCTGGACCTCCCAACCTAGCTTGTCTATAACATCAGTAGCCCAAGTTATGTTTGTTTTTTCAAGATGACGCACAGCTCAGTTCTATTTTTCTATAAGAATGCAAAACTAAACCTATGTTTTCCCTTCTATAATAGTATATATTATTTTATACATATATATATAATAGAAACAACTTAAGGTTCTGTTAAACTTGTCGTTCATCCAACCATTTTATAGACCTTCCCACTTCCTTTATTTTTCGTTTTCATTAATCCTATATCTGAATTTTCTCCCACTTTCTTTTTCGATGTAAACTGAGTTTTCTCCCGGTACTTTTCCCTAGAACCAACTCAACTATCCCACGTGTAGCCTAAAAAATAATAATACCCCACATCCTATTAACTCATCAAATTAAAATGATATTTTATTTCGTAAATTGAAAGTTCTTACAAAATAATAATAATAATTGTTTATATACAACTTCACAAATTCACTCCTAGTGATTGCGTTCATAAGCTTGCAAATACTTTACTGACCAATGAAGTAATAGACGTGCAATCATGTGTTTATGTTTTTATAACATTTCTTCGTCCAGCCCAACATGATATTTTCACCCAGCCCAGCAAGTCCGCGGTTTTGAGAAACATGCAAATGGGCTTTAAATTCTACCATATATATAAACAGGCTGCATAGATGCTACATCATTGTTTCACCCAGCCCACCAAATGGACTAAAAACAAATGGACTGGCTGACATGTGGGCCAGTAGGTCGAAGCCTAAGCAAGGCATTGGATTTACATCCAACGGCCGACATTCTTCTTCAATACCTCGTCTTCTTCCCCCAGCGTTGTCGGGACCGCCTGCTCTAGCCTCCGGCGTCCAGTGACGTTGTTTTGCATGCCTCGCAGCGAAATGCTACCCCGCCGATGGCCAGGCCAACCCTCCACTCCACAACTCATGTTATTCTTTATAGAGTATAGGCCCACCGCGCACCTGAACCGGTCAAGTTTCCCACTCCTTTCCGTTTGCGACTCCACTGCCTCGTCTTCCCATCTCTGGGATGTTCCAGTCTAGGGATTCGCCGTCGTCCACCGCCTCGCTGCGCTCGGCGCGGCATGGTCAACAAACGATAGTCATTAGAAGAGGACTGTACGTGAGAGCCTGACAACTGCGACCCACGAGGTCCATGGTCACACGCAAGGAAAGTTCATCCTTATTAAGCTATTTCCTCCCCCTGAGAGCTGGGACCCACCGGTTGTATCTTCACATGGAAGGAAGTGCCTCCTTGTTATGCGAAAATATTCTTCCCGATGACAGCTGGGACCCGGCAGATTTGGTGGCTGACTTGTGGGCCTACTAAGCAGACGTGTACCCAGGGCTTTGTCAACTTAATCAACAAATGATTCTAGCAGCTGGGCCGTTGGATCTTAATCCAATAGCCATGCTCCTTCTTCAACCTCTGTTCTTGCTTCTGTCTCCCGTGGGCGGCAGTGCTGCCGCGCACCCGAAGCAGTCAAGTTTCCCACTCCTCTCCATCTGCGACTCCACTGCCGCGTCTTCCCCATCTCCGAGTCGTTCCCGCATGGGGCCTCGCCGTCGCCCACCGGCATTGGTGCGCTCAGCATGGTGTGGTCAATGTGGTCAACTGTAACGCCCCGGATTCAATGCGTCAGGTGTCTTCCAATTATTCGCCTTCGTTTCCATGTCATTTGCTTGCGTGTTGCATTTTTCAATGTCATCATATGCATTGCATCCTCATGTTTTTCAAAACTTACATCCGTTCTGGTTCTACTGTTTCTCTCTGTTGTCCGTTTGGAGTCCAAACCTCTCGCGCGTGCCCCGTCGCCCCCTCTCAGACCTTGTTTCGTGAGCAGGATAAAAACGTTCTCAGAATGGGTCGAGATTTGCCGAGTGGCCTTGGTATAGCACCGACAGACCGCCCATCAAATTTTGTTCCATTTGGAGGTCGTTTGATACTCCAACGGTTAACCGCGTAGCCTGAAACCCCCTTCTCTTTGCAGCCCAGCCCCTCTTCACCACAGCCCATGAGCCCATCCAAACCCCCTCCATGCTCTCGGTCGTTCGACCACAATCGTGTGGGCGAAAACCGCACCTCATTTGGACCCTCCTAGCTCCCTCTACCTATATAAAGGCCTCTCTCCCCGAAATTTCAGCAAACCCTAGCTCCACCCTCCTCTACACCGCTGGACACGTCCGTCCCGCGCGGACCTGTCCAGCGCCGCCGCCCCGTCCAATCCCACCTCGCCACCTGTCCCCGCTGCCGTCCCACGCCACCAGGCCCGTCGGGGCCCAGATCCGACCCGCCGTGGGC